>NC_044033.1:445498257-445827876 GCF_901765095.1 Microcaecilia unicolor | reverse complement strand
CTTCCTCAGGGTTCAAGACTCCCCCACCCTCTTTGGTGACCAGCTTGCCCAGGACCTGAAAACGTACCAAGACGAGTACGGGCCGGTCGTCCAATCGTGGATGACCTGTTGGTGGCCCGTGAAACGTACACGGACTGTGCAGAAGCTACCCTTTACCTCTTGAAAACCATGGAAGCCCAGGGTACCGGCCAGTCGCAAGAAGGCCCAGATATGCGAGATCGAAGTCGAGTATCTAGGGTTTCGCCTCCGAGAAGGAACCCGGAGGCTCGGTATTCCCCGAACTCAGGCTATCCGCAATCAACCCACTCCTGTTAATAAAAAGGAGTTGCGAGCACTCCTCGGAGCCGCTGGATATTGCCGGATATGGATCATCAATTCGCTGTTCTGACCCATGATCTGTACGCCAAGCTAAAAGGACCTGAACTCGAGGGCCAAAATCTCCAGTGGGGAAACACGAACTGAAAGCCCTCCAGGACCTCAAGGATGCCCTTGCGGCCCCCCAGCGCTCGGACTGCCAGATGTGACTAAGCCGTTCCACTTGTTCATCGACGAAAAGAAGGGATTGGCACTTGGAGTCCTCACCCAACTGGTCGGCACCTGGCAACGCCCTGTAGCATACCTCTCCAAGGGCATGGACCAATGTGGCACGAGATGGTGGCCGGGCTGCCTCCGAAGCATTGCGGCGGCCTGTCTGCTGATACACGAGGCCAATAAGCTCACCTTCGGCCAGACACTCTTTGTGACCACACCCCACACCATCCGCGGCCTACTCGAGAGCCATGGACCTAGATGGATGACCAACCCCGATTGGTCAAATACCAAGCCCTCCTGTGCGAAAATCCGGAGGTGCGGATCCTGGACACAACCAACCTTAATCCCGCCACCTCCTTCCGGCCCCTGAATCACCACTCTCACGACTGTGAGGAGGTAATGGCCACTGTGCACTCGAGCAGACCTGACCTGAAGGACCAACCCTGGCAAGGGGCATCACCCTTTTTACCGATGGAAGCAGCCAGGTGATAGAGGGAATTCGAAGAGCTGGCTATGCTGTTGTGTCTGAGGACCACGTGATCGAGCTATGGCTCTGCCGCCCGAACGTCAGCCCAGAAGGCGGAACTGATAGCTCTCACCAGAGCCCTCCGGTGGGGCTGAAGGAAAAGTTGTTAACATCTACACAGATTCCAAATACGCTTTCTCACCCTCCAGGTGCATGGAGCCTTGTACAAGGAGAGGGGATTTCTGACAGCTGAGGGGAAAGGACTTGCAAATGCCGCTGAGATCTGCCAGTTACTCGAGTCAGTATGGAAACCGAAGAAGGTGGCTGTGATGCACTGTAGGGCCACACCGGGAGAACGGACCCTATCGCCCGGGGAAATCAGCGGGCAGACGACGCTGCAAAAAGGGCAAGTCAGCTCCCCCACTCCTCTCACCCTTCTGACCCCGTACTCGTCGTCCAGCTCCCTACAGAGACCCTATCTACACCCCCCAAGAAACGGAGTGGGCCCAACAAGAGGGTCTGGAGTCACGCAATGGCTGGTGGATACTACAGATGGGGCATATGGATACCCGAAGCCTTGGCCTGGACGGTGGCCAAGGAGGCTCACGACCGCACCCACCTGGGCAGGGACGCCCTGGGGCGCTTACTTGAGAAGACCTACTACATCAACAAACTATCCCTGTGGACCAAAAACGCTTCCAGCCGATGCGCAACTTGTGCCGGAAACACCTAACGGGGCCCGGCCCTATGCCAGGACATGTTCTCCGAGGCACCAGCCCTTTCCACGTATGCCAGATGACTTCACACACATGCCCCCGGCACGAGGCTACAAAGCTATCCTCGTCGCCGTGTGTACCTACACCGGATGGATTGAAGCCCAGCCCACTAGAACGGAAATGGCTAAAGAAGTCACCTCCCTACTGCTTCAAATCCTACCCAGATACGGTCTCCCCAAGCAAATAAACTCTGACAACGGTCCCGCCTTCGCCAGCGAAGTAACACAACAGCTCAGTACCAGACTGGGCCTCGATTGGAAGTTGCATTGCCTGGAGACCCCAAAGCAGTGGAGTAGTGGAGAGGGCTAACCGATCCCTGAAGAACCAGCTAGCCAAGCTATGCCAAGAAGCAAAAGCCAAATGGCCCGACCTGCTCCCACTGGCCTTGCTGCATCTTAGGTGTACCCCCAAGGCTACCGGCCTTACTCCTTACGAGATGATGTATGCTAGGCCACCACCACTACCCTCTTTTCCCGACTCCTTGCAGATACAGGGCGAGAGTTCCTTAGTGAAACAGATGAAAGCATTACAGGAGGTAGTGCAAGACATCCAGCAATACACTGAAAGAGTAGCTCCCTTGGTTCTCACCAGTCCCACACATCGGTTCAGGGTAGGAGATGAGGTCTGGGTAAAAGTGGGATGAATCTGACTGCCTAAAGCCCAAATGGAAGGGGCCCTCCCTTGTCTCCTAACGACCTCAACCGCTGTTAAAATTGCAGGAAGCCCAGTGTGGATACATTGGACCCGACTGAAACCTGCTGCTCCACTAGCAGCACCCTGAAGCGTTGGACTGCGCACCAACATCCTGACGCTCCATTACGGCTGACTCTAAGAAAGACGTGAACCACCAGATTCATGCCTGCCCAGCAACAGGAACTCAGCTTCTGGACCCACTGCGTTTTTGGCTCTCTGTTTATCGCAGCCTTCATCGTGGGCCTCATTATCTTCTGCTGCAAAAGCTCGGATACCTCCACCACATATAATGCTGACCATCTTCCTTCTCCTGTGTGCAGTCCCGAGCTATCCTGCCACCCTGAGCCTGAATTGCACTGAATGTTTGCGCCTCGTGCGCCATCGTATAGAGGAGGATATCACCTAGTCACCACCCTCATTCACCAGACGCAGCCCCCGGAAGGCGATTGCCGGCTTCTCCCGACTTGTGCCCTCATCACTCCGAATGGCCTCCAACAGTTCCACAGATGCCTCCAAGGAAATCTCACTATCTGCCATAGCCCTACCAAGCCGAGATACTACAATGTCACCCTCAGCGTAGGACTCCCTGCGTATGTGGCCGGGCCTCCGGGAGTCGAGGGAGATGGCATTCTGTATTACATAAATTCCACTCGCATCCTTGTCGGTGGCATCCAAACTGTAGCAACCCTAACCTTCGACGTCTGTGCCGCCATGGACAAACACCCTTGGTCTCGCAAGTGTGGCAGCCAGAGTTGGCGTAAGGCATATGTTAACGACCACAGTATGTCTGCCCCTTCAGTCCAGACATGAGATGCTGCTCCCCGTGGGTTTGGCTCCCATGCGCCGGCGACACTCGAGCCTCGGGCTGGGACCGAGTATGTGCTTATACGAGAGGAGGATATGCCGGATGCACCGGCCTGGGCGAGTTTCGTCGAGGTTCTGGTAACTATGTGTCCCTAGACTGGCCCATTCGAGGACACGACATGCCATGGAGAGAGACGTGGGGCCTCGGCATTGACGGCGGAGGAATGGATCCGTTGACATATATTACCTATATCAGAGTCTCGAAACGAAGCCTCCTACGCACTACCAGACTACTGTCGTCGGCTACCAAGACGTATTCGATGAAATCGCTCGTGCTGAACAGACCGAGACTAAATTCCCCATTCCCCAGAAGCCCGGAATATGTTCCTCAACTTGGCTGAAAACATTGCCCTCTCCCTGGGAATTGCCAACTGTTTCGTCTGTGGAGGCACCGACATGGGTGAACAATGGCCCTGGGAAGCGAGAGAGATCCGACAGCAAACATGGGATGCACTCAACACCACCAACATTACCTTTCCCGGCCGAAGCCGTACGAATGGGCCCTGAGAACAAATATCATAGGTACCCTCTGCGCTAGTCGAGCGCCATCGAAACGTTACTCTGTACCAGTGGGAGATTCCGCTTGCACGGGGGTTCTTCAGTATAATGGAAGCCGGACGACCTGGTGGCAAACAGACAACCTGCCCGCCCCGGAGCCTATCTGGACAGAACCCACCTTGAACACGACATGGACGTACGGAAACAACTCCCTCAAGTGGGTAGCCCCGGCGGGCTACTACATATCTGCGGACGCAGGGCCTATGAACAGCTCCCGGCCCGCTGGTACGGTACCTGTCTCTTGGGCACTGTCCGACCTAGTTTTTTCCTTCTGCCCCTGCGAGTCGGCGAAACTTTGGGTATCCCCCTATACGTGGACAAGGGGCCTGATAACCCTGCCAGACGTAAACTGTCTTTCCCAAACATCAAGCCCAAAGTCCAAATTGGAGACTGGAAAGACAACGAGTGGCCGCCTGAACGCATCATTCATTACTATGGACCGGCCACATGGGCTGAAGATGGTACATACGGCTACCGTACCCCTATCTACATGCTAAATCGCATTATTCGCCTACAGGCCGTACTCGAAATCCTTACCAACGATTCGGCCCTTGCCCTCAATATCCTAGCTCGACAGAACACTAAGCTCATTACCGCAGTTTACCAAATCGCTTGGCTCTTGACTACCTCTTAGCCCAGGAGGGCGGGGTGTGTGGCAAGTTTAACCTCAGTAATTGCTGCTTACAGATTGATGACCAGAGCCATTCATCAGAGAAATAACTGACCGGATGGTCAAATTAGCCCACGTCCCCGTCCAGACCTGGAACAGTGCGTGGGATTGGACTTCCTCCCTAACCAACTGGCTACCAACCTCCGGGAGCCTGCATGGCCTCCTCGTCATGGGTGGCCTGTTCTTGTTGTCCTGCTTATTAATACCTTTGTCTCTCCCCTTGGTTTCAGGTGCTTCCGCTCCACCATGGAAAGCATCGCTGATCGCCGTGCTGCTGCCCAACTTATGGCTCTCCAGATGTACTCCCCCATTCCCCAGTCTGATGAAGCTGACGATGAAGCACCTTGTGGCTGATGGGCACTTTTCACCTCCTGAGTCACTTAATGAGCCAGTACCCTTGTGCCAGCATAAGACCGGCTACAAAGGGGGGGGGGGATTCCACTAGGGACCTTCCGTCTCAACCCCGGCGAAGTAACCACCGGCTGCGCAAGGGCTTAGGGCTTGCTTGTTGCCTCCCTCGCTAACTATCCTTGTCCTTTCTTTCCTTTTCAGGGTTCATGGAGGATGGAGGTGATACTCTCCACCAGAATGGATGTTCAAGTATCAAAAGGGGGGAATGAAGGAGTGGAACGCCGGATACTGCTCGAATACTATGAATACTACTGAGCAACAGGACAACCTCATGTTTTTGTGCCTACTGATGGACTTATACTTATGCACTCTACCTCTGCTTTTGGCTGTTTAGCCACACCTTATCACTGCACTGGACATTTGTGCCTTATCCAGTTTTACTGTTTGCTAACGAAAGAAGTTTGCTGTTTACTAATGTAAAGATAGAATGCAGGGCTATTAGACATATAGCTTGTAACAGTAGTTTGCAAGGCCTATACAAGACCAGCTTGCATGTAGCAGCGCCATCTGAATAGACGACCTTGGTGGGTGCTGACACCCCGCCCTGCATTCCTGAGCCGAACGAACCTTATCTCCTGTGCTAGAAAGGAGCATTGTGTGTGTGTGAAGAATAAGCTGCTAAGTTTCGTTTTTCTTGCCAGTATCATTTCAGTGTTATGACGTGTGTACGTACTGGGACTACAATTTTGTACTGTAAGAACTACAAATGTTTACTGCGCATGTCGGTTGTGGCGTGTAAGGGGCCAAATGCGCAGGCCCAGTAGGGGAGTATAAATGTAAGTGTCAGATGATTTATGACACACAGTGTCCCGAGACTACTCGGTGCTGTTCACTTGCTAGCAATAAAGTTGCCTTGTTTGGAACCAAAATTTGCCTTTCGTCTCCTGATTCCCCACCTGTTTCAGCAATACTTATGTACTTATATGTACTTATGTACTTATCTGGCTGTGCGCTATTCTGTAATGTTGGACATGCAACGTGACCATGGGAGGGGAATAGGTGGGTCAGGGGCATTCTGAAAAATTGGGTGCAGTGTTCTAGAATATGGGGGATCCTCCAAATTTGGGTGCCAGAATTTACACAAGGTGTCAGCTGTGTAAGTCCAGTGCCCACAACTGGGCATGGGAATCTGCTCTATACACAATTTTTCCAATGCCAAATTATAAGAATACCTCGTGAGTAAATAGGACGTCCAAAGTACTTCCATATCAACTGCAAGTAGAGTAGTAGTGTATCTCACCTGCATTTGCCAAAATTAATTGATTTTGACAGATGACATGCCCACTGCTATGTTTTCAGCCAATCAGAAGCAAGGACATGCCCAAGCCATACCCACCTCCCACACCATCTGATGATGTCACCACCCAAGTCATGCCCACTCCTTGCCCCCTTGGATGACATCAGTGGATATGATTTCTTGGCCCTGTCCAAGCCCCACTCCTTTTGCATACGCCCTGCCCCACATCCCACCTTATTTGCATAGCCCTGCCTCAACACCCACCCTTTTTGCATAGCCTTGCTACAAGCCCTGCCCCTTTTGGTGATGTCACAGAAAGTGGCATCATAGCCAAACTCCTTTTCCAAGATGGCGGCCACTACTATATACATCACATCACTCCCTGTTTCCACTACTAACTGTCGTCTTGGATGGGGTCACGTGATGGGAAGTGACATCAAAAACCCCGACACCGCCCCCTACAGCTTTGGCACAATTTAGTTACACATGCACAGATTAACTTTTTTTTTCTCACAGGAAAGAAAAACTAGGCATTTGTTTTTCTTTTTTCTTTCAAAAAAGGGCATCTTTTTAAAGCTGAATCGTGATAGGTTCATCTGCTTTTAAGAATGACAAGAAGGACTAGCATGCTGTACAAATCTTTCCTGCTTTTTCAAAAGATATCACAATGGCTCTGTAGTAAAAAAAAGTCATTCAGTCTGCAGTCACCCTACGGGGCTGTTCTAAGCACTCGCATGGTCCTGTTTTTTTTTCAAGAACTGTTTGCTTTTTCCAGCAACCATGATGTTCTCTGTCTGTGTGACATCAATAGGATCTGTAGCCTCTTCCCCTTTCCCCTAGTTAACAACAAACTTAAAGGGAATCCAAAATCTGCCCCCTTCCAAGAAGTGTGGACTTAAGCAGTAACCACAAGGCTGATGTACTTTTCCTCCCTGCTTTATAGATTTGAATGTTTTTATTGTGAAATAGTAGATAAAGCACACATAGACGATAGCTAATACACAATCTGAACATAATATCTTGGGTCAACTGATCCATTACAAATAAAGGAAAGGTTATCACTTTCTGTGCTTGTTTCCTTACCATCTCAACAAGATATATAAAATACTCACAAATTTTTCTCCCCGTCCCAAACTCCCTCCCACCTCCCACCCGCACTAATAATGTACACTGAAATACATACTCAGGTTTACATATTCATAAGATATCCTTTTCCCGCTGGGGTTAACGTGTGCCAAAAAGGTGACCCAAACCCGAAAGAAAACGATTCTTCTCGCTCAAACTTCATGTATGTTATCATCGTACCTCGCCATTGCTGTATTGTGGACTTTTTGAAGAAATCCACTTGCTCAATATTACTGATTTGGCTATAATAGTCGATCTGTGCACGAACCCTTTAAAGCCTGCCGGTACAGGTGTGATCAATGAAGGTTGTCCAACAATAGGAGAGGGTCTCGTCTCCATTTAGTGTGCCACATTGCCGAAACATAGTGTAGCAGGCGTGTCCAGAATGTGACAATTTTAGGGCATCGACCAGTACATATGTCCCAAGTTTGCACCCTGAGTCATACACTTGGGGCATGCACCATCAGAAAAGACTCCCACGTAGAATGCCCCGTCGTGGTGGCATGTGCACTCGCATAGCAAATTTGTATTCCAGTTCCTGGTACGCCACCGTTTTGAAGATCTTTTGATATTAAGAACAAAATTCTGAAATGTGGACCTAGAGACTGTTGTTGCCAAATCTATACTCCAGGCATTGGCCACTGCAGTATAGTTAGGTTCTTGTACAGAGTCTCTGATATGTCTATGATGCATCTTCAGTGGGACCTTATTTTGTGACTGGAAGGAGAAAGCTGAGGATATCTCTTCCTGCACATCTTCCGTCAGAGTTTCCCAGGGTAAGCTATGCACATAATGTCTTAACGTAAATAGTGCAATTGATCGGAAGGTGGTAAGGAATATTGAGTTTGCAGCTCCTCAAACGTCTATATCCGGCCCTCTTCCGTTAAGGCCTGCGTTAAATATTGCAGTCCTTTCTGTTTCCATCTGGCAAAGGCAGGGTAGAGATTCCTGCTGGGAACTTAGAGTTGCCACAGATTGCTAGAAATGGTGACATTCTCGCAGAGAATTGGTGGTGATGACAAATCCACTTCCATGTAGCTTTTGCAGTAGGGAAGATGTGCGTGTTAGCCAGTAATGGTGGTATAGAGCCCCCACCCACATGTAGTAGGCAGCTGAAATGTATGTCTGCGGTGAGTGCCGTTTCTATAGTTGTGGCCGAAAAGTCCAACGTTGAGCGATACCAATCAGAATATGGCGCATTCCACTAGCGATTGTAAAGTAGTGAATGCTCAATATTCCCAGCCTGCCATATTCCACCGGGATATATAAAGTCTTAATAGGAAGTCTAGCCTTTTTCCCTCTCCACAAAAATTTCTGTAAGTGTTTATGTAGTTTCTTCTCATCTTCAAGTCTGAGGAACAGCTGCAATGTCTGAAAAATATATAGCCACTTCGGCACAAGCAGAATGTTATATATCGCTATTCTACCCAGCAAGGACAAAGGATAATCTTTCCACATTATCAACTTACGACAAGTCATCGCCATCAAAGGGGTTACTTTAGCCTGATACAATCACGTCAAATCTTGGGTAATATATGTACCTAGGTATTTAATTTTATCCCTTGCCCAAGTTAAAGGAATATCCAACTCACCCGGACCCTCAACTATGGGGAATGCTTGAGCCCAATTGATTTGTGTACATTTAGTGTAAAACCTGAAATTTCCCCAAATGCCTGAATCAAGTCTAGTAGTGTTTTTAGGGAACCATGCGGTTGTGTGGTGACTACCATTAAATCATCCGCAAAAGACAGGTCTTTAATTACTTTGCCACCGACTTGTATTCCTGGGATCACTATGGAATATTTCATGGCTCTCAAAAGGGGTTCCATAGCTATGATGAAGAGTGCTGGTGAGAGAGGGCACCCCTGTCTAGTACCCTCGCTGTATTGGAAAAGATTCTGATTGGACTCCATTAAGTAACAATGATGCTCTGGGCTGCATGTATAATGCTTGTATGGCTTTAATCATCCATCCACCAATACCCATATATCCTAGTACCACAAACACATATTCCCACTCAATCTTGTCGAACGCCTTTTCGGCGTCAAGGGAATACAAGCAAGTTGGGATCTCCTGATACTGGCCGTGTGCCATAGCTAAAAGTAAGCGTTGAACATTTCCTGCTACCTGTCTAGTTTTTACAAAACCAACCTGCTCCTCTCCAATGACTCTAGGAAGGATATTAGACAGCCAGTTTGCTATGACTTTGGCCAGAATTTTGAGGTCTACATTTATGAGGGATATAGGCCTGTATGAGTTCGCTTGATCTTCCAGGCGGCCTGGTTTGTGTATTAACGTTATTAGGCCATATTGAAAATGTGGTGGGAATTTACTTTCTCTAGTAATCTGCTCGTAGAAGTCATAAATTCTGGGGTAAAGGAAGCTGGTAACAACTTATAAAACTCCCCTGAGAATCCGTCTGGTCCAGGAGCAGATCCCAAAGGTAGGGCTTTTATGGCTTCCTGTATTTCTTTCAGTGTGAGGGGTTGATCGAGTTCTCTCTGTTCTTGTTCTGTCAAATGCGGTAGTCGAGCTTGGTCAAGAAACTGGTTTATGCCCTCTATGTTTAAATTCTGAGATGGCTTGTATAAAGATCTAAAGAAATTTCGTAGAATCTCAGCCATCTTTTCACTATTGTTTTGGAGTTTCCCAGAGGGGTCTCTAAGAGAGACAATGAGCTTCTGTGTCCCCCCGGCTTTGGACTAATCTCGACAAGAATGCCCCGGACCTATTGCCATAGCGTTGAAACTTATATTTTGAAACGCCAATGCTCTACCAGCTCATTGGTGTCATAGAGAGTTTAGGGTCACCTGTACTGTGTGGAGCTGTTCCTTCGTGTGTTGCAGAAGGGTACTTGGTATATCTTAATTTGGCTTTTTTAAGGTCTTTTTCTAAGCGTAGTATTGCAGAGGCAATTTTTTTATTATGTGCATGAACTAAGCTATTATTTCTCCACGAATTACTGCTTTGGCCGTCGCCCAAAACAGGTCCGGTTGATTTTTATGCTGGTCATTATTTTTTGAGTAGTCTTCCCATTTCTGGGTAAGATACAATTTAAATTCTGTATTTCATAAAGATAATTGGGAAACCTCCATCTCTTCGCCTGTTGGAAAAATTGTGGTGCCTCCAGGTCCATCCATACTATAGAGTGGTCAGAAACCTCCTCTGGACCGATCTCTGTATTAATCACCCACGGGAAAACTCTACGAGAAACTAGTATGTAATCAATCCGAGAGAAAGTCCCGTGAGCACGTGACACGTGGGTGTAATCCCATTCTGCAGGGTGTAGGCTACGCCAAGCGTCCACTAAGTTCAGAGTGTGCATAAAATGGGAAAGAGCATGAGATCTCGGACCACCTCTTTGAGCTGTTTGGGATTAGAACAGTCTTGTTGGGATTTACCACTACGTTAAATCCCCCATCACTATGAGTTGTGACGACTCCAGGGTCACGCAGTGCCTAATTAGTTTGGCAAAAAATTGGGGGTCATAGATATTTGGTCCATATAGACCCAAAAGCAAGAACTCCCGGTCTTGTACCCATAGTCGAATCAGGATATAATACCCTTCTGGATCTGCCTCAACCACTTCTGATTTTGCAGCTAACCCTTTCCGGATTAAAATTGCCACGCCCCCTTTTTTTTGTTCCCGATGAAGCGAGTGAACCTCTCCTACCCACTGGCATTTTAACTTTTCATGTTCCACGCTGAGAGCTTAGTTTCCTGAATGCAAACCTATGCCTGTTTTGTGCCTATTTAAGGCTGCCAAAAGTTTGGCTCTCTAACTGGTGTAGAGATGCCCCCCCCCCCCCCCCCATGTCCATGTAGTAATCTAAGGGACCTACTAGAAATCGCTCTAATATGCCCTGTGCAGATAATGAAGATAATATCAGCAGTCCTCATGCGCCCAGCCTCGCCCGAGGGACCGCTCTTTCTCTTTTTTTTTTGTTTCCTGTGCCATGTTGATACAGAACAGAACCGTGTATGCACTCATACAACAATCAGCATACCATAATAGAATTACAAAATTGTTGTGACGCCACCAACCTTCCCACCCATTCTTCCCTCCTCTTCCACCCCAAACTCTCCCACCTCCCTTAACAAATTGAAAATTACTTATTACCCCAACTGTAACTTCCATTGAGATCAATGATGGTGATCTCCCCTCCCACCCATCGCCCCATGTCTTATGTTGTAATTTAACTGAGAAAATCATATAACTAACCCGGTATGCCCACACACATACTTACTGATGTTTCAATCTAGAGCACGCAAAACCCCAGTTCTTTTATGTATTCATGTCTTAAGCCATTGAAACAGCCTGTATTAAATCTGCTAGGACCTCCTGCGGGTCTCTATAGGTCTGCTGTTTGTCTTGGTGGAAACACTTTAAAATCGCGTGGGTATACAAGAGCAAATCTTTGATTAGTATGCGCCAAAGCTTTGGAAATAGGTCCAAATGCCCTTCGCCATTCTTGCAGCAGGGCTGAGAAATCTTGAAAGATTTTAATCGGTTTGCCATCGTAGGTTAAGGAATCCCTTTTCTGTCTCATGCCTCTCAAAATGTCCACTTTATGGTATAATTATGCACCTTGATCATAATTACTCTCGGTCGCTGATGGGAATCGGTCTTACGGCCCACCCGGTGGGCCCTCTCGAGATACAGAGGCTCTACGCTGTTAGATAAGGCAAATTCCGATTTTAGCCATTTTTCTAGAGTATCCGATAGATGATGGTTGGGAGTAGATTCTGGGAAGCCTATTATCCTTAAATTGGTCCCGCCTCGACTGGTTTTTCTAAATCGTCCACTAAGTGGGAATGTTTCTGCCCAGCGCAGTCAGTTCTTTCATCCGCGCTGCCAACCCGGCTTCCTCATCCTCCACCACCGACACCCTTTGTTCAAGCTCTCCGTTTCCGTTTCGTAGCATCTGGCCAGGGAGCGATTCAAGAGAGGTGAGTTGGCTGGAGAGTTGCTGTAATGTGTGGGTCCATCGCGGACTTTACTGCCTTTGCGAGCTGTTCGAGCTGTGTTTCCGTGAATTCCGAAGAATTTTGCTCCGGTGTAGGGCTCACGGCCATTTTGTTCTCGGGTGGTCGGGCCTTCTCAGACTCTTTCTTCTTGCTTTTTGGAGGCATATTGGGGTTCTTTCCGAATAACAAACTGGTCCATAAAGTCCCGCAAAATCTCTTACCCAATATTGCATGGTGGGGCACCAGAATAACCTTAGTGGGGCGCGGGCAGGAGGGTAGGTCCTCGGAGAAGAGCTATCACACGTTCGCTCCCCTCAATTCATCACGTGATCTCTCCCTCCCTGCTTTTTAAAGAGAGATTGTAACAGAGATCGCAAAAGCTCTTTCCCTGCTTTTTCAGAGCTAGAGAAAAAAGTTACACAGATATCCAGCCCCATCCTTCTCCTTAGCCATCCACCACAGACCCTCTTTCTCCCTAGCCATCCTCCCATAGCCCCCTCCTTCTCCCTAGCATCCACCCACACCAACTCCTTCTTCCTAGCTATCCATCACTGAAAGAAAATAGGCATTTGTTTTCTTTTTCTTTCAAAAGGATATAAGTCTGCATACTTTGTTTTGCTTTTAGCAGTGTCCCACCTATGAAACAGACAAAACAATGCTCTCTCTCTCTCTGTCTTATACAGGGATTGTTTTGCACCTAACAAAACAACGAATTAAAAAAAAGAAAGTTGAATGGCTGAACAAAGGCTTTTATACAGGGGATTTTCTCAGTAGCCGTAAGGCACGTGTTAAAATTTTACAGCAGAAACCCATGAGATATGCCCAGGTCTTCATCCTCCATCATGACCCCCTCCCTTTTTCCCTAGACATCAGCAAACTTACAGGGAATCCAGGCTCTTCCTCTACCTCTCGTTTATGCAAAGCCACCAGCCCAACTGGCTGCAGTCAGGCCATTTTAAATAGAGAGATGCAACGTGCAAGTGTGACTAATCCTAAACCCCCTCCACCCTCCCAGCCCCCCTTATATGGCTCTCCACTCACCCTATAGCACTAGTGTTGAAACCCGTGCCTCCCTATGAAATCAGGTTCAAAAAAATTCTAAGCAGAATTTACTATGATCTAGAGGCAGTCAAGAGATTAGGAGGCATCAGGCCTCCACTCAGGGTCTATAAAAACATATATAAAGCTCTCAACAGAGTATAGGTTGAAGAATGCTCAGGGAGCAAGACGCTTATACCTTACACTGACCTGCTCACATTACTTTTCAAAGAAACAAAACCATAGTTTCAGAGGGTGGACATTCAGTGGCATATAGACCTGGTGGATCTGTCAGCTCTGTCTTCTTTTAACTATGGCTATAAATACATACTGACAATTATTGACATCTTATTGAAATATGCTTGGGTCATGTGTCTAAAAACAAAACCAGCTGTGAGTGGGTAAAGCCTTTGAAAAGGTATTTAGTTTAGGCCACACACAAAAAAAAAATACAAACAAATAAGGGTAAAGAGTTTTAAATAAACCTGTACAGACATTACTGAAAAGAAAAGTAATCTGTTACTTTGTGACCAACACGATGTAAAAGCGACCATGGTAGAGCACAATAAATTCTAAAATGTGGCGGATCTTCACGTCACACAACACTTTTCACTATGTAGATGTATTGCAGGCCATGCTACTTAGCTATAATTGGAGTTTTCACAGAAGCATAAGGGGTAGACCTAACGATGTGACACCTCTAAATTCTCTGCAGGTCTGGAAAATGATCTATAGAAGGAATGCAAAACTAGAAATGACTGTGAAACATTTTGCAAAGGCGATCACATAAGACTGTCGAAAATAAAAGGTGTTTTTCAGAAGGGGGTACAAATAGACGTGGAATGATGAGATATTTACAATCACGAATGTGTTAAACAAGGGGCAGAAGCCTGTTTACAAAATACAGGAATAATGGTGGGGAAACCATGGAAGGTTCTGTTTACCCCAAAGAACTATTAAAAATCAACCCTGACACCGACAGGGTCTACTGTATTGAAAAAGTTGTAGAAATAAAAGGAAGGGGTCTGAACAAAAAATGACTAGTGAAATGGAGAGGGTGGCCTGAGAAATTTAACAGTTCGGTGCAGACCAGTGAGGTACAAGACATCTAAGGGGTGCGCACGAGAACCAACATGGATGATGATGGGTTCTACATTACAGCCCCTACTAATGCCTCTGCAGAAATATTCCCACAAACACCAGTTTATAATTTTACAGTATGTTTAGCAAGATCTCTGGATCTACAAGGACCTTAGGAAGCGGGTTTGATGGAAATACAGTACTCAAACACATGAGACAGCGTTACAAAAGACCAGTTTTACATCTTGATGGTGTTTAGCTTACCGGATGAAACATTTGTAGTACAGAAAGGTTATTACTCGAGCATGGAAAGTTTAATGGAGAGTATGAATGATGACATTGCCACTCGCTACAAGAAGTCACCCCTGTTAATCTCTTATGACCCCGTCAGGCATAGGACCATAATGAGAAATACAGGCGCACCGGCGCTCATCTGAGCATTCAAAGAATTAGCAATCATTTTAGGGTTAGAACCTAACAGTTTCACTAGTAGTTCAAGCTTGCCCGCTGACATCACAGCTGGTTTTAACACCTTATACTTCTATATAGACATTGTGGAGCATCAGTTAATAGTGGATCATTTTGTACCGCTGTTGTGTTGCATACTAGTTAAAGGGAAAAGTAACAATTTGTCATTTTCACATTTAGTAAACCCCATTATGTCCCTGTGAACAAGAACTACATCGATACTATTGGCTTTGAAATAAAGACAGATCAGAACAGGCACATTTCACTACAGGAAAGTGATCCTTAAGTTTCATTTGAAACCTTGGAAAATGAATGCATTTTAAAATGGTAGTGATTAAAAACTTACGGTAGCCCAGCAGCTTACAGAGATTATGATGTAGCCCAGGCCAGTCACAGGCTCCTGGGCTTCTACAGATTACCCATTATGTATGGAGTGGGAATCTGTGGTGTATTTCATAGTCTTTTTAGAAAAGTGCTACCGTTACTGAGAAGGGGCTTTGAGATTCTTAAACTGCACGTGAAAAGTGCTGCTAAAAACATAGCCAAAGATGTGATGGGTTCTGAATAACATGAACAACACCAACGCCGAGCAGACCGGATCAGGACTAGTGGTTATGTGAAAAGCCCTTAAAAGAAAGAGAGGAGGACAGATGCTTTTAGAAGGACCCGCCCGAGCCCCTTAAAAAGAAAGAAACCGAACTGTGTAGTGTCTCAGAAGCCTAAGCGCAAGGCTAAGAAGAGTTGGAAGATATATTTTGAGAAAAATCATGGCTTTTGTGCACGATGGCTCAGAAGAATGCATTAACTCAGAGTTGGATATCTTTCAATTGCCACCCACACAAACAAATATTGAAAAAAGCATTTATGTGGAAATATTGGCCTTATCAGAAACTACATTTTTACATAGCCAGTCATGGTGAAGATTATTTGGATTTGATTAACACGTTGTTGTACCTGACCTACAAGATTGTGAAAGAAGATGGAATGGATATCACAGGAGTGGCCAAAGTGGCTCTAGTAAATTATCTGATAGTCTCCCTCTTCAGCCAGCTGGAGGTCATGATTGGAGACAGGCTCATCAGTCTGAGGAACAACTACTACCCTTATAGAGCCCTCATAGATCTGCTTGTTAATTATGGCAAAACACTCCTCAAAACGCAGTTTACGAGTGGCCTGTTTTATAAACACTCAGCCAGGAGCCTCGAATTGACAGACCCTGGTGGTCACAATACCTGTTTCAATGAAACAGATCACTTTACAGCCAGTAGCCAGAAGGTAGAATTACTGGGCCATTTACACAGCGATCTGTTTTTCCAAGAAAAACTTGTGATCAATGGGGTAGATATTAAAATAAAACTGATGAGAAGTATAGATGCCTTCTGTTTAATGAGCGGTGATGCCAATTAACACTACAAAATACAGATCCTGTCCAAATCGTTCGTAAAGAGAATAAAAGTGTCACCGGGAGTAAGATTGGGTCACGCTGAAGTGATGTTGAAGTCCAACGCCAAATATGCTGTTGATCATGTGGGGCTGAAGGTATTTAGCATACCTACCAGAGCATGCAGTACCAACCAGGTAAACCTCTTTCTGGGGCAGTTGCCTAAACTCATTGTCCTGGGGTTTGTGAACAACAACGTTTACAGCGGGTTCTACAGAAAAAAATCATTTTAATTTTCAACATTACAATATCAACTTTGCTGCTCTGTACGTGGTCGGTGAACAAGTGCTGGGAAAAGCTCTTCAATGGGACTTGAACACAGTCATTGTGTGACAGAATACATGCAACTGGCACAAGCAACTGGTAAACATATGAAAGATAGTACTTTGATGATCGATCATATGGAGTTTTGCAGAGGTTATACTTGCTGGCTTTTGATCTGTCCACCGTACCAGGAATGCGCAGATCACTACTCGTTGACCAAAACCAGTAATCTGCACGCAGAAATCCATTTTGAGAATGCTTTGCCCCGTATCATAACATGATCATCTATGGTGTTTGACAATGTAATAGTAGTTAACCAATAAAGAAATGTCCTGTTTGACTACATGTAAAACAAAGAACACCTTACAGATTTCTCACTTGTTGAAAGAGGACCAGTGAGCCACAGAATTGTTTTAGACATTTATACCCAGCGATTGGTTACTCGGGCAACACTTGCAGTGGAGACCTTTAGCATTAGTGGTAAATACCCACCCACATGACCTACCCTGCGAGCACTGGTTAGCCATCTATCTGTCTCAAAACTGTGTTGGCAAGTTTTTTTATTCTTACAGACACCCCCCTGATAGTTTATTTTTCTTAGCAGTATTATGGACTGTTTACAGAGGCACTGTGAAACTACTGTATATCACAACACATTTTACAACACCCTCTAGTCAATTACCTGTGGTCACCACTGCGTGTTTTTCTTACACCACTGTTGTAAAGACTTGTCTTTTGAAGATGTTTTAGTATTATATTCTGAGGATCCTCTAAAAAATGATGACATGGTGTTACAGTTTGTGAATAATAAGAAACAACAAAGTGCTGTGTATATACATCTTTTTGAAGTCTATTTTGTAATCTACAGAGATGTGTTTCCCACATAGAGTGCCACATAGCTTCTAAATAAAAATCTGTAAAGGAATAACATTTGTCATACCATGTGTCTGTGTACAAGTATTTTTTATTACAACTGTATGTATTACATATTTAACCACTGTCATCTGTTCAATTCAAATTGTTTCTTATAGGGGAGGCTATTTCACAAGTTTCTTTTTTAAGGGGAGAACTTCCTTGGGTTTTCACAGGGGTGGTGAATTTCACAGAAACCTCAGAGGGTTTTTTTTTAAGACCTGTACAAATAGGATGAGAGCTGATGTGGAGGACCAGGATTGGGACTGATATTCCTAGCGGAAGGCAGGAGAAAGAGCAAGAGAGAACGGAGAAGAGTAAGAGAGGCATGGCTTTAGCGATGAAGGCGAGATGCACTCAGATAGAATGGAGATGATTGAATGGAAGGAAGGAAATGTTGAAGGTTAAGAGCTGAGAAGACAAAAGAGATGGTGAGATGATGAAAGCAGGTGTGCAATGTGTTCCTGCAGTATACAGTGCTTTCAGATGGAAAAAGAGATTGGGAAGGGACAGTACCAAAAAGAGAAAGTGTACTGGAGCCATAAGTAGTACCTGGGAGAAAATATAAATGTATAGAGAAAATGCCCCACGCTCCTGACGGCCTGCGGTACCTTGAGCAGAAGTCCTGATTGGATCAGAGTGGACCTAGGAGTCACCCCGGAGAAGGCTGTGAGGATATGCAAATGAGCTGCAAGTCCTCCAAAGCACCTGAAAGGCAGCCGGCGGGAGAGCTGGGCACCTCTCAGCCAAGGAAAGGCTAACAGACAGATGCAGAAATGTTAAAGGAAATTAGGGATGCAAACAAATTGGGCAAACACAATAATAATGGGTGATTTCAATTACCCCAATATGGACTGGGTAAATGTAACATTGGGACACGCTAGGGAGGTAAAATTCCTTGATGAAATCAAGGACAGCTTTATGGAGCAGCTGGTACAGGAACCGACGAGAGAAGGAAAAATTCTAGACCTAGTCCTTAGTGGAGCGCATGATCTGGTGCGGGAGGTATGGTGCTGGGGCCGCTTGATAACAGTGATCATAATATGATCTGATTTGATATTAGCTTTGAAGTAAGTACTGTATACATTAGGAAATCAAATACGTTAGCGTTTAACTTTAAAAAAGGAGAAGAACGGTGAAAAGAAAACTTAGAGGAGCGACTGCGAGGGTCAAAATTTTACATCAGGCGTGGATGCTGTTCAAAAACACCATCCTGGAAGCCCAGGCCAAATATATTCCGCGTATTAAAAAAGGAGGACAGAAGACCAAACGACAGCCGGTGTGGGTTAAAAAGTGAGGTGAAGGAAGCTATTAGAGTTAAAGAAAATCCTTCAGAAAATGGAAGGAACCAACTGAAATAATAAGAAACGGCATAAGAAATGTCAAGTCAAATGCAAAGCGCTGATAAGGAAGGCTAAGAGAGACTTCGAAAAAAAAATTGTGTTGGAGGCAAAAACACACAGTAAAACTTTTTTTAGGTATATTAAAAGCAGGAAGCCAGCAAAAGAATCGGTTGGACCGCTAGATGACCGAGGAGTAAAAGGGGCAATCAGGGAAGACAAAGCCATAGCAGAGAGATTAAATGAATTCTTTGCTTCGGTCTTCACTGAGGAAGATTTGGGAGTGATACCGGTGCCGGAACTGGTATTCGAAGCTGACGAGTTGGACAAACTTATAATTCTCTGTAAACCTGGAGGATGTAATGGGGCAGTTCTACAAACTGAAGAGTAGTAAATCTCCTAGACCGGATGGTATTTATCCCAGAGTACTGACAGAACTGAAAAAACGAGCTTGCAGAGCTATTGTTAGAAATATGTAATTTATCTTTAAAATCGAGTGTGGTGCCGGAAGACTGGAGGGTGGCCAATGTAACGCCGATTTTTTTAAAAGGTTCCAGAGGAGATCCGGGAAATTATAGACCTGTGAGTCTGACGTCGGGTGCTGGGCAAAATGGTAGAGACTATTATTAAGAACAAAATTACAGAGCATATTCAAAGCATGGATTAATGAGACAAAGTCAACATGGGATTTAGTGAAGGGAAATCTTGCCTCACCGATCTACTACATTTCTTTGAAGGGGTGAACAAACAGGTGGATAAAGGTGAGCCGGTTGATATTGTGTATCTGGATTTTCAGAAGGCGTTTGACAAAGTACCTCATGAAAGACTCCAGAGGAAATTAGGAGGTAGTGTTCTATTGTGGATTAAAAACTGGTTAAAGATAGAAAACAGAGAGTAAGGTTAAATGGTCATTATTCTCAATGGAGAAGAGTAGTTAGTGGGGTTCCCTAGGGCTCTGTGCTGGGACCTCTACCTTTAACATATTTATAAATGACCTAGAGATGGGAGTAACTAGTGAGGTAATTAAATTTGCTGATGAACAAATTATTCAAAGTCGTTAAATCGCGGGAGGATTGTGAAAAATTACAAGAGGACCTTACGAGACCGGGAGACCGGGCGTCTAAATGGCAGATGACGTTTAATGTGAGCAAGTGCAAAGTGATGCATGCGGGAAAGAGGAACCCGAATTATAGCTACGTCATGCAAGGTTCCACGTTAGGAGTCACGGACCAAGAAAGGGATCTAGGTGTCGTCGTTGATGATACCTTGAAACCATCTGCTCAGTGTGCTGATGCAGCTAGAAAGCAAATAGAATGATAGGTATTATTAGGAAAGGAATGAAAAACAAAAATGAGGATGTTATAATACCTTTGTATCACTCCATGGTGCGACCGCACCTCGAATATTGTGTTCAATTCTGGTCGCCGTATCTCAAAAAAGATATAGTGGAATTAGAAAAGGTACAGGAGAAGGGCGATGAAAATGATAAAGGAAATGGGACAATTTCCCTATGAGGAAAGGCTAAAGCGGCTAGGGCTCTTCAGCTTGGAGAAAAGGCGGCTGAGGGGAGATATGATAGAGGTCTGTAAAATAATGAGTGGAGTTGAACGGGTAGATGTGAAGCGTCTGTTCATGCTTTCCAAAAATACTAGGACTAGGGGGCATGCGATGAAGCTACAATGTAGTAAATTTAAAACGAATAGGAGAAAAGTTTTCTTTACTCAACGTGTAATTAAACTCTGGAATTACTGCAGTGTATTAAAAGGACTTCTATATAATTGCTGTCTGAAGAGGTATATCATGACCAAATAAGTATAGTTCTTGCAGTAAATTTAGCATCAAAATCTAAAAGTGATTTTGGATTAAGCTAGTAATTAGTACCGATAAAGAAGTATTAAAATTATTTAAGACATCATGGATTCTGTTTTCAGAAATATAAAAATATACACTTGATGATTTGATTGAGTTCTGTACTTTTCTTGTTACTTTGTGCATTTAGGGCCTCTTTTGCCAAACCGTGCTAGCGGTTCCCACACAGCAATGCCGATGAAGCCCATTCAGAGTGAATGGGCTTTGTTAGCATTGCCCCACCAAGAATCACTAGTGCAGTTTGGTAAAAAAAGGCCCTTATTGATTAAGTTATTTTATAATGTCAAGTAGATGTAAACTGCTACAGTTGGGTAGTCAGCATATAAGTGCATAAATGACCAAAATAATGTGCAAGTCAGTCAATGAATTTAACATTTGTGTTGCCTTTTTTTTTTTTAGTTTCTTTTAAATAGAGCCCCATACATCTATGGATCACAGATTCAGGAACTCTTATATTTCAAGTTGGGTTTAGATCATCCTACAAAAACATTTCATAATGGTTTAAGAAGTGATAATTGAATCAATATAATATTCAAAAAGATGGAATACTTCATGTCTTTTAAATAATTTGATCTTTTAACCTAGCAGTATATATGAAGGGTGTCAATAAATAAAATTAATTTAAGCATAGATTTGAAACAGTTAAATTTAATCTGACTTCCCCTCATATTTGTTTCTCCCAAACTAATGGTGAAGCATGATTCATTAAAAAGACTTATTGGCTATAATCAGACCTGAAAAAAATGTTTATTTGAATGATATGAAGTTTCTTGGTAAATTGTAGGTGTTTGCTTTTACCAATGACAAGTCTCTGGGTTATATGAAACGTCCTATCACAATTCAATCATATAGGACCTATAGTGTAAGAAAGCATAAATCTCAGTTCCTTTGCACCCTTAGATTATACAGAAAGTCATACATATGAGTTTAGGGGATCATATGGGAGTGGAGAAGTGGCCTAGTGGTTAGGGTGGTGGACTTTGGTCCTGAGGAACTGAGTTCAATTCCCAGCACAGGCAACTCCCTGTGACTCTGGGCAAGTCACTTAACCCTCCATTGCTCCATGTAAGCCACACTGAGCCTGCCATGAGTGGGAAAGTGCAGGGTACAAATGTAACTAAAATAAATATGTTGTATTACCTACTGAGGTCTCCAGTAGGTTTCTCCATCCTGTTAGAACTACAATATACTCAATTTTGCCATTAAAAAAGGTGATCCATTTTACATTGATTCCACCAGATGGCACTGCAAACTGCCAATTTGCAAAATATAATACATGAGCTATTCCTTTCCATGATACTGAATTCAAAATAAATCTATATGTAACCTTATTGCAGCCCTGACTTCATGTAGTGGTTCTGGGAGCATGAATCTCACTTTGACTTCATGTCTTCCACTTGTGATCTCCATCTAGCAAAAAAAAAAAAAAGAGTAGTGCTCCATGTTTTGTCTTCTTTTACCAGCCATTTTCAAACTGGTGCAATTTAATTGAATAATGAGACAATTATCATCGATAATTGGCCTCTTAACAAGCAACTGTTGGTGCTATTTGTATTTAATTAAAAGTTATGCTGCAAATTTTACACATGGGTCTGAAAAGGGGCGCATGGCAATGGGTAGGGGCATGGGCAGATCAGGGGCATGGGGATTTATAGCAAGGTTTCATTGGTTTAAATGGTCACTCCTAAATGTAGTCGCAGTTTCTGGCACTAAGCGTTATTTTACAAAAGATGCCTAACTTTAAGTGCCATTTATAGAATAGCACTAAGTGCTATTTTTTTAGCACCAATTTTTTAGATACCATTTATAGAATTTAGTCTAAAGTGTGGTCAGGACCTACATGTTCAAACCACAGAGTGAAGCAAGTTGAGGAGGCCAGTGGCCTATAAAGCAGCACTCTCCTGTTAGCCGTGGTAAGGGTGAGAAAGGAAAGAGGACTGTGCAGACTGAAAATAAAAGTTTGACAGAAGATTAAATGGGTTACAGAAATGATCCTACATAGGGAGTTTAAAAAGATGATTGAGGGTGGGAAGAAATAAATGATGACATGGAGAGGGGGGGGGGGTGTGCTATGAAAGATAGTCATGAAGGTATAGGGTAGTAGGATCAGGGAGAGAATTGTGTTAGAGGATGGCAAGCCTTCCAAAATGGCTAGATAACCTCCAAAGCATTCATACTGTAACTGGTTATGTTTTCTTGTATGCTCAAGGCATCATAGAAAGAATATTAGGGTCAATATTCAGTCAGCACCAGTGAACATTTTTTTTTATATGGTGAGAGGAAGACACTGCAAATGGTGAAACTATTTGGGAGAGATCAAAGGGGGGATGCAAGGAAACAAATGAGAAGGGGATAGTAATTATTGGAGGGGAGTAGAAATATGGTAATGGAGAGATGATTAAAGACGAAAGGGAATGGAAGGCTGGGGGAAGGAGTGAGATGAGGAATGGGACAGATAGTGGGTGAGAGGAATAGAATTTGATAGGTAGCTGAAAAGTAAAAAGGAGAAGGAGGAGAGGATGAGAAAGGGTGAAATTTGAGTGAACAGAGAGGCAATAAAGAAAAAAAAGGAGAGGAAATAACTAAAAAAGGAATATCAATATGTCAGGGGTAAAATAGTAGATGACAGTAGATAAAGACCTGTATGGTCCATCCAGACTGCCCAAGAAGATAAACTCATTACATAGGGTATGAGGTGCTACAACATATGTATACCTGATCATGATTTGTCCAAGTTATTTTCAGGGCGTAGACCGTAGAAGTCTGCCCGGCACTGTCCTTACTCTAAAACCTTTGAAGTTGTCATAGAAACCATTGAAAAGATCCATTCTAGCCTATCCAAATCGATCCAGTCACGATCAGAGCACAGACCACATAAGTCTGCCTAGTACTTGGCTTTGCTTCCGAATTACCAGTTTTGCCACTTAGTCTCCGCTAAGATTCTCTGGATTGATTCATTCTAAACAGGATTCCAAATGTTTTTGAATTCCATTATGGTTTTCATCTCCACCACCTGCTGCGGGAGGGCATTTCAAGTATCCAACACCTTCTCGGTGAAAAAAATACTTCTTGACATTATCTGAGTCACCCGCCCTTCCATCTCAATTCATGTCCTATCACCTTCCCATTTCTGGAAAAGGTTGCTTGCGGATTAATACCTTTCAAATATTTGAATATCTGTATCATATCACCCCTGATTCTCCTTTCTTCTAGGGTTATATATTCAGGTCATCAAGTCTCTCCTCATACGTCTTGCTACTCAAACCTCATACCATTTTTGTTGCTTTTCTTTGAACCGCTTCCGGTCTGCATATTCTGTGTGATAGTCCTTGGTTTCTAATTGGCTAAAGTCACTGGATACTGCATACTGCTTATTCAACAAATGAAGATTGTCCAGCACTCACCAAAATCAAACAAATGCTCTTTGTCCTGCTGATTGGGTCAGCTGACTCTTCTCATTCGTGCCAGCAGGAGGCACATTCGCTCCTGGCTTTAGCAAGGCCTCATATATAGTGAGGGAACAGAACAAGACAGGAGAGAGGAGAAAGGACAAATGGACAGCAGTCGCTTGAAAGAGAATTAGCAGAAAACAGACAGGAAAGCAGAAATGAGAAATTGGAACCAACATGATGGAAAAGTAAAATGTCCAGACAACAAAGGTAGAAAAAATGTATTTTATTTTGAATGTACTAAAATGGAATATGTTAGCTTTAGGAAATGTGCCTAGCAGATGTCTTTGTTTTGTGTTCAGTAGTAAAGGAAATGCATATCTGTTTTTATTTCTCTAGTGTTGCAGTACATGTCGTTTAACTTCTTAGGGTTCCCAGTTCAATTTTTGTGATCCTTTGTTCTGTATTTGGTGAAGGTCTGTTGGTATGATAGAAATGGCAGGTAGAGAGATTGGAGGGGAGGCAGAGATTGGGAGGGCCCCCTCCTTTAGTTCTGACCGGGACTCCAGCATGTCTAATACCAGCTCTAATCCTTGCTGAGTTGGTGGGGATTTCCAAGCATGGCCAGCTGAGGCACTCCACCAAAGGCAGCTTGGGGATCCTCATGTGTTAAAGTATTTATATTTTGAGTTGTGAGGTACATAAGTACATAAGCATCGCCATGCTGGGACAGACCAAGGGTCCATCGAGCCCAGCACCCTGTCTCCGACAGCGGCCAAAAGAACAAAAAACTTATCCCGCCCATCCCAGAAATAGTGGATTATTCCCACGTCCATTCAATAACATTCTATGGCCTTTCCTCCAGGAAGCCGTCCAAACCTTTTTAAAGTCAGCTAAGTCACCGCCTTAACCACTTTTTCCGGCAACAAATTCCAGAGTCTAACTACGCATTGAGTGAAGAAAAATTTCCTCCGATTCGTTTTACATTTACTACACTGCAGCTTCATCGCATGCCCCCTTGTCCTAGTATTTTTGGAAAGCATAAACAGACGCTCCACATCGACCTGTTCCATTCCACTCATTATCTTATAGACCTCTATCATATCTCCCCTCAGCTGCCTTTTTCTCCAAGCTGAAGAGCCCCAGCCTCTTCAGCCTTTCCTCATAGGGAAGTCGTCCCATCCCCTTTATCATCTTTGTCGCCCTTTTCTGCATCTTTTCTAATTCCACTATCCAGCTTATAATCGAAAGAGAAAAACGCCTATATTGCGACCCAAATCGGGAGATGGGTGTCTTTCTCCCGTGGGTGCCCAAATCGGTATAATCGAAAGCCAATTTTGGGCGTTTCCAACTGCAATCCGTCGCGGAAACGGGTAAAGTTGACGGGGGCGTTTTGGAGGCGTGGTGAAGGCGGAACTGGGGTGTGGTTATCAGCCGAGGAGAGATGGGCGTCTTTAGCTGATAATCGAAAAAAAGGTGTTTTTACCGCGATTTTGGGTCACTTTTTTTGGACCCTTTTCTTTCACGAACAGGTCCCAAAAAAGTGCCCTAACTGACCAGATGACCACTGAAGGGAATCGGGGATGACCTCCCCGGACTCCCCCAGTGGTCACTAACCCCCTCCCACCAAAAAAAACCCCACTTTACAACTTTTTTTCCAGCCTCTATGCCAGCCTCAAATGCCGTACACACCTCCATGACAGCAGAATGTGTTCTATCCTGTGACAGCCTTTCCCTGGTTCTGATGTGGCTCTCGGGTGAGTGTGACACCTTTTCTGTTATGCCCACTGCAGAGTCACATCAGCAATGCATTGTGGTGGGTGTAGGGTATTGGGCTCTGTGATTCCACTAGCTTGTGGCAAATGCTCATGATGTTGGTAGTTGGTAGGCTCTACTCCCATGGTGCTTCCCTCCCTGCTTACTGGGTCAGAGTGTGCCCTGTTTTGTTTCTGGTAGTCCATGAGGTAGTGGCCATTTTTGTAAGCCAGTTTTAGATCCCTTTCACGTGTTAGCCACATTACAGAACTTAGTTCTTCCCTTGAATGTGGCTGAAAGAGGGCATTGTACAGCATTCTGCCAGCTCTGACCTACTGCTCATCTCAGTACCAGGGAGACTCGTTGCCAGTGGGGCACAATCTCTGATCGGCAGTTAACTGTGAGTAAGCGTGCTTATTCCAATAAAGGACGTTTTCGGAGAGCTTAGTCTTCAGATGTCAACTGGTGTGCCAATGTTATATAGCAGCAACGAGTCCTAGAGGCCTGCGTGTATGCAGGTCCTTGGAGCACTTTTAGTGGGTACCGCAGTGCACTTCAGCCAGGTGGACCCAGGCCCATCCCCCCTACCTGTACCACTTGTGCTGGTAAATGGGAGGTCTGCAAAACCCACTGTACCACATGTAGGTGCCCCTTCACCCCTAAGAGCTATGGTAGTGTTGTACATTTGTGGGTAGTGGGTTTTGGGGGAGGGGGTTGGGGGCTCAGCACCCATGGTAAGGGAGCTATGCATGTGGGAGCGTTGTCTGAAGTCCACCGCACTGACCTTTAGGTGCCCAGTTGGTGTCCTGGCATGTCAGGGGGGCGAGTGTACTAAGAATCGTGGCCCCTCCTACGACCAAATGGCTCGGATTAGTACGTTTTTGAGCTGGGGCGTTTTTAGTTTTCCATTATCGCTAAAAAAAAACAAACGCCCAGCTGAAAAACGTCCATTTTTTCGAAATACGATCTGTCCCGCCTTCTTCATGTACCCTTTTTCGGACATAGACGCCCATGAGATAGGCGTTCGCATTCGATTATGCCCCTCCACATCTTTTTTGTGGTGCGGCGACCAGAATTGAACACAATACTCGAGGTGCAGTCGTACCATGGAGTGATACAACGGCAGAATAATATCCTCATTTTTTTCCATCCCTTTCCTAATAATACCCAACATTTTATTTGCTTTCCTAGCCACAGCAGTACATTGAGCAGAAGGTTCAAAGTATCATCAGTGATGACACCTAGATCCCTTTCTTGAACCGTGACTCCTAACGCTGAACCCTGCATGAAGTAGTTAAAGTTTGGGTTCCTCTTTCCCAAATGCATCACTTTGCACTTGTTCACATTAAATGTCATCTGCCAGTTAGACGCCCAGTCTCCCAGTCTCGTAAGGTCCTCTTGTAATTTTTCACAATCTTCCCGCGATTTGACAACTTTGAATAACTTTGTGTCATCAGCAAATTTGATTACCTCACTAGTTATCCCATCTCTAGGTCATTTATGAATATGTTAAAAAGCAGAGGTCCCAGCACAGATCCCTGAGGGACCCCACTAACTACCCTTCTCCATTGCGAAAATTGACCTTTTAACCCTATTCTCTGTTTCCTATCTTTCAACCAGTTTTTAATCCACAGTAAGGCACTACCTCCAATCCCATGTCCCTCTAATTTCCTCTGTAGTCTTTCATGAGGGACCATATCAACGCCTTCTGAAATCTAGATACACAATATCAACCATCTCACCTTTGTCCACACGCTTGTTTACCCCTTCAAAGAAATGCAGCAGATTGGTGAGGCAAGACTTCCGTTCACTAAATCCACTAAGTCCCATTAATCCATGCTTTTGAATGTGCTCTGTAATTTTGCCGGCACCGACGTCAGACTCACTGGTCTATAATTTCACGGATCTCCTCTGGAACCTTTTTTAAATATCGACGTTACATTGGCCACCCTCCAATCTGCCAGTACCACGCTCAAGGATAAATTACAAATCACTAACAATAGCTCTGCCAGCTCATTTTTTAGTTCAATCAGTACCCTAGGATGAATACCATCCGGTCCAGGAGATTTGCTACGCTTTAGTTTGCAGAACTGCTCCATTACGTCTTCCAGGTTTACAGATATTTCATTATGTTTTTCTGACTCTTAAGCCTCGAATACCCTGTCCGCACCGGTACCCCTCCCAAATCTTCCTCGGTGAAGACCGAGGTAAAGAACCAATTTAGTTTTTCTGCTATTTCTTTGTCTTCCTTGATCCCCCCTTTTACACCTCGGTCATCCAGAGGGCCAACCAAATCTTTTACCGGCTTCCTGCATTTAATGTATCTAAAAAATTTTTACTATCCGTTTTTGCCTCTAGCGGTATCTTTCTTCAAAATCCCTCTTTGCCTTTCTTATCAGCGCTTTGCATCTGACTGACATTCCTTATGCCGCTTCTTATTTTCTTCATTCGGTTCCTTCTTCCATTTTCTGAAGGATTCCTTTTTAGCTCCAATAGCCTCCTTTACCTCATTTTTTAACCATGCCGGCTGTTGTTTACTTTTCCGTCCTCCTTTTCTGATACGTGAATATGTTTGGCCTGGGCCTCCAGGATGGTGTTTTTGAACAGCATCCACGCCTATTGTAGGTTTCTAACCCTTGCAGTCACTCCTCTAAGTTTTTTTTTTAACCGTTCTTCTCATTTTATCATAGCTTCCTTTTTTAAAGTTAAACGCTAATATATTTGACTTCTTATGTTTATCTTTTTGAAAGCAAATTTCAAAAGCGATCATGTTATGATCACTGCTGTAAAGCAGCCCCCGGTCCATTACCACCCATACCAGATCATGCGCTCCACAAATGACTAAGTCTAGAATTTTTCCTTCTCTCGTTGGCTCCTGTACCAGCTGCTCCATAAAGTTGTCCTTTATTTCATCAAGGAAGTTTATCTCCCTAGCGTGCCCTGATGTTACATTAACCCAGTCTATATGGGGGTAATTAAAATCACTACTACTTCAAAAATTCTACACTACACCAGTGCTCAAAGGCGAATATAGGCTTGCAAACATGAAAGTTGGTGGAGAAAAAATACCTCAGTGAAACCGGACACTCCTCTTGTTTAAAGGACACGCCTTTTTAGATAGAGAGGGGACCTCCGTAATCATCAGTCTCAAAAGAACTCCACATAAACTTCTTTCATACTGTGTGTGCCTTAACACCCTTTCAAACACTCATTAATGAAGACAAAACGAATTCAGCAACAAGCCGTTACTTAGCTTGGATAGTGAAAGTAGTTTTCTTCGGGTCAGTGCAGTATCTCTCAAAGTCCATTCCCGCACTCTACTCACTCCCGATTCCTGACAGGGAAGCCCTGTTTCACCACTAAATGGCTGTGTCAGGGGAAAAGAAATAATTTAGCAACACCTCCAAGTCTCATAGCACGCCTTCAATGTACTCTCTGACATCCTCACAGGAATGGCGGTCGGCTTCATTACTTGTTTCTATATTTAAATTTTCTACGTCTGACGTCATTCCGTACTCAAACGGCTCATCAAAGAAAAGCTTTCCATTCAATGGAAACATTTAAACCCCCTGGTATTACAGATTGTAAAGTAAAGATCCATTTTGCTCTTTTTGTCTTAAAATACTTCTGATGTCTCCTTTTTGTTCAGTGACATGGATCTGCTCAATCACGATGCATTTTAATTCAGAAAAACAATGTTGCTTGTGTATACAATGAGATACCATAGGTTCGTGTATTTTATTGGACTGGATACAATGTCTGTGCTCAATCAAACGCGTCTTCAACGCACGAGAGGTCTGCCCCACATAATTTAGTCCACAAGGACAACTGATGATATAAATGACATTCGTAGAAGTACAATCTGTAGTAGCATGCAGACCATATGTGTGCCCTGTGTTTCGGTCCACAAACACGCTTGCTTCAGTCATGATGCTACAACTGAGCAGCTCCCACATGCTCTATGGGAACCTTCTCGCCTCTGTCTTGAAGTCTCTCTATTCCAATGTCAGCCCGGCACAATTTATCATTCAAATTGCTATTTCTTAGGAGCGCAAATAGGATTCTGAGATCCTGCAAACAAGGATGTATTGTTAATAAAGATAAATGTCTTTTAATAATCCTGGTCATGATGTTAGAATGAGAATTAACCAGGTCACAAAACGTCACCACTTCCTCTTTGTCCTTAGGCTCTAATCTCGGATGTAACAGCCATTCTCTATGATTATGAGAAGCTCTCTTCTCTTCCTAGCCTTGGACACCAATTGTTTAGGATAACCTCGGTTACATAATTTAAGCTCCAGCTTTTAGCATGATCTTGAAACTTCCCTTTAGTGGAGCAGATTCTTCTATGCCTCAAAAATTGAGCAAAGGGTATGTTTGCCCTACAATGGTCTGGATGCATACTGTTATATTGTAAGGTGGTGTTTCTGTCAGTGGCTTAGTAAACACTTACATTTCCAGACGTCCTTCTACAACATCTATCCAGATATCCAAAAAAGCAATGCCTCTGTTACTGTGCTTGGATTCAAATTTGATAGTTCCATGACAGTCATTTAATTCTTTCACAAATTGATCCAGCTGGGACTCTGTACCTCCCCATGTCATAATTAAAATCACTCATTATTATTGTGTTGCCTACTTTATTAGCGTCACTAATTTCCTTTAACATGACTGCGTCCGTCTGCTCATCCTGGTTGGGCGGACGGTAGTACCCCCTATCACCGTCCTTTTCCCCTTAACACTTGGAATTTCGATCCACATGATTCCAAGGGGTCTTTTGTTTCCTGCAGAATTTTCAATATATTTGATTCAAGGCTCTCGTTAATATACAGTGCTATTCCTCCCCCAATCCGGTCCACCCTATCACTACGATATAATTTGGTGCTGGGGGAGGGGTGAAAGAAGGAGTAGGGCAGGGGCAGAAAAATGTTGTACCCACCCAATTTGGGCTCAGGCCCACTCAAAATTGGCAGCAGCACCTGATGAAGAATCCAGTGAAAAAGGCAGCTCCACTGAGCAGATGAGTACAGCTTCAAGATACTGTAAGTGTTAAGAAATGTTTTCACTACATTTATTATTACACTGAATAGTTATTGGACTGAATAATATGTAATTTTGTGGACATGGTATCTGAATTGAGTCATTGAGCTCTATATTATTGGGAGTGTAAAGGAAAAAAAAAATCTCACCTTTAAATTTTTAGACTAAGGATGTGTCAGTTGTGAGGCTATTCAGCAATTATTGTCATAAGTTGATTCAGTCACTGAAGTCTTTGGTGATTGGATAAGAGTCACATTTGAACTAGAATTTCACATAAGAAGATTGGCTTTAAGTGTTGGCATGAAATTCACAAGCCTTTTTTTGGGGTTGTTGGTCTTACTGCCATCATAATGCTGCTGATATTCTGCCATCATAATGCACCTGAAATTTCAGCAGGAATTCAGGCCCAAGTATCAGCTCGCCTGTTTGACATTGCTGCCTGGATGTCTCACTGCCATCTAAAACTAAACATGACCAAAACTGAGCTTCTTATCTTTCTCCTTAAACCAACCTCTCCTCTTCCCCCCTTTCTGTGGATGACACTCTCATCCTTCCTGTCTCATCAGCTCCTAACCTTGGGTCATCTTTGATTCCTCTCTCTCTTCCTCTGCACATATTCAACAGACTGCTAAAAACCTGTCATTTCTTTCTCTATAGTATTACCAAAATTCGTACTTTCCTTTCTGAGGCATACTATCAGAACCCTTAGCCACACTCTTATCACCTCTTACTTAGACTATTGCAACTTCCTTCTCACAGGTCTCCCACAAAGCCATCTCTCATCGCCATTCAGCAGGCCCTAAGACATTTGCCATCACCTAGGTTTGGCCTACTGGAGGTACAGTATGATGGTTTGGGGTGTAGCCTGGCATCCTGGCGGGGGGGGGGGGGGGGGGGGGGGGGGGGGGGGGGGGGGGGGGGGGGGAGGGCAGGCTTCAGTCCACAGGGCCTTCTTTTGCTGCAAGGAACATTAGATCAAGTGCAGCACTTTGGTTGAGCACTTGATATTGCAGCGGTAGTTTCTGTGATTGTGGTCACTGAGGGATCTTTGGAAACTTTTCTCCCCATCTATTACCCTTCTTTCCTCCTCTCCTCTCTCCCCCCCCCCCCCCCCCCCCCCCCCGTTTCTGCAGTCTCCCTTTCCAGGGCTTGCCTAGTAATGTTGGCACCACAGCAACTGTCAGCCTTTCATACCAGGAAATCAACACAGTTATTATATAGTTAGAGTCAAAGACATTTGTTATGCCCCTAAACAGTAAACATTGTATTTGTAACAAATAAACACTAAAAGCTAAAACTATATAAATGCTGGATATGTCGATTATCCTTAGTGAGGCTGGTGGCGCTCCTGATGGAGCATTCAGAATTCTGCCACAATCTGGGCCCATTCTATCTCATTGGGCCCCCAGCTCCTGCAGCAAGTCTCTGTGCATGGCTGTAGGAGTGGAGGTCTTGGTGGGTGGGCCCACCAGCAGGCGTGACAGTTGGGCATGACAGCTGTTTTCATTGGAGTCCTCAGCTGCTGTGTCCTCCAGTGTATGTGTCAGGAGGGGCTGTTCATGTGCCTCTTCTTCCCGCTTCAATGGGGGCTGTCCCTCCAGGTGTCCTCCCTCCACAGGTTGTGGGGGGAGTAGCACCTCCCAGTTCCCAGGGTCCATTTTGACCTCTCGGGAGCAGGCTGGTCCTGGAAGGCTTTTCCAGCGGGTGGAGGGTGCTCTGTGTATGTAAAATATTTGCAATTGAGACCAATACATCCTACATGACTTACATAGTGGTGCAGTTGGCCTTCGGGAAACAAAGACAACTGGGGGCAGTTCTTGTAAACTAGGGGACCCTGTTTTAGCCATTGATCCTTCCGGCCACCTCTGCTGAAACCTTCAGGAGAAAGGCAGATTCCAGATATCAAGATGGAAAACCTAGGTTTGGGGGCATCTATCTGTGGGGTACTGATGCTAGCAGTTTTAAGGCCTCACTGATGGTGTGGCTATACATACCCCGTGACTCTTGCCCATACTTTGGGAATGCTTGGGGAGGGGGAGAGGGAAGTGTACACATAGGTGGGAGTTTCCATAGCAGGAGTTGGGGGCTTACTATAATGTGGAGATTTTAGGGGCCACCAGCTTGGGCCTTGAGGGATGTTTAATAAGGCAGCATACCGACCTTTAGAGCAGACAATGATATATCCAATGAGCTTTGGAGCAGACAATGGTATAGCCAATTAGTGTGGTTTAGGGGGCATGAGAGACCATCCATTTGGGGAGCAACTGATGATGTGATGGCCCTCTGTGGTCAGTGTTTGGTCCTCTTTGAACGTTATTTTTCCAGATGTGTGTCTGGCATAAGGTTTAGGGCTGTGTACCCTGAATGGAGGGGATGTGGGTTTTTGGAGTTACTCTTTTATTTTGTCACAACTCTGGTCGTGACTCCACTTTCGGACTCATCTTGTCTTCCAGTGGTCAGCTTCAGAGGTAGTTCCAGTCTGTCTATTCCGTGCATTGTTGCCTCTGCTACCACTTCTATGTTTCAAGACTCATTCTGGTATTCTGTGTGTTTCAAGCCTGTTTCCTGTATTCATGACATCATCAGTGAAGGCCCTCATAAGAAAATGTGAGGACTTTCATTCAGGGTTTTTTGCAATGCCAAAGGTCTCCAGGTTTGTCGGTGTGCTTGTGTAGCACTTCTGCCTAGTTTCCTAGCCTATGTGCCGGTGTGGGCACTTCTGTCTTGGTTATTGTCTGATTGTTTTGTCTTTGATTCTGAGTGGCTGTGTGGCACAGCCTTGCTCTTCTGTGTGGCTTCCCTCTACCCTTGTGGCCCAGCCTTATGTTCTTACTTGTCTTGTGTTTTGCCTAGAGTTCTGCCTTGCCTAGTGTACTCCCTAGTCTGCCTTGCCCTGTGCTCTGCCTAGTCTGTCTTGCCTAGAGTTCTGCCTAGTCTGCTTTGCCTAGATTTCTAACTAGTCTGCTTCTGTCTGTGTGTACATGCCTTCTCTTTTTGCCTTCTGCAGTTGTGCGTGGGTTCCAGTTTGGCCTTATGACCTGTATGAGAGGGCTCTGGTGTGCACGGGTTCCAGTTCAGCCTTGTGGCTCATTTGAGTGCCTTTCCTCTAGCTTTACTTGGCTCTTATCTTGTGTACCCCGCTCCTGCCTGTGTGATTCTTGCACTTCTAATCTGTTACCGCTCTGCCTAGTCAAGCTCAGTTCCAATGTACCCCGTTCCTGCCCGTGTGCTCATTGCACTTCTAGTCTTTTCCAGTCCTGCCTAGCCAAGCTTAGTTCCTGTGTACCCTGTTCCTGCCTGTGTGCTTCTTGCACTTCTAGTCTGTTCTAGTCCTGCCTAGTCAAGCTCAGTTCCTGTGTACCCCATTCCTGCCTGTTTGCTCATTACACTTCTAGTCTGTTCCAGTCCTGCCTGTTTAGTCCAGTCCTAGTTGGAAGGTTCGCCTGTGGCCAAGAGCGCATGTTTTTCCCTGACTCCGTGACAGTTTGCAAAGTCCCCACAGTCCGTGACATATTTGCTCTGCTGCAATGTGATAGGTAGATTGGGTGGCGCGCTGGGTCCTTTTGTATTGGTAGCTGAAGGATGTTGACCAAGGGTTGCCCCCTTCCCGCTTCCTTTCCATGTCATCTCATAGGTTTGGGGGTAGGCTGCATACATTATAGTAGATATGGGGGTAGTGGGCCACTTAACAAGGGTATCTACATACTCAGGCCTTGATCGGGAACATAGCTGTTATAGGGGTGCTATGTCTGTGGTACTTACATTGGGCCTTGAGGAACTCCCGCCATGTGCTGTATTAGAGTGGATCTTCACGTGGAACACATCCGTACTGGCGCCAGAGTGACTCAAAATCCCGGTGAATTCCAAAGCATCTGCAAAACACAAGTTGGTGGAGAAAGGGTTCAGGTGATGGGTCTTCTTGGTGTCACATACATTAATATTTTTCACAACATGTGCAATGTTTCTCACATAGCCTGTGGCAGATGGCAACAGGCAGACTGGAGGATGGACTGAGGGGGTGAGTATATACATTACCAGCACAGGTGCTGTGTAAGTTGAGGTGGCCACAGAGACAAAGTGGCATGGTGGCCTTTCTGTGGAACATGTGCACTTTTGCTGGGAGGTAGGGATGGGCAATAGGGTAAAAGCAGCTGTGCCTTGGGCAGCTCAATGTACTTTAGTAAGCTGCTGCCATCGTTCCCATCAGTATGTAGGTGTGGGCCAGGATGTGTGTGTGTGTGGAGGGGAGGGTTTAGGAGGTCCAGCATTGCGTGGTTAGTGAAGGGGGCCCCATAATTTCTTGTCACATTGGATCATTGGATATTCTGTATATTATGATTTCAGCAATGTTTTATTTCTTTCTTATGAAAAAGTAATAACAAGTATTGCAATAACAAAAGGACCTTAGTGTATGTGACCTGTGACCCTGCCTATGTATGGTCTTTGCACATGAGTGGTGGTATGATGATGTGGGGCAATGCTTCACACTCACCTTTCTATGCTGCTCCTTATTGATCTCCATGACCTCATGGAGACATTATGTGGTGGCAGATGGTGGTGGTGCTTCATAATTTGTTTCCTATGCCTGAGACACAGGAGAACCTGGAGTTTTGTCACCTCCACAGAGAAATTGAGCTCCCTGCAGAGTGACATCACTGGGCACTCTGAGGAACATTCCTCCCTGTGCAGAGGTATATATGCATGTTTTGCATGTGGAAGGAATGCCCTGCCATTTCTACAAACATTTTTTTCTATATGGGGCCATTACTGCAGTTGCATGTTTTGCATAGTGTATTATCAATTGGCAGAAATGTTTATCTCTGAATGTCTAGGACATTTTCAGAACATTTTCTTTCAAAACATTTTTTTTGTGTATTTTTGAATATTGAAAACGTTTAGTTTTTTTTCTTCCATTATGGACTTCAGTTTTTAAACGTTTTCCAATAAACATATATTTTACCATTAGGGCAACATATTAAAAATACCCCTCTAAGCCTACCTAATAGTAGGATATAATCTACTGTGTCAAATGCTCATGAGACATCAGATTGAAGAAGAACTAATTGTTTATGTTGACTCAGTGCATATCTAATTCTTGTAACTAGTATCAAAAGTAATGATTCAGTACTATGTAGGCTTCTGAAGCTAAACTGTGATGAATGCAGTTAAGAGTTTGTAACTGGTCAATCTAATTCCCACTAAAGTCTCAATCAGTTTTATTTAAAAAAGTTAGAGCTGAGATATATCTAAACCATCTGATTTAAGAATCAGTGTCAGTGCTGAGAAAATTTAAAAGTCATGGGATAGGAGGCAATGTCCTTTGTGGATTAGGAATTGGTTATTGGATAGAAGACAGAGGGTAGGGTTAAATGGCTAGTTTTCTCAATGGAGGAGGGTGAATAATGGATTGCCACAGGGATCTGTACTGGGATCGATGCTATTTAACTTATTTATAAATGATCTGAAAATCGGAATGATAAATGAGATGATTAAATTGCAGGAAGACCTTAGGTAACTGGAAGACTGGGCAACCAAATGGCAGATGAAATTTAATGTGGATAAATGCAAAGTGATGCATACTGTGAAGAAAAATTCAAATCATAGTTACCTGATGCTAGGGAATGTTTTTATTACTGGAGAAACTTGCAACCAATTACAACAAACCTACTTTTATACAAAAGTTCAAAAAGAAAACTAAAACCACTAAAATAACAAAAACATATCTATCTAATCAAGTTTCAACCGTACATGCTTCCAATACCCTTCCCACCTCCTCCTCAAGACCTCTCCTGCTCCAAACGTGCCAGAAAAAAAACCTCCCGCAGCACATCCTCCACCAATGTGTCCACTGAGAGTAAACTTTTCTGTAATGTTAATTGGCATCTGGCCATCCACAAGAAGTATTTCAAAATAGCAGTGATCACAAATAATGTCCCAGTACGCTGGTACAATCTTGGTCGATAACAACCGTACACCCATTCAGCATAGGAAAAAGACTGAAAACTAGGAATTCCCAAGAACCAAGACACTTTTTCCCCACCTCCCGGTTGAAGGGCCATTTCCTCAAAAAGTGATCCATTGTTTCTGTCTTCTGCCCACACTCCGCTCTGAGACAATTTCTTTCCTCCAGCTTCCTGCATTTCAAATTTCACTTCACAAACAGCTTTCCTTGAAAGGCCAGCCAGATGAGATCAAAAAACTTATTTGGCAACCTGTCCATGTTTAAGAGTTCCAAACCCTTCTTCATTACTGCTCCTGGGCAATCCCTGAGGCTAACTTCTGGACAAAAATACTGATGTAGGATTCTTTCCCCCATAGCCTTCCTATCCCCCTCTGCCACCTCTACTGCTGTGATTCCCCACCTATTCACTACCCTAACCAATCCCTTCTGATAATCCGCTATCCTCCTTTTCCCTGCACTTGCCCCCTTCACTGACCCTCCCCCTTTCCACCTTGTCCAGACCCTCTCCCACCCCTTTTCCATATTTTACACCCACCCTAGAGGGTTCTGCCTTAACATTGCCCCCAAATTAAATTGGACAAATAATAAAGTCAGGAAGAGCACAGGATTGACCATCCCAAGGCCGCCTTTTACCCTGGGAAGGTAAGTCACATCCCTTTTCACCATGTTCAAACAATTTCCCCACAGCATTTGGAAGAAGATACAAAGTAATGCTGTGTACAGTTTCTCTGGCAACAACCAAATGTAGCTAGCGTGCAGGAAAATGGGCAGGGGCAGCAGGAAGGTCTTCATGAGGCAAATCCTCTCTTTTAAATCATCAGACCTTCCATCTTTCAACCTTCTCCCGGGCCTCTTTTAACTTCAATTCCCAATTGTGCACATCATCTCCTGCCTTCTGAAATTCAATCCCTAATACCCTTACCCTTTCTTCTGTGTCAGGAAATCCCCCCTCCAGCTGGAACTTGTGCTCCTCAGAGCCAAGCCACAGCAAATGGCACTTCCCTCTGTTCACTTTAGATCCTGATGCATTCGAGTAATCTGTCATTTTGGAGCTCAGACTCTCCAACTCTTCCTTCTTTGCCACCCATACAGTGATATCATCTGCATATCACCCATACAGTGATATCATCAGGTCCTCAGGACCTGATGCTTGCCTAGTGTGATTCCTGTCAAGGACCTGCCCTCTCCTCCCGCTTCCAATCTCCTCACGAATGGGTCAATCGCGAAGACAAAGAGGAGGGGGCTAAGTGGGCATCCCTGTCGTACTCCCGCTGATATGAGAAATTCCTTCCCCAGCCAACCACTGATCAGCATGGAGCATGTAGCCCCCTGGTATAAAGTCCTCACCCAATAAATAAACCGCAATGGTATTCCGTATTGCTTCAACACTTCCCATAAGTATTCATGCTGTACCCTATCAAATGCCTTTTCCTGGTTGAGTTAACTCGCCTCTCTTCTTCCAGCTTGCTCCTTTCCACCCCTTCCCTCACTGTTGCAGCTGCCTCCAAGACTCCCCACCCCGGCACCCCACACATTTGCGAGGGGGACACTCCCCTCAATCTCTCTGTCAAAACTTTGGCCATAATTTTCCAGTCTAGATTTAGCAATGCTATTGGTCTCCAATTGGCCAGCTGCACTTGATCCTTCCCTTTGGAGAGAAGGATCAATGAAGCCCTCTTCAAAGCCTGGGGGAGTTCCCCTTTCCCTGCTGCCTCCTCAAATACTTTGCCTAACAAAGGTGCTTGCTGTCTTTTAAAAGTCTGATAGTATTCTGCAGGCAATCCGTCTGGGCCTGGGGTCTTTTTCTTAGCTAGGCCCTCGATTGCTTTCTCTATTTCCCTTAACTCCCAGGGAGCAACTATGTCCAATTCCACCTGCATCCTTTCCTCTCTTAATGTTTCTGCCACATGTTGTTTCCAAACCTGTTCTGGAATTTCCTGTCTTGAAAAAAATTCCTCATAAAATTGCTTGGCTGCTTGCAGGATCCCCTCCTGAGACTCCCACAGTACACCCTCCTTGTCCCTCAAGCCTCAAACCCTGCTCACCCCGGATTTCTGCTTACAGCTCTGATACGGATCTGGAGAAACAAAGTTCCCGTAGTCCCTTTCCATTTTTAAAGATTCCCACCTATCATACTGCAGGCCTTTTAACTGCTCTTGTACTTCTTTTATCTGTTCTGGGTCCTTGTAGTCAGAAATCATCCTATCCAGTTTTCTCCGCAATACTGTACTTGATCTGATTCTCCTCCCTTGATATTATTCCCCTAATTTTTTTGGAAAACTTTTGTGTTTGTTTCTTACACATTTCCCACCAGTCACCTATAAACTCAAAGCCTTCCATAATAGACATTTGGTCCTCCAGAAATTCCTTGTACCTTTGTACAACTTCCTCCTTTGCTAACCAACTTGCATTTAGCTTCCACAAGCCCTTCCCTTTCTGAGACAATTTCTTTCCTCCAGCTTCCTGCATTTCAAATTTCACTTCACAAACTGCTGTCCCTCCCAGACAGGCTTCCACCATCAAGTGGTCCGTACCATCTGCCACTCGCATGTTTGGTATCCTCACACAAGCTCCTTCTTTCATAAAGATCCTGTCTATTCTACTCCTGTGTTCACCCCAAAACTATGTAAATCCCCTCTGTTCTGGGCAGTGTTGAATTAAAATGTCTACCAAACCCGCTCCCTTTGCCACCTCCCTTAGCGTTACCCCATCATACTCCACCCCATTCATCCTTCCAGCTCGGTCCAGTGCTCTCGTCACTGTGTTAAAATCCCCTCCCCATACCACCTGTCTGGATGTGTATAAGAAGGATCGTACCCTAAGAAACAGTTGTTTCCTTGCCCACTTCTTCTGAGGACCGTACATATTAATGATCCTTATACTCCAGCCCATCATACCCATATCCAGAATCAGGCACCTACCTACTCTAACCTCTATCACCTTCTGAATATCCACCCCCCATCCCCTGAATAAAATCGCCACCCCACCACCACCTGGCTCCCCAGCTATTGACCAGACCGAAGGTCCTACCTTCCACTCTTTTTTTGCCTGATTCAAGGCGACCAGTGAATCCACCCTGGTTTCCTGGATTAACCCTCCTTAAACACCCTCCTCCCAAGTCCCGTCCAATCTTAACCAATACATTTAGGAATCTTCAGGCTATTGACCCTTCTACTCTGTCCTCCAGTATTTCAAATCTCTTTTTTACCACTATGTTATCCAAGACTGTCAATGAGGCTGTCTCTTCCTATAATACTATTCTCTCCTCTGCTCTGGATACTCTCACTCCTCCCATTCACCGTTCTATAAAATGTACCAAACCCCAGCCTTGGCTGATCTCTAGAACCCGCTACCTACATTCCTGTGTTCGCTCTTCCAAATGCCTTTGGCTAAAATCCCGTGCCCATGCTGACTTCATACATTTCAAATTCTTGCTGACCTCCTTCCAGTCTGCTCTTTTACTTGCCAAACAGGACTATTACATCCAGATGACAAACTCTCTTGGCTCAAACCCTCGACATCTCTTTGCCACACTGAACTCTCTCCTCAAAGTGTCTTTATCTCCAACCCCCCTTCACTCTCCCCCCAGACTCTGGCTGAGTACTTTCATGATAAGGTTCACAAGATTAAACTTGAATTCTCAACCAGGTCACCTCCACTTCTCATTCCCTTAGTCCATTCTCTCAACCCTCCAACCCCTGCCTCCTTTTCTGAAATCACTGAAGAGGAAACTACACATCTTATTTCCTCCTCGAAACTAACTACCTGTTCCTCCTATCCTATTCCCACCCATCTACTTAACACTATCTCTCCTACTGTCATCCCTTTTATCTGTCATATCCTCAATCTTTCACTGTCCACTGCGACTGTTCCTGATGCCTTCAAACATGCCTTAGTCACACCACTCCTTAAAAAACCTTCATTGGACCCTACCTGTCCTTCCAACTATCGCCCCATCTCCCTCCTCCCTTTCCTATCCAAGATACTTGAACATGCTGTTCACCGCCATTGCCTTGACTTTCTTTCATCTCAAGCTATTCTTGATCCACTTCAATCTGGAATTCACCCTCTTCATTCAACTGAAACGCTTGCTAAAGTCTCCAATGATCTGATCCTGGCCAGATCCAAAAGTCTCTATTCTATCCTCATCCTTGTCGATCTATCTGCTGCTTTTGACACTGTTGATCACAGCCTACTCCTTGATACACTGTCCTCACTTGGATTTCAGGGCTCTGTTCTTTCCTGGTTTTCTTCTTATCTCTCCCACCGTACCTTTATTGTATACTCTATTGGATTCTCCTCTACTTCTATCCCACTGTCAGTTGGTGTAACTCAGGGATCTGTCCTGGGACCTCTTCTTTTCTCCATCTATACTTCTTCCCTTGGTACTCTGATCTCATCCCATGGTTTTCAGTATGATCTTTATGCTGATGACTCCCAGATCTACCTCTCCACACCAGAAATCTCAGCCAAACTCCAGGCCAAAGTATCAGACTGCCAGTCTGACATTGCTGCATGGATGTCTCAGCGCCATCTGAAACTAAACATGACCAAGACTGAGCTTCTTATCTTTCCCCCTAAACCAACTTCTCCTCCTCCCCCATTCTCTATTTCTGTGGATAACACTCTCATCTATCCTGTCTCATCAGCTCGTAACCTTGGGGTCATCTTCGACTCCTCCCTCTCTTTCTCTGCACATATTCAGCAGACTGCTAAAACCTGTCGTTTCTTTCTCTATAATATCACCAAAATTTGCCCTTTGCTTTCTGAGCACACTACCAGAACCCTCATCCACACTCTTATCACCTCTCGCTTAGACTATTGCAACTTGCTTCTCACAGGTCTCCCACTTAGCCATCTCTCTCCTCTTCAATCTGTTCAAAATTCTGCTGCATGATTAATATTCTGCCAGTGTCCTTATGCTCATATTAGCCCTCTCCTCAAGTCACTTCACTGGCTTCCATCCGTTTCCGCATACAGTTCAAACTCCTCTTATTGACCTATAAGTGCACTCACTCTGCAGCTCCTTAGTACCTCTCCACTCTCATCTCTCCCTACATTCCTCCCCGGGAACTCCGTTCACTGGGTAAATCTCTCTTATCTGCACCCTTCTCCTCCACTGCTAACTCCAGACTCCGTTCCTTTTATCTTGCTGCACCATATGCCTGGAATAGACTTCCTGAGCCGGTATGTCAAGCTCCATCTCTGGCCTTCTTCAATTCTAAGCTAAAAGCCCACCTTTTTAATGCTGCTTTTAACTCCTAACCCTTATTCACTTCTTCAGAACCCTTATTTTATCATCCTCACTTTAATATTCCCTTATCTCTTGTTTTCCCTGTCTGTCTGTCCTAATTACATTGTAAGCTCTGTTGAGCGCTCTCTTCATGTTCAAGTGTACAGCGCTGCATATGTCTAGTAGCGCTATAGAAATGATAAGTAGTAGTAGTAACCAGATGTCCAACATCTTCCTGCTCCTTCATATACTGGAAGGCCATGAACCTTGCTCTCCCTGACTTCACACTTGCCACATTCAGAGTGGCAAACTTAATGCATTCCTGTACAGCCATTGTCACAATTTTCTTTGTCTCTTCTGACCTCCCTTACCTTCCTCTAATCCCTCTCTCTTTGCTGGTACTATTTCATCCGGTCCAACTTCAAATTCTTCCTCAACCAATTCTCCCTACCCCAACCCCTCCTCTATCCCTAGATCCTCTTCTCCCCCCCTTTCTTTCTTCCCTTTTTCTTTTTAGATTCTTCCACCATCAATCCTTCTCCCCCAGACCCCCCTTTTCCCCTCTCTCCCTTTCCCTCCCCCCACTTTAGATCCCCCAACCTTCCCATCTGCTTCACGATCCTACTTCCCAACCTTTCCAACTCTACCACAGGAACAACCCTTAATTTCCTTCCCTTTTTCTTCCTATCCAATCCTACTGCTTTGATTGCCTCTCCCCCTTCTCCTTGACCTTCTCCCTCCTCTCCCACCTTCTCCTCTCCCACCAAAACTTGAAACCTATTACCCTCTCTTACCTCCCCTATCTCTCAAACCCTCCTACCCTGTCCCCTCCTTCCCCTTTTCACCTGAACCCACCCTTATCTCTCCTCCTGACTACCTCCCTCCCTCCCTCCCTTCCTCTTCTCCCTTTACCCCGTACTCCTCTTTCCTCCCTCCCTCCCCTCTACCTGACTGTCCTCCCCTGTCTCCTGCTCTTCCCTTCCCCCTCCCTCCTTCCCTTCCTATCTCCTCCTTTCTCCCTCCTGCCCTTCCTGACCCCTCAAGCCCTCCCTGATCTATACTGTCCTTCTCCTGCCCTTCCTGATCCATCCCTTCCCCCTCCTTCCCTTCTTGCCCCCTCCGCCTGTTGTGGAAAGCTTCTGTACAATTACTGAAAGGGTGTCCTAACCTCCCACAGAAATGAAGTCTTCTGTTCCATGCTCCAGGCTACCACATTTTGTGCATTTCTGCACAGGGTAAGACATGCTGTAATGCCTGAAAGATCCATATTTAAAACACTGCCTAGGCTGGCCTTTATAAAAGCACTGTATATGGTCTCTACCAATAAAAGCAGCTGCTGGAATGTGCTGAACAATATTTTCCAACTTGCTTTAACTTTACCAATGCCCTCCAACCCCCCACCCACATACTGCTAGGGTATGGAATTTTCTTCAGTGGGACCCTAACGTCTGCATACCTGCCTAACCAATACATCAGGTCTGCACCTGGGATTGACTCATTCCTTACTAGAAGTGTGGCCTCCACTAGTTCTGGTGTGCTTATTGGTACTACCCTAAAACCCTTCCACTCCCCTTGTTCCTTACCCCCTCGTATTTCTTCCAAAAGACCTCCATACCACGTTGCGTCAAAAAACTGATATCATATTCCGGCATATTGACCGGGTGTATGCATGCAAAGAGGTCTTCTGGGAGAAAGCCAAGGCTCAAAACTACTACTACTATTACTTGACATTTCTATAGCGCTACTAGGGTTACGCAGCGCTGTACAATTTAACAAAAAAGGGGGGGGGGCAGTCCCTGCTCAAAGGAGCTTACAATCTAAAGGATGAAATGACTAGCATCGCACCCTTCCCCACCCACCTTAACTGTACCACATTCCGACGTCTAAGTGAAGGGCCTCCCCAATTCTCCTGTGTACCTCATCCCCCCAACCCCTCTTATTTCCCCCTCCCACAACCCCTGCAAAAGACAATCCGTCCCTCCTTCACCAACCTGACCCACTCCCTTGCTTCCCCTCTTCCTTTCTGCCTTCCACCTCTCCCCTTCCCCTCCCTTCTTCTCCTTTACACAAAAATGGTGATACATTTTGATCTTTTTCACCCAAAATCGCTGCCACATTTTGTCCTTCACATCATATTTGCATCACCCCACCGCCCTCCATGCTGTTGATGCCATCCTCTCTCCCCTCCTCCCCCACCCGATGCCCCTCAGTCACAGTTCTATATACCTCCATTCCTGTAGAACCCCTGGTTTCTGTCTCCTTCTGATCTGATGTTTCACCATCTGTTGTCCTCCATTCCACCTCACTTACTTGGGATTTCACTGTTCTCTGCTCCAAAGTACCTGCCACCCAGCGTTCCACAGCACTGATGAATGTATCCTCCCTTTTTCCTGGTATCTCCTCCATTCCTACAGTCCTCCTGATTTCTGTCCTCTTCTGATCTGATGTTTCACCAGCTGTTGCCCTCCATTCCACCAAACTTACTTGGGATTTCTCAGTTCTCTTTTCCAAAACACAGCATTCCACAGCACTGTGATTGTTTCCGCCCTTTTTCCTGGTATCTCCTGCTTGGCCCAATTCATTCCTGTATCCAGGTGAAGTATACACTCCTCCACCATGTTGTTCTGCTCCTGGACTCCTGGAACACTCCTCATTCTTCCACAATCAGGATCAGATGTACCTTTCACCGCATTGCTCCACTTGGGATTATTTTCCTCTGTATTTCTTTTCCCTTGATCACCAGCAAGCAGGCCTGCTGCTACCTCTGTCCTTGCGATGGGTCTCCTCTCACTTCTCCCCCTGCTGCCGTCTGACCTGCACCTGTCCGGAAAAGACTGCTCAACAAAACTTCATCTTGCTGGGAAACACCGCTCTGTTCCGCCATTTTTTCTCCAGCTACTTCAAAACACTTGACAGACACTGTGCTTGTTTCATCTTTCCCTCTGTCAAATGAGTCGATTCAGTACCTTTTCCTTGCCTGGATTCCTCTTTCCAAGCCTCCTCCAGACCTTTTAGACCGTCCAACAAAGATTCTCCACTGCTCAACCATTCCACAGTTTCTTCTGCCTGCTTGTGGGGCACCTCCACTTCCATTGCCCTCTGATTCTCCTCTTTTTCTTGCAAAACAATTTCTGTTTTTTCTGGGTACAAGTTTCTTAAAGCTATTTTCCTTCTTTTGTCTTTTGTTTTACAGCCAGTCAGCTGGGAATCTGACTGGTCTGTCTCTCCACAGACTGCCCCTGTGACTTCCATGGTAGATGCAAACTGACTGCTCCCTTCATTTGCTCCTTTTGAAAACTGTTGTACTTTAGTGCATTGCTGTTCTACAACTTCTGTCAGCTTTCCCACAGATGCTGCATTTTTTGTCCTGCCTTTGCATTTCTGTTCCTTTCCCCTCTCTCCTTCCTCCTGGAACTTCTGGCTTGCCTTCTCAGTTCTCAAAACCTTTTTTGCATGGCTGCCATTCTGGCTCTATTAATGTGTTTCCCTCAGTGGGTTGCCTGGAGTCTCAGCCATTTCTTTAAACTTTTTCTGTGTTTCCAGCAGCTTTTTCTGCACAGCTCTTTCCTCTTCTTTATACTGTCTCTGGAACTCTTTTGGAACCAATTTTGTCATAGACTCTGCTTTCTTAAGTCTCTTTTTCAAACTTTCCATTGCTTTCTCTAAAGTCATTAGTCTTCTGACTCCTTCTACAACAGCTTTGGACATATTCTCTCCTTCTTTGGGCCACATATGGCCTACCTCCTCTCCTTCCTCCTCCAGGTCTTCAGATTCAGTATCAGAATCCCCACTAGTCTCCTCCATTATTCTTACTTCTCTAGTGGGATCCTCTTCTTCCCCACCTCCTCCAAACAGGATCCTTCTGCCTTTCTCCACAATGCTTCCACTTTCTTCCCGCTGCCCTGACAGCACTTGTGTCATGGTTTGCTGTTGCAGACTTACTTGCAAGTCCCGCTGTTCCAACTCCAGGGCCTTCTGGAACTGTGCTTGCGTCCTCTGAGGTTTTTCTTGGACCTGTTCCTGAATATTCTGGGACTTACTTTGGGCTTTTGGATCCTGTTCTTCCTTCCCCAGGCCTCTCTCTTTCAAGCCAGAGGTGCCTGGGCCCTCCAGACTCCCTTCCTGGAGTTCTTTTCTAGTCCTACCAGGCCTTGCAGCCTGAGACTTGCCAGTCCTTTTTCCCCCAGGACCCATCCTGTCCCCCAGCTGGGAGACAGGCTGAGCTTCCCTCTCCTCCACCTCCACTCTCAGAGCCTACAAACAGAACTCCTCCCTCCTCAACTGCTCAGCTCAGACTGACTGCAAGAGCCTCAGCATGAGGCGCCTCCTAGTGTCCACCTTAGGAGTCAGCACTCAAGAAAAAGATCTAGGTATCATTATAGTTCTTGTACCCAGTGTGTGGTGGCAGCCAAAAAAGCAAACAGTGATTCATCAAGTGTAAATAAACAAACATAATAAGACCAAGAATATTATAATGCCTCTGTATCACTCCATGGTGCCCCTCACCTTGAGTATTGCATTCAATTCTGGTCACTGTATCTCAAAAACAATATAGCGAAATTAGAAAATATTCAAAGAAAAGTAACCAAAATGATAAAGGAGATGGAACTCCTCTCATTTGAGCAAAGGCTAAAGAGGTTAGGGATCTTCAGCTTGGAAAAGAGATGGTTGGGGGGATATGATTGAAGTCTACAAAATCCTGATTGGTGTAGAACAGGTAAAAGTGAACTGACTTTTTGCTCTTTCAAAAAGTACAAAGACCAGGGGACACTCAATTAAATTACATCGAAATACTTTTAAAACAGGAGGAAATATTTTTTCAGTCGAAGAATAGTTAAGTTCTGGAACTTGTTGCCAGAGGATGTGGTAACAGTGGTTAGCTTATCTGGTTTAAAAACAGTTTGGAAAAGTTCCTGGAGGAAAAATCAATAGTCTGCTGTTGAGATAGACATGGAAGCCACTGCTTGCCCTGTGATTGGTACATTGGAATGTTGCTACTATCTGGGTTTCTTCCAGTTACTTGTGACCTGGATTGGTCACTGTTGGAAGCAGGATACTGGGCTAGATGGACCACTTGCTGACCCTGTATGGCTATTCTTATGTTCGTATGCTATCAAGTCCATCTTAGCTGGAAAATGACCAAGTTGCAAAATCACTTTCACTAATGTGGTAATCCATATTAATATGGCAAGTGGTGGGCTATTTAACAAAAAAGATGGACAACGGTCTAAAATATAACGGGATAGAGAAAATTTGCTTAATGAAGATTGTATCTCATCATGACTAATGACATCAAAAGTAGACCAAGTCCATTCTGCTGGGATATTTTGATCACTAAACATAAAGCAAAAGGGAATCATATTGCAATGAATGTAAAACTGGGCTAAGTTATTTCTAATTGTTTGAACCTAGTGTGAGAAATATTCAGCCAGAACTTGTGCATTAGGTTGATTTTTTCAATGTTGAAGCATCATGTGAAAGAGGCAGTGTGAGTTTCTGAACCATTTGAAATAGAACTATAGAGTTTGGGTGAACAGCTTCAATAAGGTTAGCATAATTTTTTAGAAAGGGCAACGTCTGTCTTGTAACAGCCCAACTGGTGTTTCCAGGAGAGCTTAACTGAAAGATCTTACGCCATGCTCTTCCTAAACAACAACAGTCTTAATTAGAATTTTGTAAGACCTGAGTATACCAAGGTATAGACTTTCTACAAATAATTTTTTTCCCTGAAAAGGGGCCACCAAATGAAGGGATTCATTAACTGAATTGTCCTAATTAGACAACACAATAACAGGATCAAAATTATCAAACCGCAGAGTATCATTAATATGTGTCCAAACTTTTCCCTGTCAATCTTCCCTGTTGGAAACAAAAGAGAGGGAATCCAAAGCATATCTAAACAAAACAGGATAGCCAAAGAAGTACAACGAGCCTTAAAGAGTGGAGGCATCAAGTCAGAACTTTATTGAACAGACCCAACACGGTCTGCATCAGGGGTCTAGGCAAAAAAACATTCATAGATATAAAAAGTAAAAATATTAATATGTTTAAATATGCAAGATGAAAACATAAAAATATGTGAGGCTAGATTAACAGGCAGAATAATAATAACAACATATGCTTGAATGTATAATCTTATGGATAGATATATAAAAATAGAAATCAGCCTTAAAAAAAAAAAATCCTTATATGGTGCTTAGGCCTCTCGCAGTGCATCTCAGGATGCACTGGGCAGGCGCTGGGTGCCGCCATTTTGAAGTGGGTGGGCCCAGAGGCAGGAGGGAGGAGGCGATCCTCCTGCCTCCAACGCATTTTATGGGTCTGGGGGGGAGGATGAAGGGAATCCCACTACACCACCAGGGCTTTGCAGCAACTAGGTGTGTTTGGCCCAGCCCACCATGGAGTTTTCTTTTTGGGGGTTGGGGGGGTCAGGAAGCCCACTGGACCACTAAGGATGTCCTTCGAATGTGGGGGACGGCCAGGAAGGGGCCCACTGGATCTCTGGGCATGTTTCAGTGGTGGGAGGAGGGGTCAGGAGAGGGTCCACTGGACCCCTGGGTATTTTTGGGACTGTGGGGGTCGGGAGAGGTTTAGGATCAATCTTGGACATATGCACAAAAGCGGTGCCTACCGCACAGCTCTTGTGGACATGCACCAGGAATGCTTGTACCCCTTTTACCGACCGATGCACAACACTAACAGCATGCATATAATTTGCATGCTTTTAGTGTTGTACATTGGTTGGTAATTCTAACTCATTAATACAAATCAACTTACGCATCCAGTTTTTCCAACTGTGGAACGCATTACCAAAAGCCTTGAAAACTACGAACAACCACCTAAACTTCCGGAAAATACTAAAAACTAACCTGTTTAAAAAGGCATACCCTACCGATCCAACATAAATGCCTGATCTTTGCAAAACAACAAAACTAAAGAACGTAATGGACATTACACAACTCTTCCGTTGTACGATTCCCTAGCATGGTTGTGCCACATGAACTTTATCTTACCGCAACATCACTTTGCATTTGTTTACACCGGAGTCTGTAACGCCTCTCCGGTACTATGTAAGCCACATTGAGCCTACAAATAAGTGGGGAAATGTGGGATATAAATGTAACAAATAAAATTAATTACATAGTAACATAGTAGATGATGGCAGAAAAAGACCTGCAAAGTCCATCCAGTCTGTCCAACAAGATAAACTCATATGTGCCACTTTTTGTGTATATCTTACCTTGATTTGTACCTGTCTTTTTCAGGGCGCAGACCGTATAAGTCTGCCCAGCACTATCCCCGCCTCCCAACCACCAGCCCCGCCTCCCACCACCGGCTCTGGCACAGACCGTATAAGTCTGCCTAGCACTATCCCCGCCTCCCACTACCAGCTCTGCCACCCAATCTTGGCTAAGCGCCTGAGGATCCCTTCCTTCTGAACAGGATTCCTTTATGTTTGTCCCATGCATGTTTGAATTCCGTTACCGTTTTCATCTCCACCACCTCCCGCGGGAGGGCATTCCAAGCATCCAGCACTCTCTCCGTGAAAAAAATACTTCCTGACATTTTTCTCGAGTCTGCCCCCCTTCAATCTCATTTCATGTCCTCTCGTTCTACTCTCTTCGCATCTCCGGAAAAGGCTCGTTTGCGGATTAATACCTTTCAAATATTTGAATGTCTGTATCATATCACTCCTGTTTCTCCTTTCCTCCAGAGTATACATGTTCAGGTCAGCAAGTCTCTCCTCATACGTCTTGTAACACAAATTCCATACCATTCTCGTAGCTTTTCTTTGCACCGCTTCAATTCTTTTTACATCCTTAGCAAGATACGGCCTCCAAAACTGAACACAATACTCCAAGTGGGGCCTCACCAACGACTTATACAGGGGCATCAACACCCCCTTTCTTCTGCTGGTCACACCTCTCTCTATACAGCCTAACAACCTTCTGGCTATGGCCACCGCCTTGTCACACTGTTTCGTCGCCTTCAAATCCTCAGATACTATCACCCCAAGATCCCTCTCCCTGTCCGTACCTATCAGACTCTCACCGCCTAACACATACGTCTCCCGTGGATTTCTACTCCTTAAGTGCATCACTTTGCATTTCTTCGCATTTAATTTTAATTGCCAAATCTTAGACCATTCTTCTAGCTTCCTCAGATTCTTTTTCATGTTTTCCACTCCCTCCGGGGTATCCACTCTGTTACAGATCTTAGTATCATCCACAAATAGGCAAACTTTATCTTCTAACCCTTCGGCAATGTCACTCACAAATATATTGAACAGAATCGGCCCCAGCACCGATCCCTGAGGCACTCCACTACTCACCTTTCCCTCCGAGCGAATTCCATTAACCACCACCTTCTGACGTCTGTCCATCAACCAGTTCCTAATCCAGTTCACCACTTCGGGTCCTATCTTCAGCCCATCCAGTTTATTGAAAAGCCTCCTGTGGGGAACCGTGTCAAAAGCTTTGCTGAAATCTAAGTAGATTACGTCTATAGCTCGTCCCTGATTCAAATCTCCTGTCACCCAATCAAAGAATTCAATGAGATTCGTTTGGCACAATTTCACTTTGGTAAAACCATGTTGTCTGGGATCTTGCAACTTATTGTCTTCCAAGAAATTCACTATCCTTTCCTTCAGCATAGCTTCCATTACTTTTCCAATAATCGAAGTGAGGCTTACCGGCTTGTCATTTCCAGCTTCTTCCCTATCACCACTTTTGTGAAGAGGGACCACATCCGCCGTTCTCCAATCCTTCGGAACCTCTCCCATCTGCAAGGATTTATTAAACAAATCTTTAAGAGGACCTGCCAGAACCTCTCTGAGCTCCCTCAATATCCTGGGGTTGATCCCGTCCGGTCCCATGGCTTTGTCCACCTTTAGCTTTTGAAGTTGTTTATACACACTCTCTTCCGTGAACGGTGCTCTATCCACTCCATTCTCATTTGTACTTTTGCCAGTCCATCACGGTCCTTCTCCAGGATTTTCTTCTGTGAAAACAGAACAAAAGTATCTATTTAGCAAATTTGCTTTTTCTTTATCACTATCTACATAGCGGTTCGCAGTATCTTTTAGTCTCACAATTCCCTTTTTAGTCATTCTCCTTTCACTAATATACCTGAAGAAAGTTTTGTCACCCCTCCTTACATTTCTAGCCATTTGTTCTTCCGCTTGCGCTTTCACCAGACGTATCTCTCTCTTGGCTTCTTTCAGTTTCATCCGGTATTCCACCCCGTGTTCCTCTTCTTGAGTTTTTCTGTATTTCTGAAACACCAACTCTATAGCCTTTAGTTTCTCAGCCACTTGCTTGGAGAACCATATCAGGTTTCTTTTTCTCTTGCTTTTATTTACTTTTCTTACATAAAGGTTTGTGGCCCTATTTATAGCTTCTTTCAGCCTGGACCATTGTCCTTCCACTTCTTGTACTTCCTCCCAGCCCATCAGCTCCTTCCTCAGGTATTCCCCCATTTTACTAAAGTCAGCACTCTTGAAATCCAGGACTTTGTTTTGAGTGGCTGCCCCCCACTACAGCTGTCATATCAAACCAAACCGTTTGATGGTCACTGCCGCCCAGGTGGGCACCCACTCGGACATTTGACACGCTATCCCCATTTGTGAGCACCAGATCCAGCGTCGCTCCCTCCCTCGTGGGTTCTGTCACCATTTGTCTGAGCAAAACACTTTGGAAAGCATCCACGATCTCTCTACTTCTTTCTGATTCCGCCGATGGAACCTTCCAATCTACATCCAGCAGATTGAAATCTCCCAGCTACAGCACCTCTCTCTTCTTTCCTAACGTTTGAATATCCGCGATCAGATCCTTATCCAGTTCCTCCAGTTGTGTTGGGGGTCTGTAGACAACACCCACGTGGACAGAGGTTCTATCATCTCTTTTTAAGGTGATCCATATCGCTTCTTCTTTTCCCCAGGTCCCTGTCATTTCAGTCGCCGTGATATCATTTCTCACATACAGAGCTACTCCTCCAGCTTTACGACCCTCTCTATCCTTCCTAAATAGATTATAGCCTGGTATGTTTGCATCCCATTCATGGGAACCATTTAGACATGTCTCTGTGATTGCAACAATGTCTAAGTCTGCCTCCACCATCAGGGCTTGAAGGTCATGAACTTTATTGCTTAGACTGTGAGCATTTGTGGTCATCACTTCCCATCTACATTTTCTGGTATGTGTTTCAACATTAGTGATTTGGGGGTGTCTTATCCCTTTGGGTACCTTCCTATCTTTTTGTCGCACCTTCATTTCTTTTTCTTCCGCATCCATTCTATTTTCAGGAATATCACAGTGCTGTAATGGAGCAAAAGAATTCTGTAGGGGCAACACTTGTGAGGGTGGATGTTTCTGTGTCACATAATTAATGCACTGTTTCTTACAGCACTGGAGTTCTGTGCATCGGGGCATGAGACTCTTGAAATGGTGTAGTAAAGGAAGGCCACTGAAATGACAGAGTATGTTAGTACTTTGCCATAGTCTTCTAACAGACCACCAGTAAAAGAATCAATAGGATGAATCCAACAACCTGAGAATTGCCAGGTAGAGTGTAGCAGGCTATGAAGAAGCATCAGAGTTGATCAGGTCTAGGCTGACAGGTTAACATTGGAAGCCATTTTCTGTCTAGCAGACTGTAAGAAGAATCTATTGAGTAGCACCTGGAACATTTAGGACCTGAAGTACTAAAAGATATGCCACTTTTTATGGATATGGGAAAAATGTTTAGCCTCATAATTTTATTTCTTTACCCCTTTAAAATATTTGTATACCAGAAATTTAAAATCCCGAGTGGTGTATCACAAACTTAAGAAATAATAATAACATGAAAAAGATACAAATGGACAAAACAATTATAAGGCTATGTAAAACCCCATGAGGTCATCTAGGTTAGGAAAAGGACATTTGCAGTTTCCCTTGTGTTTCACAGAAGGCTCTCTGAACATGAAGCCTTTTCTAAAATAGATATAAAGATGTGCAGCAATACATGTATTTGTTGGCATATACAGTAAGAACAGCTATTTTACAAAACTCAATGTGCAAAATAAAAAAAAGACTGACTTCCCTCGTGCTGTGACATATGTAAGTTCCCAATTTTATAGTTTGTAATCAGATAGTGCTGCTGAATATCTATACAGACTGCCTTGGCACTATCCAGATAGTGTGTGGTGGTGCAAAGTAAGGCCAGAGCTAGCAGTTATCCAGAGAGTGGCGATATTCGGACCACTATCTAGATAACTACTTGGGTAAAGTTAGGACACACAAATGAGATCCTTTTGCTAAGCCACACTAAAAAGTGGCTGACACTGAGGTCAGCAAGTGGGTTTGAAATACATGCATGTTCCTCTTATAAAATATGAAGTACTTGAATATTTTAGAAGTCCATCACAAATAAGAAGGGGTTCTGAAAATGGAGGATTTATTTACTAGGATTCTATTTTGGTTTTGGTTTTTTTTTTATTTATAGCTTAGCAGTCAATATTCAGCTGGCAGAGGTAACTTTCACTGGCTAAATTGTGCCCCAATATTCAATGCCAAGCCAAGCCTGGGCACTGACATTGAATATCAGTGGCTCATTGGACCCCTGCAGGCCACCAGAGTTTATGTGGGTACCAGCCAATATTCAGCCGGGGTCTGCATAGGACAGTTATATGGACCCTGGCTGAATATCTGCCGGAACCCACATAATATTCAAGGAGGTGCTCAGCCCCTCTGATCCTCTTCCCACCCCTCAGAACCTTTCCCCTTCTGATTCCCCCTCTCCCCAGCAAGGACAGACCTCATCAAACTCCCCTCCCCCAGTCACAATAGGTCATTGTAAGCTTACCTAAGATCCCTAGTCAAGGAAGTTATCAACCTGGGCTACTATAAGCCAGGTTATTTTAGCACAGAGTCTCATTGGAACTCTGTGCTAAAATAACCTGACTTGTGGTAAAATAACCCAACTTAACAGTAACCCAGGTTGATAATTTCCCCAGAAATGAAATTCGCTTAGGCATATTCTATAAAGTATATTTCAATTACATATACTTTATAGAATAAGCCTAAATTTCCACATGGTTTATAGAATATGCTGAGCGCCAGTCCAAGTGACTTAATTTAGTCACGGTCAATTATGCCAAGTAAAACCTGTTGTAAGTCCTGATGCCTAAATTAGAGGTGGAGCGGGTGTATTCTATAACAATGCGCATAGATTTTAGAAACGTCCATGATCCATCCATTCCACGTCCATAACCACACCCACTTTTCAACTATGCAGCATATTTACATGCACCACATTACAGAATACGCTTAGTAAGTAGTACATGTAAATTCTAATTAATCCCAATTAGTACTGATAATTGGTTGTTAACATCAGCACTGATTAGCTTGTTAACTAATTAAGGGGTCCTTTTACAAAGGTGCACTAGCGGTTTTAGGGCACTCCAATCAGTGTACACTAAACACTAGCGACACCCATAAAAATATATGGGTGACTCTAATGTTTAATGTGTGCCTATTTTTAGTGCATGTTAGAAACGCTAGTGCACCTTTGTAAAAGGACCCCTATGTTATGCACATTGTTATAGAATACACTTTGATTTCCATGCGGAAATCTCAATGTGATATATTGAATCCTGGCATTAGTGTCTAAAATTATAGAGCACATTTTTCGCCATCAGTTAATATCCTTTCTAGATCATTTTAATTTATTCCATCCAAAGCAGTCAGGACTTAGACAGAGACATAATATTGAAACTGTATTGATCAGTTTGCTCAAATAAATGATTACATCTTCATTTGGGAAAAACATGTACTGCTTATTTCCTTAGATATGATAGCTATTTTAAATCTTGTAAGTCATTACCTTCGACTGGAAAGACTGAGAAGTATTGGTATCAAAGACACTATGCAGCCCTTTTACTAAGATGCGTAGGTGCCTATGCACATCAATTTGGAGTTACTGCCTGGCTACTGTGTGGCCCTTGTGGTAATTTCATTTTTGATGCACATCCGCTACGCATGCCGGAAAATAATTTTTATTTTCTGGCGCGTGGCAGAAACTGGGTGGTAATCATCATTTTATGCGCATAGACAATTACCACACAGTTACCATGTGAGACCTTACCGCTAAATCAATGGCTGGCGGTAAGGTCTCAGACCCAAAATAGATGCATGCCAATTTTTATTTTGCCGCACGTCCATTTTCGGCAAAAATTTTAAAAAGGCCTTTTTTACAGGCGCACTGAAAAATGGATCTGTGCGCACTCAAAACACCTGCCTACACAACTGCAGCCCATTTTTTGGTGCACCTTAGTAAAAGGTCTTCTATATTTTTCTGGTTTCAATCATACTTCTCAGATCAAGCATTTAGGGCCTTTTTTTTTTATTTTAGGACACCCACCCTAAAACCACTGATTTGTGTGGTTCCATAGTGCTCTATTTTAGCCCCTAATCTTTTAAATATCTTTTTGGATCCATTGACTGACATGGCACAACATCACAGAATGAGCAAATTCATGTATGCAAATAGCATACAGCTCCTCTGTAGTAATAATGCTACTGAAAAGCAGATGTTGGATGATATTGATTTGAATTTAAAGAGTTTTTGTATTTGGCATTCTCATCAGTTGAAACTTACACCTTCAAAATCGGAGGCCATCTTGTTCTGTAAAGATGCCCAGTAGGTGCTTTCCCATCCTCTCATAGCTGGTGCATTAAATTATTTCTTATCACGACTGACAGTAAATTAGACTTTTCTCTCAAGATCTGTGCACTTGTTCAGAATGTCCTAATGCCATGTGACTTCAGAATGCAGAATACTATTGTGCAGCTTTTACACTGTACTAAATGGTCTGAACATGTGACACCTTTGCTATAAATAAATAAAAATAATAAAAAAGCAGCACAGGCTGCCATTTGCAGCCAGAATAAAGTTTAAAAATTAGATGCTTACTTTGTGTATTTAACATTGGTTCACCCCACTATTTGGCAAATTCATAGTGCCTTACATGCCATTCAGAGGATTGAGGTCTGCTTATACTAATTTGCTCACAATGTCTTCACCTTTTAGGATTAAATATAATGTCACGAGATAAGTTTCATTTGCTTCTGCTGCTCTAGTGTTGTGGGATTCTCTTCCACTTTGGATCAGGAATGTGTCTCCTTTATCCCAATTTTTTAAAATGTGCTTAAAATGTAGCTTTTTGTTGAAACTTATGGATAGAGCTCTGGATTGCACAATGGATACACTGCCTTGTCTCCCCACCCCTTTTGTTTCTTTAGTTCACTTTTATATTGTAACTGTTTTCATATTGTTTGACCTCCTTGCATGCTATGTACATTTATGTTTTTATCATCTTTTAAATTTACATGTTGAATACCACCTAGATGTTAATTTTGATTTTGTGCACTATAAAAAAAAAAATTAAATAAATAAATAAATAGCTAATTCCTGGTGAGCATGTGGGATCTCAGGTGTAGAACCTAATGAGGGGCATAATTGAACGAAAACGTCTATCTCCATGGGCGTTTATCTCCGAGAACGGGTCCGTGAAGGGGCGGACCGAACCGTATTTTCAGAAAAAATAGACGTCCATGTTTTATTCGACAATTTGTGAGCTGGGCGTTTTTGTTTTTCAGCGATAACGGAAAATGAAAGCGCCCAGCTCAAAAACGAATAAATCCAAGGCATTTGTTCGTGGGAGGGGCCAGGATTCGTAGTGCACTGGTCCCCCTCACATGCCAGGACATCAACCGGGCACCCTAGGGGGCACTTTTACAAAACCAAAAAAACAGGTAAAAGAGCTCCCAGGTGCATAGCACCCTTCCCTTGTGTGTTGAGCCCCCCAAATCCCCCTCAAAACCCACTGCCCACAAGTCTACACCATTACTATAGCCCTAAGGGGTGAAGGGGGCACCTACAAGTGGGTACAGTGGGGTTTGGGGGGGGTTGGACGACTAATAAGCATTAAGCAGCACAATTGTAACAGGTAGGGGGGATGGGCCTGGGTCCATCTGCCTGAAGTCCACTGCACCCCCTAACAACTCCTCCAGTGACCTGCATACTGCTGCCAGGGAGCTGGGTATGACATTTGAGGGTGAAAATAAAAAGTTGTGAAACATCATTTTTTTGTGGTGGGAGGGGGTTAGTGACCACTGGGGGAGTCAGGGGAGGTCATCCCCGATTCCCTCCAGTGGTCATCTGGTCATTTAGGGCACTTTTTGGGGCCTTATTCGTGAAAAAAACAGGGTCCAGGAAAAGTGTCCTAAATTCTAGCTACAAACGCATACTTTTTTCCCATTATCGGTGAAATGCACCCATCTTTGTTCGGCAGATAACCACGCCCCAGTTCCGCCTTCGCCACACCTCTGACACACCCCCATCAACTTTGTCCGCATCCGCGACGGAGTGCAGTTGAAAACGTCCAAAAATCGGCTTTCGATTATACCGCTTTATTCGTTTTTGTGAGATAAACGTCCATCTCCCGATTTGGGTCGCAATATAGGCGTTTTTCTTTTTCAATTATAAGCAGGAATGTATCATAAACTAAATTGCAAATTGGAAAATACTAAAATAGCTCTTTCAGGTGATTTATTCACAACATAAACATTCTACTATAATATTTTTTCTTTTTGTGTAAGTCAATTTAAGAGCTGTGTATAAAAATCTCTACTTTCTTTGTTGGTAGTCATCTGCCATGTTCATTTAACATGACACAAATACCTTTTCATTATAATTAAACCAAGTGAGTATGAAGTTGTAGCACTGGTTCCATGTACCAACTTATCAGTCTTTGACAATGAACTGATAATTCAGCAAATCTTATTATTCTATGGTTGGCCATTATGGGCCGCATTAAGTACATGGCACTGAAACGTAGGTATCAAAAAAATTCAGCTCTAAGCGCTATTCTATAAAGATGTCATAAAGAACAGTGTTTTGTATGGATCCTGCATCTAACTTTTGTGCCCCAAAGTTACACCTGCTAAAACCTGGTGTAAATTGGTTGTTAGCACCCAGTTATTGATGGTTCAGAGCTCATTATCCAATTTATTTTGCATGCATCTCAGAAGCGTATCTAAAGTTGGACAGTCAATTTTGGGTGCTATATAGAGAATCCTATGGTATAAGGGCAGCTCTATAACAGGAGTCAATTTTTTTTAATAGAATACTAGTGTAACACCTTTAATCTAGGAAGGAGCACCTATGCCATCCATAGAGATGGTGTAAGCGTTTGTACCTAAATTCCAGAAATACACATATGGGACTCAATCCTGTAAATTGCACCCATATTTGAGTACCAAAAATATGTGTGATGAATGTTATTCTATAAATGGCACTCGAAGTTGGTCACCATTTATAGAATAGTGCTTAGCTCTCGGATCCATGCCCAATTTTGGGTGTGAGGATTTATGCCCGTATAAATCCCCACACCTAAATTAGGTACAGGTCCCCCAAATTTTATAACACTGTATACAATCCTGGAAATGCCCCTGACCCTCCCAAAGTATGCATAAATTCCAATCATTGTCAAATAGCACCAATAATTGATTGTTAGTGCCCAATTCTTGGCACTAATTGCCTCATTATGCAAGTAAATTGCACACACAATTTGGGCACATGCCCAAATTTCCATGCACAATTTTGAGTGCTATTTGTATTCCCACCTAAGAACATAAGAATAGCCATACTGAGTCAGACTAATGGTCCATCTAGCCCAGTATCCTGCTTCCAACAGTGGCCAATCCAGGTCACAAGTACCCAGTGTTGTTCAAAGTACTAAGTCAAAGTACTTAAGTAAAAGTAAAAATACAGTGAAAAACACATTTAAAAATTTACTTAAGTGAATTTTAAAAAGTTATTGCCTAATGTAAGTTTTTGAGTAAAAAGTAAAAGTACCACAACTACATTGAATGCAACTATTGTTAACGTTTGTTAACTTTGCATGGACTGTGTTGGCATTGCTGCGCTGCAGCCACCAGCCTGGCTTTATAAAATGGGGGGAGGGATGTAAATCTAGGTGGCTTCTTAAAGAATTACCTCCTGTGTCCAATGCTATTGATACCATGACCCCAAGTTCACTAGCAAACCAACACTACTTGAAAAGCTCAGGATCTATATGGCCTGATTGATATACCATGTTTCAAGTTTAATAAGTGTTTGATATATTGCCCAAATAGAGGACTCTCTAGGAGGTTCACAATTCACTAATTGGAAAAAGTTGAAAAGAAATACAATATTCAATAGGCGAGAGGAAGCCATGCAGTTCTAAAACACAGGAGAACACATAGAAAAATCAATCAGAATCTCTGTGATCTAATCATGGTATAGATGCTATAAAGGCAAAAAGATTAAACCAAGCATCCTTAATTTTGAGCTAATGTTTTAAATATCTGATTGAAACAAAGCACCCCCATAAGATACAAAAAGAATCATTAAGCACGTAAGACAAGGGAAACTGGTCAACATGAGCACTGACATTCACCATAGATAAGTTTTGTTAAGTCAACTTTCAAAGTAGCAAATAAATTAACCAAATGTAAAAAAAAAAAAATCTGTATCCGTGTTGATACTTCAATACATTGTTTTCTTTTTTCAGTTACATTATCCAACTAGATGTGCTTAAGATGAAGCTTGACTTTGTGAATAATAAACCTCCACTCCTGAAATCTATATGCAGGCCCAACTTAAGAGCCCTTTTACTAAGCTGTGGTAGGCTCTATTCATGTGCAGTGCATGCCCAAATGAGACCACCGCCCGGCCAGCACACTCTTCTGGCAGTAATTTCAGATTTGGCGAGCACCCATAACGCGAGGATTATTTATTTTCTCCTACTTGTGCCAGTTCTGGCAGTAATCGTCACTTAGCACGCACCAACTGGTCACTGCGGGTGCAGCCCGTAGCCTTTACTGCTAATCAATGGGTGGCGTTAAGGGCTCAAGACGGTTTTGGGCACGTGCTGGTTTCATTTTCACCACAGGCCCTTTTCCCGCACCATTAAAAAAAGCCATTTTTTATAGATGCGGTAAAAACTGGCCCGGTGTATGCACAGTACACGCGCCTACACTACCGAAGGCCACTTTTTACCGTGGCTTAGTAAAAGGGCCCCTTAATTATTAGGCAGGACTAGGTAGTAACCAGGACTATGGCCACTAGCAGAAGGCAGCAAAGGACAGCAACATTCAGAGCAAAACAATAGGTTCTGATGCAATACTACTAAATAACTAACATTATGTACTTTTACCTGCAGGGAGAGTAGGTAACTTTCAAATGGCCCATTTACCTGGGCAAATTATTTTTGAAAATTGCCTTCATGATATATACTGTATATACTGAACACTTTAATATTTAAAAGTTGATGCCTTTGTACAAGTTTGTTCTTGGAGGGGCAATTTTTAGGTGAATGTGATTGCTCAGTTTAATTATCAGAGGGAGGGGGGCTAAGATCCAGAAAGTTAATTGAAGAGGGAGCAAAGCTGAAAGCTCATCTAAGGCACCTGTTACCCTTGCACTAGCCTTGCCTATAGGATAACTAACTACAGTGTAGATAGGAGGTACAACTGATATAACAATACATCCAACATCCATGGTTAACAGTCAAGCTATTATAAATATAGTATCCTGGCCTATATCTACAGCAGGGCTGTCTTATTATGTAGAAATCTGGGATTCACCAACAAAATCCTGTATTTAGAAGTAGATTAAGAAAAATGCCATGTAGTAAAGGAATTGATGTTAAAACATTCAGTCTAACTCATCCTTCTGTTTTCAAATAAATTGGCTATCAGATACCATACTAATATAGTTTCCTCAAAGAACTAGGTTGTCCAAATCAAAAACTTTTCTTTGTGTGTAAAACTTTGTACTTAAATATCCATCGTTTCCACCTACCCTCCGCTCCTCTTTCCTCTACACATTAATTGATTTGCTTGCTTTATTTTTTTTTTTGTCTATTAGATTGTAAGCTCTTTGAGCAAGGGCTGTCTTTCTTCTATGTTTGTGCAGCGCTGCGTACGCTTTGTAGAGCTATATAAATGCTAATAGTAGTAGTAAATATCCATCTGAGCACTACTCACTATGGCAATTCATTACAGAACACATTTGAAAATGTATTTATTAAAATTATATGTTTATTTAAAATATTCATGCCCCACAAGAGTGTAAAATAAAAATATTTCCATTTACAGACTTCATGTACCACTTCAATAAACAAGTAGGGATATATGCAGTGCACTGTTTTGGATCATCACTGCTGTGTCTTATGTTTGGCTCTCAGAGGGTGTTCAGGCTGGGGGTAATCCATCAGTGAGTGCAATGAGGGACTGGACTACTGTTTGGAAGGAGAGAAAGACTTTCAGTTGCTGAAAAAAAAAACCAGTAAGACATATCACTTATAACTTGACACAGCAGAGATAAACATTTAAAAAAAATGTATACTTACAAATTACAGAGTGAAAACTATTTCCCTTCTTCCTCTCTGTTTCCCACAAGTTATAAACACTGTCCAAATTAACACTGTGTCCTGAGTGTAGATACATTTTCATCCTCATTAAATTGTCAAGGTGTTCATCTTAGTTTTAATGGCATTCATTAAGCTGAATCCCCTTTCACAATCAGCACTGGAAGCCTGAAAAGTTCCACAAACATCCAGTAGAAGATAACTGTTACTGTTGCTGTGTGAAACGCAGTATATCCTCAAACAATTTTACTAGTTTTCATTTTCTCTGGTATAATTTACTTAAATTCTGAATACTGTTTGCAGAGTTCCTTTCTGAAAGAAGTGTCATCTTTGTTAAAGAAACTGCAGTATCAGTTAGCCAATCTGGTAAGCTGTTGATATCCAAAGATAAAAATATCCATATTGAATGGAGTAGCAAATTAGTCCTTATCAAACAGACCATTCTTGCAATTCATGTTCTGGAAATCTTTTTTTTCGGTATGATCACACATCTGCTTAATAAACTGAAGAATCAGGAACATTGAAAGATGACAGAAATGAACCGTTTCTCAAAGATACTGCGACCTTGGATAGGGAGCCAGAATACCTTCTGAAACAAAAGAAGTTTGCTGAAGCCAGGGAAGACCAGAGGATTTACTTGTATCATTGGAAGGTAAGGGCTGGTGCAGGAGTGGTGATCTGCCCCTTCTCTCTTTAAGACCCAGGCATACTATGTCTCAAAGAGAGGTTTTCTAGAGCCGTGGAAGACCAGAGGAGTTACCCTTGCCATCAGGAGCCAAACCCTCCCACCATAAGATCCAGCTGTCTGAATATCTGCTGACCTGAGAAAGGTTTGCTAGAGATGGGAAAGACCAGAGGAGATAGCCTTTGCATCAGGAGCAGAGACCAGCTCCGGAGTGATATCAGTGCTTTCTCCAACCCCTTCCTTCATAGACCCAGGTGCACTATTGCCAAGTGTGAAGGAGCTAGAACACCTATTGAGCCAAGAGAGATTTGCTGGAACTGGATAAGACTGGAGAAGTTACATTTGTGATCAGGAATGAGCGGCAGTGCATAGTGACATCAGTACTTGCTTGGCCCCTTCCCTCCATAAGACCCAGACACACCACAGCATATAGGTGTGACCAAAGGGGCAGGTCTGGCCACTTTGGAACCTCTTCAGAGCACCTTAAGAGCAGAATTGTAGTTTATACACCATTACTATTTTCCTAGTAAGTCTATACTATGTTTTTAAGCTATAGTAAGCTGTTCAGATCGAAGTTAAAAGAAAATAATAATAAAATTCAGTGGTTTCAACTCCAGTAACCCAGGGTTTTATGGATAAACCTTTGGAAGTTAAAGCTCAGGAGAGTGGAGATGATTATTTTACTTAGTCTGAAGAGGTCTCCTTCAGCCCCACCTCTTCTGCTGTCAGCCTCCAGAGCTGTTTTCTTGATAGAATCCTTTGGGGATGGGGACTCTTTGGTTGAGGATGGGGAGATGGGTGCTCATCCTGGGTTGTCTGTGAAGCTAGATACCACTCAGGTACCAAAGCCTGTTCTGCCTAATTTTTCTTCATAATTACAGCAAGTGGTATTTGACATGATGATTTCACTGGAGGTTTTGTTTGTTTGGTTGTTTAGGACTGAAGAGATACACAAAACGACAGTTACCCAGCTTTGTACCTATACAGAGAAGGCATCTTCTAAAGTTAAGGACCTGGATTCTAAGTGGCAGAACATTGATAACTGATTTCATGTGGTAGAGGCATAGGCTCAGACCTTGCGGGCAGCAAGTGTGTTTGCATTCATGGACGGTCATATTTCCTTGGATTCTATATAGTGTGCCTAGTGTTCTGCACCAAATTCTATAACAACATGTGTAACTTAATTGGTTTAACAAGCCAATCAGAATTAACAACACCTTAACAAGCAATAATGTGCACTAATTGGTGGCTACAAAATTGGTAAGCGATCTCTGCCGTAAAACATATAGGGACAAGCTTAGGAAGCTCAACATGTATATGTTGGAAGAAAGGCGAGAGAGAGGGGATATGGTAGAGACATTTAAATACCTCAGTGGCGTCAATATACAGGAGGCAAGCCTTGAAGGGGCATATGATAAAGCTAAGAGGAAATAGGAGGAATCTAAGAAAATACTCTTTCATTGAAAGAGTGGTGTATGCGTGGAATGACCTCCCAGTGGAGGTTGTGGAGACGAGGACTGTGTCAAAATTTACGAAAGCATGGGACAAGCATGTGGGATCCCTTAGAAAAGGAAGAGTTAGTGGTTACTGAGGATGGGCAGACTGGATGGGCCATTTGGCCCTTATCTGCAGTCATGTTTCTGTGTTTCTTATTAGAATTTACACGCACAACTCCCTAAGTGTATTCTATAATGCACTGTGCCTAAATTGTAATGCGTGCAGGCAAAAGGGGCATGGTTAAAGGTGTGGAAATGGATGTTTCATAGGCATTCCAAAGTTTATATGCACTTTTATAGAATATGGCCCTCTGACCCTAAATATAAGTGTTGGGATTTACGCCACATTTTTGTTGGTGAAAATGAAGGAGCATAGTTTTAGGCACTAGGATACCAACTAAACCTATTCTATTTACGCACCTAAATCTAGGCACTGCTTACAGAATACGCTTAGGGAAATTTCAAGAACCATATATAGAATCTGGCCCATTGTGCACCACAAATTGAAAATATTTAATATTTTGCTTCATGTTAACAATCTTAGGTTTCTTAATTTCCATCAGATTTATTTGATTCTACCTGGTACATTATTGAGGGAGTATTTTAAGGAAGTATTGCAGATACCTGACCCTGATTCTATTACTATGTTAAAAAGTTTCTATATCCCTATGGCTTCCTCTGGGATATGTAACATAGACAGGAATAGATGTCAGCTTGGTGCCCCAGAGATCATTGACCTAATTGCTTTTTAAAATGATTCCCAGTTATCTTGATAGTTACTTTATCCTCAGAAAAAGATAGAATATTTGGGGGTAATATTCAGCCTTTGGGAGTAAGTGGCTTGTAAGCCACTCACAGCCATGGGCTGAACTAACCCCAGATATTCATTAATCGAGTCAGACTGTTGACCGGTTAACTTGGCCTTTTTGCTTGGCCTAAGTTTATGCACTTACTTAGCCAGTTAGTGGACTGAATATTACTGCTAATGGAATAAGCTGTGACTGCCTCCAGACTGCTCCCAACTTAGCCAGTTAGGGAATGGCTGGTAAGCAGAGATATTCAGCAGCACCACCAGGTTAAGTGTTGCTGAGTATCAGTGGCCAGCCAGCTCTGTGGAGTTTAACAGGACAGAAGCTTCTCCTGCCCAGTTAAACCCCTTTGGTTGTCAGTCCTTTCATGGTAAGAGATTTGTGTTTGTTGACCTGTTACAACTAGATAACTTTTGTTGAGTCAGAAGAAGGAGGAGTAGCCTAATGGTTAGTGCAGTGAGCTGAAATCCTTGGGAACTGGATTATCTCAGGTACAAAAAAATACCTTAGTGTGTGAGCCCACTAGGGACAGAGAAAGTACCTGCATGTAGGGATGAATTCTATATATGGTACCAGAAAATCAGTGCTGAAAAAAGTGTTATTCTGTAAACTGAGCTTAAAGTTAGGTGCAGTTTATAAAATAGCACTTACGCCCAGGGATCATACCTAACTTTAGGCACAGCCATTTGAACCAGCTGAAACGTGGTTCAAATGTACGTACCTAAATTAAGTGTATTTCCCTGTTATTCTATAACAATGCACATAAATACTAGGAATGCCCCTGTTCTGCCCCTCCCTATTCTGTGCCCGTTTTTTACTCGTGTAAAATTTAAGCACTTAAATTCCAATTAAATCTAGTTAGTGCCCATAATTGTTTGTTAAAAAGCCAATTATTGGCACTGATTGGCTCATTATTCAATTAAATTGCATATGCAAACTGGGCATGTGCCCAAATTTGCACACACAATTTTTGGCGACTTTTATAGAATTAAGGGGATGTGTACAGTGCTGCATAGATTTAGTAGCACTATAGAAATGAGTAGTAGTTGTAGTAGTAGTATTGCAGCAGCGTTACAAGCTAGTAACTTAAAACTTCCAGCAAACACAGTGCCATGTGTGGGATCACCAGTTTTCCTAAGTGTAATATTCAAAATCAACACTTTGGAAACAGAAATGTCTGAGCTTTCATCAGCTATCAGTGTGTGGAAAGCTGCTTTCTGGATTACATTGAATACTTCAGATTTAATAATGCTACTTATGCATTTGATGAATTAAAATATGTAATATTTACTTCTCCAGCTGTCCAGAATTTTTGTATTAGATCTGATCTGATAGCATATTTTACTATGCAGCCGAATACGAATAATGAAAAATATTATTCGGCTGAATACGACTACCAAATACAAATAATAGGCATTGAACTTTAACATAACAAATAATAAAAGAAGCAATGTGAAATCAGAGTTTGTGTTTATTTCAGTAGGATTTAGCACAGTAGAGCCCCAGATTATTCGTAAATCACTATTCAGCCAAATATGAATAATGTATATGGGACACTATTCAGGGCCGAATTGAATCGAATATGAATATTCAGTACAGCCCTAGTTTCCACATTTCTCCAAGTATTCCTGGATATTTTGAACAGACTAAATGGATGAATTTAGCTTGACAGCAAGCAGGATATTATCAATTAAAACCTTTGCCTCATCAGCAGTCGATTAATTCCATTGCACAAACTCTTTCTTTTTTCAAATTTGGGTGATTTGGTAAATAGATTTTTCAGAAATTCTCAGTTCTGATCACAAAGTTTTGTGACAGCATGCTTGTGGGTTTTATGACATAGATTACATTTTAGATAATCCAACTTCTTTTCATTCCATTTTTTGTCCGAACTCCACTCTTCAATAATTCCTGCTTTTAAGTGTCACAATCCCGGGGTCGTTCGTAGCATGCCTGGTGTGTGAGGCTGCAATGGCACTAAGCGCAGATGGCCTCTCCTTTTCCAATGCGCCGCGTCGAGGAATGTGGCTCACCTTTCCCCAGGACCATCCAGCCACGACGGTGCTGATGTGGCATACTTGGGCTCCTCCCTCTCTGGAGCAGCTCTTCCCTGGGTGAGGGCTCAGCTCCCACTGATGTCAGATGCTCTCACCTTATAGGGGCAAGCCGGGTCGTGGCTCACTGCCTCAGCTACTTCCCTGTTGCTTGCACTGGTGCATTTTTTCTTTTGCTGCTTCCTGCCTGATTCTTCCGCTGTCTGAACCTGTTAGCCTGGACCTGACTCAGCTCCTAAAAGTGTAAACCTGACTATGCTTTCTGCTAGCTGCCTTCCTGAACCTGTTAGCCTGGACCTGTTTCTGCTAGCCATCTGCCTGAACCTGTAAGTCTGAACCTGACTCTGCTGTCTGCTAGCCACCTGCCTGAACTTGTTAGCCTGGATCTGACTCTGCTTTCTATTAGCTGTCTGCCTGAACCTATGTCTAAACTTGACTCTGCTTTCTGCTAGCCGCCCGCCTGAACCTGTTAGCCTTGACCTGACTCTACCCATCTGCTAGCCGCCAGCCTGAACCTGACTCTACTTTCTGCTAGCTGCCACCTGAACCTGTTAGTCTGAACCTGACTCTGCCTTCTGCTAGCCACCTGCCTGAACCTTGCTCTACTGTCTGCCAGCCAGTCACCTGTCTGATCCTGTAAGCCTGAACCTTTCACTGCCTGCCTCTACCACAGCTTGTACCGGTAGCTGCCCTCTGGCCGAGGTCACTTCCCTGTCTTGCTCCTCTGCTGCCTCTGCTGACTGCTGTTCCTGGCACCTTTCCAGGTAGTCTATCCTGCCAAGACCCTCCTCAAGTCCTGTCAGCCACCAGCACCAAGGGGCTCAACCACTGGGTAATGGCGGTCACCACAGTTGAAACACTGGGCTTTCCAACTGCTAGTACTGGAACAGAATTCACGCCTTCTAGTCTGGTAGCTCTGGTCTTGGAACAGCACAAGGACTCACAACCGGTGGCTGTCACCATGATTATCATGACAAACCATGACTGACCATGACATTAAGCATAATCCATAGAAAACATCATCTGTTTCAAGATATTCAAAAATGTTTCCAACTCGCACATTATGAAGACCTGTCATCAGCTCTGGCATGTTGATCTCAATTGAATAATCAGTCAACCATTCCTTCTTGAATAAGCATTTTTTTCTTCATAGCATAAGAAGGCCAAATTGGTCATCATCTGGTTTGCATGAAACTGAACAGTTGTTCCTCAAATGATCTGGAAGTTTAAAATGAATTGTGTGGACCAAGGATGGTATTTTCTGATCTCCTTTCCCAGGAAAAGGTGAGTGGTGCAACTGGCTTCCCCTCTGTGCATTTTCAGCTCTCCTTCTTACCCTGGGCCTGACTAGAATGATGGAGTGAAGCAACTGACTTCCTCTCTGTGCAGTTACCCCTTGCACAAAGCCAAATGGGTGTTCTTCAAATTACCCATAAGTCTAAAATTAATTGTGCATGCCAAGCATGGGGAAGGGAAGGGAAATGGGACTTTCTGTGGTATTTTGCAACTACATTCAAAGTGGTTTACATATATACAGGTACTTATTTTTGTACCTGGGGCAATGGAGGGTTAAGTGACTTGCCCACAGTCACAAGGAGCTGCAGTGGGAATCAAACCTAGTTCCCCAGTATCAAAGTCCACTGTACTAACCACTAGGCTGATCTCCTCCTTACCCTAGGCCTGGCTGGAGCGGTGGAGTGATGCAATTGGTCTGCTTTGTATAATGCTATATGTCATGGATTCAGGGATGGTGAGCCCTTGGACTGCAGCCAGGGCTGCAGCAGACAAGTCCTCTGGGATGGCACAGACATCAAGCAGAGCCGAGCCAGATGCTGAATCCAAACAAGACAAGGCAGACCAAGAACTGGATCCAGACACCAAAGGAACAACCCATGACAAGACACATGACATGGAAAATAAGCAGTGCACACTGAAGGCATGGTAGAAACAGAGCCTGGCTAAAGCAAAACCCAGGAACAGAGCTAGACTATAGCAGGGACCAGGAACAAAAGAAAAGACATTCATACGGGCAGCAAGGCCAAACTGAAATGCACACAAAACAGTGTCCAAGCATACGGGCTGCAAGGCCAAACAAACAGAAAGAAAGGGGAAAGAAACAGAACGGAATCCCCTAAGCAAATACTAACCAAGCAGTGCACACACGCTGTGCAAAACAGAGCCACAAACAAGAGGTCAAAAGACTCTACACACAGGCACAAAGTAACAGAAGGGGAAAAGACATCCCCACACAGGCTCACTTAGTAGAATCAACAAGTAAAAGATTAAAGGGAATCCGCACAGGGAGAGAGCTCAGGGCTGTGCTTAGAACCACAGCTATACGGAAGAGCAGTCCTAACTAACTCAAACAGAAATCACACCGAGAGGTAGCTCAGAGCTGTGCTAGTAGTCCCAGCTAAATGGAACAGAAGTCCACTCGTGCCACACAGAGAGGCAGTTCAGGGCTGAGCTAGAACCACATCTATACGGAAGAACTACCCACTCATCTCAAACAGAAACCAGACAGAGCAGCGTCTTATAGGGAAGGGAGTATATCAAATGAAATAAACCATAGCATGTTAGACCAATCTTTACTACGTCTTCTCCCCTTACAGTCAAAAACAGATGGCTAGAAGAATTGTCTGTAATAGAAACATTTAGAAAAGGGAAAATACTACTACTACTTAACATTTCTAGAGCGCTACTAGGGTTACGCAGCGCTGTACAAAATAAGCAAAGAAGGACGGTCCCTGCTCAAATGAGCTTACAATCTAAAGAACGAAATGTCAAGTTGGGCAGTCTAGATTTCCTGGGTAGAGGTGTAGAGGTTAGGTGCCGAAAGCGACATTGAAGAGGTGGGCTTTAAGCAGAGATTTGAAGATGGGGAGGGAGGGGGCCTGACGTATGGGCTCGGGGAGTTTGTTCCACGCGTGGGGTGAGGCGAGGCAGAAAGGGCGGAGCCTAGAGTTGGCGGTGGTGGAGAAGGGTACTGAAAGGAGGGATTTGTCTTGAGAGCGGAGGTTACGGGTAGGAACGAAAGGGGAGATGAGGGTTGAGAGGTAAGGAGGGGCTGCAGATCGAGTACATTTGTAGGTTAGTAGCAGAAGTTTGAATTGAATGCGGTACCTGATCGGAAGCCAATGAAGTGACTTGAGGAGAGGGGTGATGTGAGTGTATTGGTTCAGGCGGAAGATAAGACATGCAGCAAGTTCTGAACGAACTGAAGGGGGGATAGGTGGCTAAGTGGGAGACCAGTGAGGAGTAGGTTGCAGTAGTCAATAGGAAAATAGGGCTAAACAGCTGCATTTATGGAAGTCGATGACTACAAACATTGCTGTGGATTGAATCCAATCTGGCCACTCATAAGTACATAAGTACATAAGTAGTGCCATACTGGGAAAGACCAAAGGTCCATCTAGCCCAGCATCCTGTCACCGACAGTGGCCAATCCAGGTCAAGGGCACCTGGCACGCTCCCCAAACGTAAAAACATTCCAGACAAGTTATACCTAAAAATGTCTGTGTGTTTTACCTCCACAAACCCTCTTTGTTATTAAGATGTTTTAATGTACCACTGCTTTTGACTCCTAACCATTACTCACTTGCCCTGTCCTTTATCCTTACCTCTTTATTCCCTTACCCTTAATTGTTCAGTTTTCCTGTCTTATCTAGCTCTTTGAGCAGGGACTGTCTCTTTTTGTGTATGGTGTACAGCGCTGCGTGTACCTTGTAGCGCTATAGAAATGATAAATAGTAGTAGTAGTAGTAGGAAGCTCAGGGCTATGATAATAGCCACAGCTAAATGGAAGAACCATCCACTCAGAAAGAAACCTCATTTAGAGAGGAAGCTCACGACTGTGCTAATAGCCTGTTAAGTCTGTGCTCCCCTCGCCCTCTGGTGGCCAGAACCGGTGGCTGCTATGGACTATCACCCGTTCCAGACTTTAGCCCAATCCAGTCCAGATCTTCCAGGCTGCCAGACTTGTCTGTTTTGTTTGACCCTGCACTGCACCCGTAGCTGCCTGATGATTGCTGCAGCTGAAGCTCAGCTGCTGCTGGGCTTATTAGCCATTTGGAACCTCTCTGCCTTTGCCTTTGCATTGCGTCTAAGGCCCTGGTATGTTGGTGCTTTTGCACTTCAGCCTGAGTTTGTTTCCTTGCTCTAGTTCTTGCCTGAAGTTTTGCCTGTTCTAGTTAGTCTATGTTTAGTTTAGGGTATTGCTTGTTTACTGTATTGCTTGTTTCCCAGTCTTGTGTCTTGTTTGTATGTCTTTGTCTAGTTCTGGGTTTATCTGTGTTTGTTCCCTGCTTCAGTGGCTGCTTGCAGCTTTCAGTTCAGTCTCCTGTCTAGCTGTGTTTGTTCCCTGTTTCAGTGGCTGCTCGCAGCTTTCAGTCCTGTCCGTTAGCCTACCCTTTCCCTGCCTTGCTGTCCCTGTGCTGCCTAGCTGTTATCCAGTCCTGCCCTGTCCAGTAAGTCCTGCCGGCCACCTGAAGCCTGGAGCTCAACTCTTGGTGAAAAGTGGCCAGGTGCAGGTGAAGCCTAACTGTTTGTCAGAGATCTGCCCTGTGTCTAGCGTGGGGTGGTTTTGCCTGACACTGCCACTCCTCGGCAGTGGTCCAAGGGCTCACAAACCCAGTTTCCAGCTTTGTAAATGTGACAGAATGCAAAGGCCATGAGCTCGGCAAGATCACCCGACCTGCTGGGCCTCCAGCCTAGAACTTCTGCTCCTGTTTCCTATGTGAAGTTCGGTTCTGGCGGTATAATTGTTCTTGATCTTTTTATGACAGTTGAGGAATATCGTAGAAAACTCTTGTCTGACCCACTCGAAGAAGCGGCCTGAAGCTTCAGTGGAGAGGAAGCGTATTCGGCAGCTTGGGCTCATTGAAACCCCAGTTTCTGCCACTGATCCTAGGACCCCGCTCTGGGAATACCGCCACCTACTTGTCTCTGACCCAGCCCTGCGGGATACTCGGGAGGCTGCTGTTGAAAGAAAGCGTGCTATGAATCCCGAGGTCTGGGCTTATCAGCAGTCCATCCTGAGGGGTGCTCTCAGCCGAAATGCTCCAAAGTCCAAGCCGAGTTCCAGTTTCAGCCAAGTTGCTGAGTCCAAGCTGAGGCCCAGTTCCAGCCAAGCTCAGAGGCCTGTCCGAGCCGCGCTTCTAACCGAGCCTCCTATCCCAGTTCAAGTGGCGCTTCCACTCAAGCCTCTGAGTCCAGTCCGAGTGATGCTGCTAACCGAGCCTCCAATTCCAGTTCAGGTGGCACTTCGAACCGAGCCTCCGATGCCAGTCCAAGTGATGCTTCCAGTCAAGCCTCTGAGTCCAGTCCGAGTGACGCTGCTAACCGAGCCTCTGATTCCTGTCTGGGTGGCATTTCGAACTGAGCCTCCAATCCTCAGTCAAGTGGCGCTCCCACTCAAGCCTCGGAGTCCAGTCTGAGAGATGCTTCAGACCGAGCCTTTGGTTCCCGTCCGAGTGACGCTTCCAGTCAAGCCACTGAGTCCTGTTCGAGTGGCGCTTCTAAATGAGCCTTTGATTCCTGTTCAAGTGGCACTCCTAGCCGAGCCTTTGCCGATTTTGAAGTCCAGCCAAGATAATGCTGAGTCCACTCCAAGTTTGAGTTCCAGCTAAGAAGATGTTGGGTCCGGATCGAGTTGCAGGATCAGCCAGGAGGCTGAGTCTAAGCCGAGTTTCAGTTCCAGCCAAGCTGCTGAGTCCACGCTGAGTTCCAGCTCCAGCCGAGATGCGGAGTTCATGTTGAGTTCCAGTTCCAGCCCTGCTGCAGAGTCCGAGCCAAGTTCCAGCTCCAGCCGAGATGCGGAGTCCGAGCCGAGTTCCAGCTCCAGCCAAGAGGCGAAGTCCAGTCCTGATGCCAGTCTGGGTTCCAGCCTTGCCAGTCCGGGTTCCAGGCTTGAGCCTTGTTCAAGCTCCAGCCAAGCTACCCCTGGTCATGTTTTGAGGCTTCTCCGTAGATTTCATCATTGTTACCTGTGGAGACCTGAATTCCCCGTGGAGGTCGGGGGGGGGGGGCCTTGAGGGGGAGATACTGTTACATCTGTGCTCCCCTCGCCCTCTGGTGGCCAGAACCGGTGGCTGCTATGGACTATCACCCATTCCAGACTTTAGCTCAGTCCAGTCCGGATCTTCCAGGCTGCCAGACTTGTCTGTTTTGTTTGACCCTGCACTGCACCCGTAGCTGCCTGATGATTGCTGCAGCTGAAGCTCAGCTGCTGCTGGGCTTATTAGCCATTTGGAACTTCTCTGCCTTTGCCTTTGCATTGCGTCTAAGGCCCTGGTATGTTGGTGCTTTTGCACTTCAGCCTGAGTTTGTTTCCTTGCTCTAGTTCTTGCCTGAAGTCTTGCCTGTTCTAGTTAGTCTATGTTTAGTTTAGGGTATTGCTTGTTTACTGTATTGCTTGTTTCCCAGTCTTGTGTCTTGTTTGAATGTCTTTGTCTAGTTCTGGGTTTATCTGTGTTTGTTCCTTGCTTCAGTGGCTGCTTGCAGCTTTCAGTTCAGTCTCCTGTCTAGCTGTGTTTGTTCCCTGTTTCAGTGGCTGCTCGCAGCTTTCAGTCCTGTCCGTTAGCCTATCCTTTCCCTGCCTTGCTGTCCATGTGCTGCCTAGCTGTTATCCAGTCCTGCCCTGTCCAGTAAGTCCTGCCGGCCACCTGAAGCCTAGAACTCAACTCTTGGTGAAAAGTGGCCAGGTGCAGGTGAAGCCTAACTGTTTGTCAGAGATCTGCCCTGTCTCTAGCGTGGGGTGGTTTTGCCTGCCACTGCCGCTCCTCGGCAGTGGTCCAAGGGCTCACAAACCCAGTTTCCAGCTTTGTAAACGTGACATACCCACAGCTGAATGGAAGAACCATCCACTCAAACTCAAATAGAAACCTCACAGAGAGGACTCAAACAGAAAGAACACAGAAAAGCAACTCAAGGCAGGGCCACTTGGCCATTCTAAGGTAAAGGGAAATCACACAAAGAAGCAACTTAAGGCAGGGCCACTAGGCCATTCTAAGATAAACACACAAAGAAGCAACCCAAGGCAAGGCCACTTTGCCATACTAAGGTAAAGGGAAAACACACAAAGAAGCAACTCAAGGCAGGGCCAGTAAGTCATTCTAAGGTAAAGGGAAAACACACAAAGAAGCAACTCAAGGCAAGGCCGCTCAGCCACTCAAAGAGTAAAGGGAAGTCACTCATAGGAACACTCAAGGCTGTGCCACACGGCACTCAAGCATAAAGGGAAGCTACTCATAGGAACACTCAAGGCTGTGCCACATGGCACTCAAGGATAAAGGGAAGCCACTCATATGAATACTCAGGGCTGTGCAACATGGCACTCAAGGATAAAGGGAAGTTACTCATAGGAACACTCAGTGATGTGTCAGGAAGCACAGCTAATAGAAAGGTAATTAATTCAGATTCAGAAGCAAGGCTGTGCCACAGAGCCACTCAGATTCAAATACAGCAAGCAAAGGATAAGGGGAACCACACAAAGGAAGCAAGGCAGTGTCACACAGCCACACATAAACAAGTAATTCACACAGGTTCTAACAAGAACCACACCCACATAGAAACAGTACAGGGCTGTACTTGAAAACACAGCTAACAGAAAAGTAATCCATTCACGTTCAAACAAGAACCACACACACAGCTCAGGGCTGTGCCCTGAGGCACAGCTAACAAGAAGACCAATTCACTCAGAAACAAACAACACTACAACAAGAAAAGGGTAAATAGACCTGTTGCAAATGCAAGGCATGAAAGTTCCAAGATCCTTTATAAAGGAGTTGGCTGATGATGTCACTACCAGGATATGAGGCTTGTCTGCAGGAACACCAAAGCGAGGCTTAGCTGAAGGAGCACCAAAGCGAGGCTTGGCTGCAGAAACACCAAAGCGAGGCTTGGCTGCAGCACACCAACAGCAGAAGCCACCATGCAGGTAAAAGGCAGTCTGGAGATGTCACAGAGCCAGATTAATGAGAAAAAATAGGTCTGGACATATGGGCATGACCACAACCATGACACTGCAATATAGTGTACACTGGTCATATGGTGAAGTGTGTGTGTGTGTATACACAGCTTACAGAGAACTATACATACATGCACAACCAAATGACTAAGGTTAATGGCAGGTATATTGTATTTATACCACGAAATGTAAAGCAGCTTATAAAAAAGGATATATGCTAAACCTGATGCTCTGCAAAGATGTAGACATCCCCTGAATGCAATGCTGGTGATGTTGCGATAACATCACTATTATGGTCAGCTCAGTTTCTAATCATATTTTCTTTAAATGACAACCTAAACAAGAGACATAAAAAATCTGACTGACAGAAGTTTCCTAGACTATCCCTAGGTGGTTGAAAATACATATGACTACAGTTACAGAATAGATTGATATCTAGAATGCACATTTATTTATGGTCATACAGAAAATGGTCCCACAAAAAATGTTCTATACCCAATGCACAAATGTCCCCCTTGATTTTCCTGAGAACATCAAGGACATTAACCAGAAAGGTGATGGTGTAAATATGACTCAGGTGAAGATAGACTAAACTGAAGAAAATATATGACAATGTACTGCCAAGCCTTAAAAGTAGCCAAAACAAAGCAATATATCTTTTAATGCATTAAACAGGCTGCAAATTCAATGAAGCTGTTATTCAAAATAGCCAATAGCCTAGTGCAAACCCCCTCCCAATGAACCAACCTACTCAGCTACAGTTGACTAGCAGTTATTTGCCAACAAAATTAAATGTTTCCATAAGATCCACCAGCAAATGAAGAGACCAAATCCTCCCCTTACCTCCCCCCAGCACAGTCTTCTGGCTGTTAATCAAACAGGTAACATAGGAGACCCTTAAAAATTATTTAAAAGCCTACAGTCAACATTCTGCTCCCTTGACCCCTGCATAGAAGGAACCTTTACCTATGTAAATTCCACTCTTGGGTTGCTGCCAACAGTATTAAAAATCATTGTGGTGCACCTCCTGCTACAAAAGTGAACCACTAACCATGATAAGCTTGAAAACAATCAGCCATGGATTGGCCAGGAGAAAGAAACTGCATTGATCTTTGCCAATCTGATTCAGAAGGGTATGGGACAGAGACAATTCTCATATCCCTGTTAAATGTTTTCCACAGAAAACATGAGAGGGGATTTGCCTCAAAACTAATTCTCCTAGATTTTCCATTGGCTTCGAACACTGTAAACTACACACGATCACCTATTTTATTTAATATTTTCATCAAGTCTCTAGATGACTGTTTTAATTGAAGGACACAATATTATACAGCTTTGCTGATTGTGCATAGTTAGTTATATCCATCAAACCAGATCTACTTACAGCTGAGCAAAGTCACTGTCTGTTTAACAGCAACTCAAGAAAGGACAAAAACAACAAACTGTCTGAACCCAAATAAAACAGAGACTCTGTGGAGTTCTAACATGAGCACCCAGGTACTTGACATCAAATTCCCTTTTGGGAGCTATGAATTCACCTGAAATTCACACGTCAGGAACCTTGTAATACTGTTGGACTTGTCACTTACTTTGATCCTGAAAGTTAAGACAGTCTTTAAAAACTGCTTCTGTCATGTTCATCTACAACAAAATCTCTCCTCATACATTGAGAAGGTAAGTTTGATCAAAATGTTCCATGCCACGTCATAGCTAGAATCCTTTAATGCCCTACAGCCTCAATGAGTTTGTACCAGCATGACTGATTCCTTCCTGCAAAAACTCCACTGACTATCAGTATGCTACATTGACAAATGTAAAACCCTTTCTCTGAAGACAAGCAGACATAATATTCTCACACGTGGGTGGTGTCATCCATGGAGCCCGGTGCGGACACTGCCATAGTGTCTATCACTTTAAAAGTTTAAGGCAGTGCCCCCACCGCTCATGCGCGGGTGCCTTTCTGCCCGACGCTCGAGCATAGGACCAGTAGTACAGTGTTTTTCGCAGAACAGAGAAGTTGGGTTTCTAATCTCTCCTCAGCACATCAAACTTTGCCTTTTTGTACCTTCCCTATTTCGGAATATTTTTTCTCAGAATTCTTCTTTTTCTTTATTACTTTTGAATTAGCTGTTTTTCCCTCTATGACATTAAGGGTGTTGAGTGTCTTCAAGGAGTGTACTTGATATAATAGGACCATTTCAGGCACAGATCCCCATAATTGGTGTATTCAGTGTTTAGGTCCACAGCACTGGGACGTAGAGTGTGGTCTCTGTTTGCACATGCAAGTGAGGACAATAAAAGCCCACAGAGTCCAGCAAGAAAAACATTTTGGTTTGGCATCAGTATCAAGCGTGGCAGGAGATTTGGCACTTGATGCAGAACCTACATTGGCATCTGCATCAACATCAGGTGCATCGACACAACATCGAGAGGGTCTGACATTGAACTTGGTACCACAACCACGTAAAGACTCTACATGCTCTTTGTTGGTGTCACGTGCATCAAGGGACCTGCAGCATTAAAAAAACCAAAAAGCTTTGCCATCGTTCTCCCTCTAGGCACTCTGCTAACATCTCCCCTGCATCGATGTCCTCGATGCACAGGTAGTGTCCATGCCACAGTGACTTCTCTCCTCTCCAACTTATTTGTCATCGAGAGCCTTTGAGGTCTTCCAGATCTCCTACGCCTGCAGAGGCTATACCTCAGCCTGCATCAACACTTCTTTCTCAAGTGGTACTGATGCCTACTTTACAGAAGAAAATCGGGGCTATGCTCAAAGAGGAGTTCTTATGGCTACTACATATGCAGTCTATTCAGGCTTACAGGGTGCTTGTGCCAGCCTCAACCCAGCCCACAGATACATCAAAGAGGCAGCCACAGGTGAGGTCCTGCACTACAACTCAGCGTTGACCGCCAAGGGCACCATGAACCCAACTGACACATGCATCAACATTGGCAGGCGTACTTTCTCCAGCCTCAGAGACTCATCTGTCTCAACATACACAGAAACAGAGCCAATGCTCTAGGTGAGACTCTTCCACGCACTTCTTGAGAAAACTACTTTGAAAAGTCAGACTCAGACCTCTCCTGGGAGACAGTTCAGGACCCACAGGACCTCTTAGCTGAGTAGTCCCATGGCATTCCATCTGATACTTCTCCGCCACCTGAGAGACATGTCTCCTCTAGAAAGTATATCCTTCCCTGGCTTTATCCATGAGATGGCCCAAGCCCTGCTTTTCAAATTGGAAACAGAGGAAGAACCTTGTTCAGTACTCTTTGAGGTTCTAGATTATGACTCTCCTCCTAGAGAAGGAATCACTATTCCACTTCATAGAATTATAAAAAAAAATGCTCTGATCAAAAACTGGGAGATTCCACTGACAGTTCAGGTTACTCCAAAGAAAATTGATGCAATGTACCAGGATACAGAAATGCACTAGGTTTGAAAAAAAACACAGCTACCTCATCGTTCCTTAGTTGTGGAATCTGCTTTAAAACATACACACAATGCGAGATCTCATGCTTCTCCTCCAGCCAGAGAAGCTAGAACATTAGACTCTTTTGGCAGAAGAATATTTCAGGCCTCAGTGCTAACCAACTGCATATTAGGTTATCAACTTTATTCCACAACATACTTAAAGTCTCTATTACAGAGTACTGTCTACATTGCAGACTTTCTTCCTTCTGAAAAGGCTGATGAGTTCCTCAAGCTTCACAGGAAATGTCTAGATTGTCTTAAATATCTGGCAAGGCAGGCCTTTAATGACTTTGATGTCTCTTCTCGAATTTCTGCTTTAGGAGTAGCAATGTGGTGTCTTTCTTGGCTCGGGGTCTTTGACCTCAAATCTGGTGTCCAAGAGCATCTAACTACATTCCCTTTATCTATAGATCAGAGTATTCATGTCCAAATATACTAACAAATACTGACACGACACCCCAAGGCATTAAAAAATGGATTGCTTATTTATTTACATAGCAGCAAGAACAAAATGAGAAGGCAGGAATAATGTCAAAGTTGATCTTATCATGAAAATAGCTCAGAGCAAACACATAACAAACCCTAAGGTTGGCTTCTAGTATAGACACATCCTAGCCCAATAGCACTAAATAGCAATTACATGGCAATTATACAACCTGGATGTAGATGGATATCCAGCAGGTTGCAAAGTATTCCTCAGGCTGGCAGGCAGACCAGGGGGCTGCACTTCAGATCAGATGTAAAGCAAACAGCCCTCAGACATGAGCCTCTTTTATTCAGAAATTGCAGGCCACAGCTAGGTTGATGACATGATTTCTGGCCTTGTTGTTGATGCACAACAACTTTGTCTGTCTCAGATATTGTGACTTGAGGGGCCACAATATTGTCCCTCTGACAACACGCTAAAGGGGTACCTCAAACATGAAGTCATTATTCCAATAAACAATGTGCATTCCTTAGGTGAAAAGGAGCCTCAAAGTCTGGAACAACAGATTTGTTGATTTCCAATGTTGTGATGTGGAGAACCTAACACTGTGCCACATGCATGATGAGGCATGGTCATTCTGACCATGAGGTACTTGTTCCAATAAACAGTGTGTTGTTGTTATTGTGTGTTGGAAACAGGATACTGGGCTTGATGGACCTAGTTGAGGACAAATATCCTGAATGGGTTAAGTTGGTATGTAAAATGCATTCACTTAGCTTAACACGAAGTGCTGGGAGGTCCCACTCTGTGCTGTTGGTGCGTGCTCCTAAAATCTGTGACTGCTGTGCTATGTGCATGCTGTAAAATCGAATTAAATTGCCATCTTCCTCTCTCAATTTATTCCCGAACCAGATTAACCCATTCAGGATATTTGTCCTCAACCAGTTCAGTCATCATCTAGGCAGGTAAGGAGGGACCAGTGCAATGATGGCAATTGGTCGCTGTGCTCAAATGTAGTTGTTTTGACTATATGATTCAAGAGCACTTAGACTCACACTGAGCACACTGCATATATAAAAATAAAAAATAATAATTTTAGTATATATTTGCATATTTGGCAAATAGTGATATATACTGATGTCAATTGTAATAGATTGGATTTATTTCACCAGTTTGTGAGATTTGAACCCTTAATTGAATACTTTTGAAGTTAAAATTTAATGCCACGAAGTGCAGAGTGATGCATTTGGAGTGTAGGAACCCAAAAGAGAGATACCGAATAGGAGGGGAGAGATTAGCAAGCTCGACTCAGGAGAGAGACCTTGAGGTGTTGGTGTCGAACGATATGAAGGTGAAGAAACAATGTGATAAGGCGACGGCCGTGGCTAGAAGGATGCTAGGCTGCATAGAGGGGGGTATAACTAGCAGAAGGAGGTGTTGATGCCCCTCTACAAGTCGTTGGTGAGGCTCCACTTGGAGTACTGTGTTCAGTTTTGGAGGCCGTATCTGGCTAAAGATGTAAAAAGACTGGAAGCGGTGCAAAGGAAAGCTACGAAAATGGTATGGGATTTGCGTTGCAAACCGTACAAGGAGAGACTTGCCGACCTGAACACGTATACCTTGGAGGAAAGGAGAAACGGGGATGATATGATCCAGATGTTCAAATATTTGAAAGGTATTAATCTGCATATGAACCGTTTCTGGAGACGGGAAGGTGGTAGAACTAGAGGACATGAATTGAGGTTGCAGGGGGGCAGACTCAGGAGTAATGTCAGGAAGTATTTTTTCACGGAGAGGGTGGTGGATACGTGGAATGCCCTCCCACGGGAGGTGGTGGAGATGAAAACGGTATTGGAATTCAAACATGCGTAGGATGAACACAAAGGAATCCTGTTTAGAAGGAATGGATCTATGGAATCTTAGCAGACATTGGGTGGCGATGCCAATACTTAGAGAATAAAACCAGTGCAGGGCGGACTTCTACGGTCTGTGCCCTGAGAAAGGCAGGGACAAATCAAACTCGGATATACATATAAAGTATTACATACCATGTAAAATGAGTTTATCTTGTTGGGCAGACTGGATGGACCGTTCAGGTCTTTATCTGCCGTCATTTACTATGTTACTATGCTTAGATGTATAGTAATTGGAGCATCAAAATCCTCCTGCAAATCTTCGAGAAGAAGAAGAGGTTGCAGAAGTCCATGGCCTGCATAGAGTTTTAACAGTATCTGTATGCTTTTTAATTAGATCTGCCACTTCCTCAACTTTGTCAACAAATAAGTTCTCTCCATGACAAGAGACATCCGTTCAAGGTTCCTGACTTGTGATTTGAGGGAGAGTTCATACTTCCCAAAAGAGATTTTGATGTCAGGTATGTGTGTACTTGTGTTAAGGACCCAGAGAAACTCGGTTTCATCTGGGTTTAGATAAAGTTTGTTGTACTTAGCCCATTCTTGAATTGATGTTAGACAGGTAATCAGCTTATTCAGGGCTGTAGTTAAGTCAGGTTCAATGGATTTGAGTAGCTGCACATCATCCGCGTAGATGTAGAACTGAATGTCCATTGACCAAATCAGCTCGGCTAGTGGCTTAAGTATTGAACAGAATGGGTGACAGTATCTATCCTTGTGGTACCCCACAGGTCAGTGCCCATGGTGGCAATGAGGTGCTGCCAAACATTATAGATTGTTGCCTGTCTGATAGATAGGATCTGAACCACACAAGTACTGTTTCTGCCAGTCTTGCTAGCATGATATCATGATCCACAGTGTCAAAAGATGCTGAGAAATGTAGCAGTACTAACACCGAGGCAAATCCCGTCTCGGTTTCTGTGAAGATCATCTAATAAAGATATGAGAACTGTTTCTATTCCATAACCAGGTCTGAATCCAGGTTGACATGGATCTAGCCAGTTTATCTATTCTATCCAATCATTGAGTTGAACACAGACTGTTTGATTTAAGTTTTCCTAGAAATGGGATGTTGGATACTGGCCGGTAACTTTCAAGTTTGTCATGGCAAGGTTGTTTTTCTTTACCACATGGAGGCATATTTTCAAAGCACTTAGCCTTCCAAAGTTCCATAGAAACCTATGGAACTTTGGAAGGCTAAGTGCTTTGAAAATATGCCCGATGGTGAACCACTGCCTTTTTTAATGCTATTAGTTGCCCATTAGAAATAGAGGAGTTTACAATTTTAGTGGCACCTTACTTACCTGTTGCACTATCTTTGATGGGCAGGGGTCAAGGGAGCAGGTAGTAGGTAGAAGGTCTCTTAGGATTTTGTCAAGGCTCTCCTCTGTTATTGGGTTCAAAGTGTCCCATATGTGTCTGTCAGGAATGGGCGAGTTTGTGCACTCCTGGTTAACTAATTGGAGGCTGGGTGGGATTGCCTGTAAATCCTGGTGGAGTCTTTTAATTTTGTTGGCAAAGTACGTAGCAAAATCATTGCAGTTCCATTTTGACTGAGCAGGTTGGTTCTGTTGTGGGGGTTGCAATAGGCTATTTGGTTGAATTGGCAGCCTGTCTAATGCATTGAGAGAAAGTTTGTTTTTGGTTGCTATTAAGACTTGGTGATACTTTGTCATGTGCTTCCGACAGTTTAGCCTGTCTTCATCCAAGCAAGATTTCCGCCATCTGCTTTCCAGTTTCCATCCTATGTGTTTAAGGATCCGAAGTTACTACTACTACTACTTATCATTTCTATAGCGCTACTAGACATACGCAGCGCTGTACACTTGAATATGAAGAGACAGTTCTGGAGAAAACGAAAGTGAGCATTTGTGTGGGGCATAAAACCTTTTTTAGTGGTGCTGTTTTTGTAATGTTTTGGTTAAGTGTGTATTCCCAATGTCAACCTGTTCTGACACTGTAGTTGTCTTTTCCTCCAAATGTGGATATTAGATTGTAAGCTCTTTGAGCAGGGACTGTCTTTCTTCTATGTTTGTGCAGCGCTGCGTATGCCTTGTAGCGCTATAGAAATGCTAAATAGTAGTAGTAGTAGTAGTAGTAGTCCAAGGCCTCTAGGAAATTCTCAATGGTCAGCTTTTGTTTTGTCTCTGATCTCCTTCCAAACTCTGGGAAGTGCCATTTGTTTCAGGTGGTCAGTTAGGGAAAATTAGAAAATAGTCTGATCATGATAGGGGTGTGTGAAGAAACTGTTTTAAGCCTGTAAAATGTATTCGATATTTTCCTGCATTGATTATGTTCTGAAGTGTATTTCTCCTAGATATAAATATAGATCCATCTCAGATCACAGGATATGAAGAAGTTCTTTGTAACAGGAAGGGAAGATAAAAGTTTCCTTCCTCCAGTCACATATATGAAAGAAGCTCAAAGTTAAATTGAGGACTGGTGCCTCAACACAGACTGAACAGGTTTGAGCTGTAAATAAGCAAAAAGTGTATTACTTAATCTAAGTTGCAGGAGCCTGAAGTGAACACAGCCAGCCCAGCCCCAGCCTCGGGTCACATCCTCCCCATAATGCTTTAAAGCATAATGCTCAAGAAAAAGAACTAAGGTGAAACCAGAAACAATGAAGGTAACGCAAGAGAAAGACCACTCATAAAGCACTGATAAAGATGCTCAAAACAGAAAATTGTTGTTGCTAGGGGATTTCATTATCAGAAGCATTAACTTTGGAGCACAGTTCAAGGGGCCTAATGAAGTGAAGTGTCTTACAGGATCCTCAGCTACCAACACTGACTATAAGAGACTAACCGCCTTATTTTCAAAAGAGAAAGACGCCCATATTTCGACCCAAATCGGGAGATGGGCGTTTTTCTCGCAAAGGCGCCCAAATCGGTATAATCGAAAGCCGATTTTGGGCGTTTCCAACTGCACTCCGTTGCGGAAATGAATAAAGTTGATGGGGGCATGTCGGAGGCGAGTCAGAGGCGGGACTGGGGCGTGGTTATCAGCCGAGGAGAGATGGGGCGTCTTTAGCTGATAATAAAAAAAAAAGGCGTTTTTACCGCGATTTTGGGTCACTTTTTTTGGACCCTTTTTTTTCACGAACAAGTCCCAAAAAAGTGCCCCAACTGCCCAGATGACCTCTGGAGGGAATCGGGGATGACGTCCCCGGACTCCCCCAGTGGTCACTAACCCCCCCTTTTTCCCAGACTGTATGCCAGCCTCAAATGCCGTACCCACCTCCATGACAGCAGAATGTGTTTGATCCTGTCACAGCCTTTCCCTGGGTCAGATGTGGCTCTCAGGTGCAGTACAGGGTCACATCAGCATTGCATTGTGGTGGGTGTAGGGTATTGGGCTCTGTGATTTCATTAGCTTGTGTTACAGTCTCACGATGTCGGTAGTTGGTAGGCTCTTCTCCCATGGTGCTTTTCCCCCTGCCTACTGGGTCAGAGTGTGCCCTGTTGTGTTTCCTGTTGTAGTCCACGCGGTAGTGGCCATTTTTGTAAGCCAGTTTTAGTTCCCTTTCCTGTGTTAGCCACGTTAGAGAACTTAGTTCTTCCCTTGAATGTGGCTGAAAGAGGGCATTGTACAGCATTCTGCCAGCTCTGACCTACTGCTCATCTCAGTACCAGGGAGACTCGTTGCCAGTGGGGCACAACCTCTGATCTGCAGTTAACTGTGAGTAAACGTGGTTATTCCAAGGACGTTTTCGGAGAGATTAGTCTTCAGGTGTCAACTGGTGTGCCAATGTTATACAGCAGCAACAAGTCCTAGAGGCCTGCGTGTATGTAGGTCCCTGGATCACTTTTAGTGGGTACCGCCGTGCACTTCAGCCAGGTGGACCCAGGCTCATCCCCCCCCCCCCCCACCTGTAACACTTGTGCTGGTAAATGGGAGGCCTCCAAAACCCACTGTACCCACATGTAGGTGCCCCCTTCACCCCTAAGAGCTATGGTAGTGTTGTACATTTGTGGGTAGTGGGTTTTGGGGGAGGGGGGTTGGGTGCTCAGCACCCATGGTAAGGGAGCTATGCATGTGGGAGCGTTGTCTGAAGTCCATCGCACTGACCTCTAGGGTGCCCAGTTGGTGTCCTGGCATGTCAGGGGGGCGAGTGTACTACGAATCGTGGCCCCTTCCACGACCAAATGGCTCGGATTAGGACGTTTTTGAGCTGGGCGTTTTTAGTTTCCATTATCGCTAAAAAAAACAAACGCCCAGGTCAAAAACGTCCATTTTTTCAAAAATACGGTTCGGCCCGCCCCTTCACGGACACGTTCTTGGAGATAAACGCCCATGGAGATAGGCGTTTGCGTTCGATTATGCCCCTCTATGGATTCTAACACTGATGTTGTTATCCAGCTGAGGACAAATGATCTGGCTAACAGTACCACATTTGTAGCACAGAGAGCTTTCCAGGAGCTGGGAGAACATAACATAGGCAGCCGAGACCCCTCGTGCCTGCCGAGAAATTGTGATGATGTAATAAATCCAGGAGACAATACATTTATTATCATGACACAACTTGGCCGCAGCATTATTTTCATATCATCAAAATTTGCACTAGGTATACCCACGCCAACCAAAACCTTCTGGCTTAACAGCCCACACAGTCCGCCGCCATTAGCAAGACTGACCAACCAATACAGAGCTCCTCGCCGCGCAGCAAGGGAGCTCAACCGTAAGCGCAGCTGTCCCAGCTGCCTAGCTTACTCCATCAGGCTTGGATACCCCGCCACCACCCCAGGGTAGCAAAACTTGCCCCAGGCCACCACCCATCAGCTACGACCAGTTGTGCCAAAATTTCATTCTCTAGTACATTCTGCAAATCATTATTGAACAAGTCATTGCCAATAGCGGAGAGGTGCGTCCCGTCTTTCCAAAAGAACCCTTCGCACATCTCTTCCGCCCAGGCGTGCATCACCTGCAAGTCACCCATTCTCATGAACCAGATTGCTATTTGTCTGTTCATCTTCCTTCTGGGCCTGCCCCATAGTCTCCATTGTTTGCGACTCCATCTGGGGATTATGTCAGACCAAATCATGAGGGTGTGGGGAAAAACAGTGATATTACAGACAAATCCCGCTTAGCTGTGCGGACCAATTCGATGCAAGACTGCGCTCCCAGGTCATTGCCTCCCAGGTGTATCACCATGGCGCAAGGGGGAGCTAAGTCCGCCGCTCGGTGCTGGAGGAATGGGATCAACTGGGACCATCTTATCCCTCCAACCCCCATCCAGAGCATTCTAAAGCCCTTGGGGGCCAAGCCCAAGTGGGTGCCGTACGGTCTAGCCTCTGCTCGGTGAGCGTCCCATTTGATAAATGAGTGTCCGATAATCCACACGCATTTTATCCCCTGGTCGACCCCTGCAATGAATGTGTCCCGAAATTAACAGGGTTGTATCCCTCTTTTAGCAAGCATCTCCGCAATGCTGCCGCGAATTGGAACCGGGTGAGAGGGGAGCCGTCTTGGTGTACTAAGAAAGACACGCCCCCATTGGGCCTCCCTGCGAGGTAGTCCCTGATGTTTGTTACAGGGCATGTCTACAGCAACTCCACCCATGTTTGGGTGATCGCTTGTCCTTTGCCCATCTGATCTGTCTTAGATCTATGGATTACCAACCGGAGGAAATCTCCGGCCAGCGTACTCGACTGTGAAGGAGACCACATCCCTCCCCCGACTTCTTGAAGGGGAATACTAATTTGCATATTCTAAGGGCCCCAAAAATGCTAAAGAGGAGGCTGCTGGGAATAATTTGACCTCATACTGTGAACTGCACACGTTCGTTATCACGGGCCATATTCCTAGTAACATTTGTGTGTAATGGGGAATCTCTTGTCTGGACTGGCCCCTCGCACAACTTTTCTTTGTGTATCCCAAAACTGCTAGTTTCGTAAAAATGAGAAGGAAGTTAAGTGATTGGCAACCGGCGCCTGTGACCCGCCCGCCTGCTTCGCGTATAAAATGTATTCTACTATCATGTTTTCGGGTACTGGGCCTTTGCACCACCCCTTTCTCAGCAGGAAGGATCTGACTTTTGCGAATACTGACGTATATGCTCTCCAGGTCCCTGGTGCAAGTGAATATTGCAACAATCGCCAGGCTTCGGTGCTCAGAAATTTCATAAGTATTCGGGAATGTTCTCTCCCTCCATCTCCGTTTGCGGCGCCAGTTTCCGGAACAGCTCCCACTTGGAACGAGACACAACAGAACTAGCTCCCTCATCAAGTTAATCACCCCGGGTAGCGCGCAACTTGTCTATGTATTACGGCTACTACTGCCTTGTTGTCTGACCAAAAGACTACCCTTTTGTTGCTCGGTCTCTCCTTCCATATGGCGACTGCTACCACTATTGGGAACAGTTCTAAGAAAGTGATGTTCCTAAGGATCGCACCACCCGTCCACGCCAGAGGCCACACTCCCGCACACCAAGCTCCTTGGAAAATAGGGTCCAACACTGATACCGCCAGCTGCATCCGTATCTAGTTGTAAGTTGGTATTGGTCACGGCGGCGTCTAACCATACCACCCTGCCGTTGAAATTATTCAAAAACATATCCCACAATCTGAGGTCATCTTTCATAGCCACCATGCCGACTGAATCCAGCTCGATTCCTAAGAATGCCGATCGTGTGTTCGGACCCTATGTTTTTTTTTGGTGGGGGGGGCAGGGGGATACCGAACCTCTCCGCTAAAGCCTTGAAGTGGTGGAGTAGGGACTGGCCAGTCTCGCTGTTCGCGGGACCCACAAATAGAAAGTCGTCCAAGTAGTGAATGACGTTCTTACTCCCCGAGGCCTGTACCAAAGTCCAGTGTAGAACAGTGCTGAAGCGTTCGAACAGTGAGCAGGACACCGAGTAGCCCATCGGCATGCACTTATCGTAGTAAAATTGTCCCCAAACTTAAAGCCCAGTATGGGGAAATTGTCTGGGTGCACAGGCAATAGCTGGAACGCCGACTCAATGTCTGCCTTGGCCATAAGAGCTCCCTGTCTTGCTTGCCTCAGCAGCTGTATCACTATATCGAAAGAAGCGTATTGCACGGACGCTGCTTTGGGGGGAAGAAAATCATTCACCAATCCTCCCGCTGGGTAGGAGAGGTTGTGGATGAGTCTATATTTGCCGGGCTCCTTCTTGGGAATAATTGCTAAAGGGGGCATTATGAATCTAACGAAAGGCTTAGTTTGGAAGGGGCCTGCTATCCTCCCTAACTTAACCTCTTTGTTGATTCACTCCTGCGCGACTGAGTATGGTCTCTTCAATGAAAGGGAATTCTTAACATCACTTATGTGCCCCGTCCCATAGTAAGGTATTCGGAAACCGTGGCTAAAACCTTCATCTAATAGTTGGACGTCCCTTTTACGAGGGTATCATGCCAACCAAGGTCGCATCATATCCAAATTGAGAGGAGACGGGGCCTTCTGACTCTCTGCACTAGAGCGGTTGGTTGGGTTGCTTGTCTGCAGCTTTCTTACCGTACTTACTGGTGGGGTGGGGGGCTCCGCACCATGCACAGGTGTGTTTGAATTTGCAATTTGTTATATTGCATGATGCTTTGTTGAAGCGCCAGCAGATCCCTTCCTGCGCACCCGTTGTCCTCCCTTGCCCCCCAAAACCTGCTTGCTGAAAGGGCCGAGCTTGTGTGCCATTGGATGCCTCTCTGTTGGTCATGGTGTACAACCAAAGGTCAACATCTTCTGAACCCCAGCCGAGCGAGGCATCCTCCTCCATCCTGTCCCTGTACTCTCCATCGTATTTTAGCAATCTGTAACCCTTGCAATGTCTATATGCCTGCACTGTACTGTACGCATAAGCTAGCATGGGCCTGTACTGGGTTGGGTCGGTTTGCCCTGTTACGTTGATCACCCTCAGGAAGGCAGAGAGCCAATTAAAACAGGGATCTAGGTGTCCCTTTCGTTCGCCCTACTGCGTCCTCCTTTCTATCCCTGTACCTTTTCTTGACCCTTTTTCTTCCTTTTAGTATTTGAAACATATCAACAAACTTTCTTCTCTTTATCCTTTTTCTGGTGGCTTTTGGGGACCATCTTCCATAGACGAGGCAGGGCAGCTAGTGGCGGGGTATGGTTGCCCTTTGCACCTCCTGCTGCCCCTCTTTCGTCATCCGAAGAGGAAGAGGACGATGAGGGTGATGGGTCGGAGCTGCTATCAGTACTGGATCCACTCCGATGGCTCTTTCTTCTACCCTTCCTTTTCTTTTTTCCCCTGGCCTGTCTCCATTATGATTCGTATTATGTGCTGTGGGCATCATTTGACTCCCTCTGTCGTCTAACGTCCCTGTGTGTGAGCCCTGTCCCATTATGATCGATGTAGCGGATAGCGGGCGCTCGTGTGTCCCAATGCCAGTGTTAACGTGCCCCGCTACCCACCGATCCTCAGCACCCCCATTTGCATTAACATTTGCACTGCACGCTGTTTCATACCTGCTGGACGTACCTGGGGCTGTTGTTGATGTGGGATATCTCCACTCCAGGCTGCCCATCATGTCTCTCGTTTCACCCGAGCCTACTTGCATTTGCAGTTGGCACGGGGGCGCCACTGCCACGGACGTACGGGTTCTCTTCCCATAACAGCCAATTTTGGGAAGGTGTAGCTGGGTAACGGAATGCCCGGGGCCAATGCGTGCGCTGGGAATGGGGGAACACCCGTTGGGTGTCCGACTGCCCCCGCTGCTGCTGGTGGCTGCGGTTGGTATAGAGCAACACCATACCCTGGCCATGCTCCATGGCTGTATGGGGACCTTGGGGCGTAGTTAGGAGGTTGGTATTGTACCATCATTGGCCCCAGGATATCCGTGGCCCGAGCTACTGTACCCTGAGCCACTGGTTGAGGCATTGTCCATCCAGGAAAGGGCGGGGGGTTCAGCCAGGGGCTAGGCATGTCTGCTCGCTGCGCCGATGGGAGACTCCACACCGCTGTCCCTGGGTTACTGGGGGAATCTGCGGAACTGTCATTCGTCAATTGGTTTCTGTGGTGCAGTCTCCACGTCCTCGGGGTTCTTCGCTCCCTTTGCCTTTTGGCCTCGCAGTTTCTTTCCATGCCCTCTCTACTTCTCTGTTCTTGCCTCCACAAGTGATGAGAAAGGTTGACTTGCTGCCATCGCCTTGGTTTTTCTTTTGGGGTCTTTTCTTTTGTTTGCTGCGTAAACTGGTCCTGCCGGCCCATGAGCACTGCACATTGAACTCTCTGCGTTGCCAGCTATGACTTCCTTCTGTTTTGATATAACGGGCTGTGCATTCTCCGTGCGGCTCTCTGGTGTGTGGTCTTCACTCTCGGGATTCGCGGTCGCAGTTTCCATTCAGCTCGGGAGTAGGGGTGAGGAAGGGGAGGCTGGTAGAAACTGGAAATGGAGAGACAGGTGGTATCTGGATAAACTAAAAAGAGAATCATTTAGTAGCATATCCTGTCTGGGCTGGTTACCGTCCTCATTTATTCCTTTATTATATACCGTATTTTTAAAAAATCTGTAGCCAGCCCCTTGCATGAGCATCACTGCATTTGCACGGCTCTACCGACACCCCGATACCCACACACTGGAAGAGAAGGACTTGGACTTATATACCGCTTTTCTAAAGTTTTCTAACTTCATTCAAAATGGGTTACATATTATATTGAAGTACTATTTGTACCTGGGACACGGAGGATTAAGTGACTTCCCCATAGTCACGGGAGCTGCAGGGGAAATGAACCCAGACCCAGATCACCAGAATTAGAGACCGCAGCACTAACCATTGGGCTATTCTACACTCGAGAGATGGGGGGGGTCACCCACGACAAACTCCCGACCTAGCTGGCGTGTGAAGAAAGAGCAGGCGGCCCTCCCACGCCGTAGCGGCCAAATATGTCCTTTGTAGGGTCCCATTTTTTAAAAATTATTTATACAGGGTTGAAGATAGCATTGGCGCATTTGCGTGGCGCTATCGACGCCCCAATCCCCGCACCCAGGAGAGGGGGATCACCAGACGACTCGTCCCCGAACTAGCTGCCAATAAGAAAAGAGTAGGCGACACCCTGCGCCCACACGCCCCCTAAACTCCATCCTACATCCTGGCCTAAATGAAAACCCAACCACGAACAGCCGGCAGCATGGGCTAATATATATATATATATATTTTTTTTTTTTACTTACCACGTCCAGTGGCCAACGGGAGGGCCTGTTCGATTGAGCAACCACATACTTCGAGATCACTCAGCGCCGCTGCGGCTATCAAGTCCGGGACTTCATGTGGCTCGAGAGATGCTGGTCGCCGTCAGAGGCGGAGTCGTAAGGAGCAGGTCGCCGGAGGCTTCTTCGCGGCCTAGGTGATTGGTTCGGCTGGGTCCTGCCGCGTGGCTCTACAGGTATGGTCAGCTATCACGGAGCCCTGATGCAGCCGATTGCAAGCCAATGCCCGGACGCCGAGAAACTATGGCGTCCAGGTTCGGCCCGGGGGTTATAAACCCCCTCGTCCTTCCCCTCCCATCCCAGCGGGGTGCCAGGGGCCGGAGGGAAACCTTCCCCCCTTGCTCACCCCTCCCCGCTGGGCCCGTCGGTGCACGGTGCCATGTTATGGTTGGCTCCGTGCACCCGAGGGCACTATGCCTTGCTTGTTAAAGCCTTTGGTACAAATTGTAGCTTTTTCTGAAGTACAACCTGCCTATGGAAAAGAACAGAAAATATTGCAAAATACTGAAAACTTCAAAGCTCAGTGTCATCAAGATGGTATTAGGTACATAGAAGGATGAGGCAATACATAGAAAAACAAAAGATTACATTGTAATTTGGGGCTGCATCTCACTGTGGCAGGAAAAATAATCCTTGGTGAGTAATTCAGAGAATATGTTTCTAAGTATTTAAACTAGAAGGTAGGTCATTTCAAGTAGTCATTCTCAGCAAAAGAAAAGATGTGACTGTAGTGAAGAAAACAATTTCAGTAATTCCCTTCTGAGTGGAACAGTGGAAGATGGGATTAACAAAAAAAACTATACAGAAGATGAGACTGCCATTGAAATGTAGTTGGAAAGCAATGACCACAAACACTCGCTGTCTAAGCAATAAAGTTCATGATCTGCAAGCCCTGATGTTAGAAGCTGATTTAGATATTGTTGCTATCATAGAAACATGGTTTATGACTCCATGAATGAGATGCAAACATACTGGGTTATAATTTATTTAGGAAGGATAGAGAGGGTCGAAAAGGTGGAGCAGTAGCTCTGTATGTGAGAAACAATATTAAAGCAACTGAAATTGAATGCGCCTGGGGAAAGGAAGAAGCGATATGGATTGCCTTGAAAAGAAAAGATGGAACCTCTATGCACATGGTTGTTTTCTACAGACCTCTGACACAGTCAGAGTAACTTGACAAAGATCTGGTTGTAGATGCCCAAAAATTGGAAAAAAAAACAGAGGTGCTATTGCTGGGAGATTTCAACCTGCCAGATGCAGATGAGAAAGTTCCATCTGTGGAATCAGAAAGAAGTAGAGAGATCATTGATGACTTTCAAATGCTCTGCTCAGACAAATGGTGACAGAACCCACAAGGAAAGGAGCGATGCTAGATCTGGTGCTCACAAATGGAGAAAGTGTGTCTAATGTCTGAGTGGGAGCCCACCTGGGCAATAGTGATCATCAAACAGTTTAGTTTAATATAATAGCTAAAATGGCAGCTAAACAAAACTCAAAATCCTGGATTTCAAACATAGTGACTAGTAAAATGGGGGAGTATCTGAAGAAAGAGCTGATGGAATGGGAGGATATAGGAGAAGTGAAAGACAGTGGTCCAGGCTGAAATGAACTATAAAAAAAATAGCTACAGACCTTTACATAAGGACAGTAAATAAGAGCAAGAAATAAAAATGAAACTGATATGTTTCTCCAAACAAGTGCCTGAAAAAATAAAAGCAAAAGAGCTAGTGTTCGTGAAATACAGCAAAACTCAAGAAGAGGAACAGAGAAAAGAATACCAGATGAAACTGAAAGAAGCAAAGAGAGATATATGGCTTTCAAAAGCACAAGCAGAACAAATGGTAAAGAAGGGATTCTTTTGGTTGTGCTGCCTCTATCAGTAAGTTCCTATACTTCCCCTCATTGCACACTTTACATCATGCTTTTATTATATCACATATTGACTACAGTAACTCTGTTTATGCTGGCATTTTACAAACCCAGATATGCCGTCTGCAGACACTCCAGAACTCAGCAGCCCGCTAACTTTTCTAAGCTAAGAAGTATGATCACACCACCCCCCTTTTTCTTCAATTATGTTGGCTGCCAATTTCTTTCAGGCTATGGTTCAAGATCCTTGTCATTGCTCACAAAATGCTCCATATAGGTGCTCCTTCCTATCTTTCTTCCATTATCATCTCCTATACCCCCGCATATTCTCTCCATTCCATTGATACACAATGTTTAACATATGTGGAGGGGCATAACTGAACGGGCCGGCCATCTATAAGGGCGGCCAACTCTAACGACGGCCCCGTCAAGCGGCGTACCCAACTGTATTATCGAAACAAGATGGCCGGCCATCTTTCGTTTCGATAATACTGTCGTGGCCAGCCAAATCTCAACATCTGGGCCGCCCTTAGAGATCGCCGGCGTTAGAGATGGCCGCCAATGGTTTTCGCCGATTATGGAAACTAATGGCGGCCATCTCAAACCCAGCCAAATCCAAGCCATTTGGTCATGGGAGGAGCCAGCATTTGTAGTGCATTGGTCCCCCTCACATGCCAGGACACCAACCGGACACCCTAGGGGGCACTGCAGTGGACATCACAAATTGCTCCCAGCTGCATAGCTCCCTTACCTTGGGTGCTGAGCCCCCCAAATCCCCCCCAAAATCCACTCCCCACAACTGTACACCACTACCATAGATTTAAGGGGTGAAGGGGGGCACCTACATGTGGGTACACTGGGTTTTTGGGGGGGGGGGGTTGGAGGGCTCCCATTTACCACCACAAGTGTAACAGGTAGGGGGGGGGGATGGACCTGGGTCCGCCTGCCTGAAGTGCACTGCACCCACTAAAAACTGCTCCAGGGACCTGCATACTGCTGTCATGGAGCTGGGTATGACATTTGAGGCTGGCATAGAGGCTGGTAAAAACATGTATTTAAATTTTGTTTTTGGGTGGGAGGGGGTTGGTGACCACTGGGGGAGTAAGGGGAGGTGATCCCCAATTCCCTCCGGTGGTCATCTGGTCAGTTCGGGCACCTTTTCGGGGCTTGGTCGTGAACAAAAAGGGACCAAATATAGTCGGCCAAATGCTCGTCAGGGCTGGTCTTCTTTTTTCCATTATCGGCCGAGGCCGGCCATCTGTTAACCACGCCCCCACCCCGCCTTTGGTACACTGCCGGCATGCCCCCTTGAACTTTGGCCAGCCTTGTGACGGAAAGCAGTTGAAGCCAGCCAAAATCGGCTTTCGATTATACTGATTTGGCCGGCATTAGGAGAAGGCCGGCCATCTCCCGATTTGTGTCGGAAGATGGCCGGCCTTCTCCTTCGAAAATAAGCAGGATAGTAACATAGTAGATGATGGCAGAGAAAGACCTGCATGGTCCATCCAGTCTGCCCAACAAGATAAACTCATATGTGCTACTTTATGTGTATACCTGACTTTGATTTGTATCTGTCATTTTCAGGCCACATACTGTGGAAGTTGCCCAGCACTAGCCCCGCCTCCCACCACCGGCTCTGCCACCCAATCTCTGCTAAGTTCCTGAAGATCCATTCTTTCTGAACAGGATTCCTTTATGTTTATCCCACGCATTTTTTAATTCCGTTACCGTTTTCATCTCCACCACCTCCCTCGGGAGGCCATTCCAGGTATCCACCACTCTCTCCGTGAAAAAATACTTCCTGACATTTTTCTTGAGTTTGCCCCCCTTCAATCTCATTTCATGTCCTCTAGTTCTACCGCCTTCCCATCTACGGAAAAGGTTCGTTTGCAGATTAATACCTTTCAAATATTTGAACGTCTGTATCATATCACCCGTTTCTCCTTTCCTCCAAGGTATACATGTTCAGGTCAACAAGTCTCTCCTCATACATCTTGTAACGCAAATCCCATACCATTCTTGTAGCTTTTCTTTGCACCGCTTCAATTCTTTTTACATTCTTAGCAAGATACGGCCTCCAAAACTGAACACAATACTCCAGGTGGGGCCTCACCAATGACTTATACAGGGGCATTAAAACCTCTTTTTTTTCTGATGGTCACACCTCTATCTATACAGTCTAGCAACCTTCTAGCTACGGCCACCGCCTTGTCACACTGTTTTGTCGTCTTCTGATCCTCAGATACCATCACCCCAAGATCCCTCTCCCCGTCCGTACATATCAGACTCTCACCGCCTAACACATATGTCTCCCGTGGATTTCTACTCCCTAAGTGCATCACTTTGCATTTCTAAATTCCCAAAAATGGCAAAGAAAGACCAGGATCAATTATTTTATACCACATTCAATGTGTTTTAACCATGAATTGATAATGAGTGTGAATACTGGCCAGACCGTTCAGTCATCTACTATATTACTATGATGCAAGCACTATTAAAAGTGTTAGAAGGAAATTAGTAAATACTTTGGCTTGGGAACAAGGTCCATTACTGTCATATTTCCCCTAATTCTATGTATGGCGTTTAAAATTACATGTGCAAATTTGGGTATGCAACCAATTTACATGCACAATTTAATTAAACAAGCCAATTAGTACCAATAATTGGGCACTAACAATCAATTATTGTCACTAATTGGCAGTAATTTGAATTTATACATGCACATTTATAGTAGGGATTGTATAAAGATACACACATAAATTTTTACGCATGGATCCAAAAAGGGGTCGAGGCCATGGAAGGGGCATGGGTGAGTCAAGGGCATTCCTAGAATTTGCATGCCTAATTTAGGTGCAAGGATTTACACCAGATATCAGTTGATATAAATCTTTGTGCCTGAAACTGGGCATGGATCCTGGCACTAAAAACTATTCTATAAACAGTGCCCAACTTTGAGCACACTATTCTATACACGGTGCCCAACTTTGAGTGCTGTTAAGTACATAAGTATTGTCACACTGGGACAGACCAAAGGTCCATCAAACCCAACATCCTGTTTCCAACAGTGGCCAATCCAGGTCACAAATACCTGGCAAGATCCCCAAAAAAGTTCAATACATTTTCTGCTGCTTCTCCCAGAAATAATCAGTGAATTTTCCCCAAGTCAATTTAATAATGGTCTATAGACTTTTCCTTTAGGAAGCTGTCCAGACCTTTTTTAAACCCCGCTAATCACCTTTACCACATTCTCTGGCAATGAATTCCAGAGTTTAATTACACATTGAATGAATAAACATTTTCTCTGATTCGTATTAAATTTACTACTTTGTAGCTTCATCACATGCCCCCTAGTCCTAGTATTTTTGGAAAGAGTAAACAATCGATTCAATTCTACCCGTTCCACTCTACTCATTATTTTATAGATCTCTATCATATCTTCCTCAGCCATCCTTTCCCAAGCAGAAGAGCCCTAGCTGCTTCAGCTTTTCCTCACAGGGAAGTCGTCCCATCCCCTTTATCATTTTCGTTGCCCATTTCTGTACCATTTCTAATTACACTATATCTTTTTTGAGATGCGGCGACCAGAATTGTTTATAGAATAGCACATAGCAATCATTTTTATGGCACCCAAATTTGAGAACCATTTATAGAATTTAGTCCATTACGTGCAAAACTAACCCATTTGGAAAGGTTGCCCTGAGAGGAAAAGTGGATACCTAGGAGGTTGTGATTTGAGTGCATGGTTTCCATTGATAGCTACTATCAAGAGGCACATACTGGTATTATGTCCATGGATACAGGTATGTGGCGACTAAACATGTGGCTGCTAAGAAGAATTATGATGATTCTGATCTCTGCCTCTGTGCTATCGATAACTGGAGGAACTAAGATATAAGCCTACGCATATGTGTCATCTTTCATGTGTCTGTGTGGAGCAACATTGGCCACTCCCTTTCACCTAGTCATAGCACACCATATTTGTAGCTGTGCCTGTGTACACATCTTTGAAGGAGTCATGTGTGATACTTAGCAACAGGTGGCCTGGTCAGGCTGATGTCAATGCAATAACAGTGGAAAGTGGTGCCTTACATACTGGTCAACTTCTTGAGATCTGTGCATGCGGGTGAGATAGGTGCACTCTGCTCCTGCAAAGGTCATGCCTCACTAAATAGGATAGTGTATGAGGTAACACCTGCCATTATCATTCCTGTGCGACATGACAGATAGCCACTTTTTTGTAATGATATAGCTATCCCTACCATATACCTTGTTCTGCTGCTGGCGTCTGCTGGATGTTGTGCAGCAGGTCAGATTGGTTCCTCCGGATGTCTCAGAATCTAAAGAATCTAGTCTTCAGAGCTGTGATATCCCTGCATACCGTGAAGTGTCTAGAGCAGAAGAGAGAAATATGACATGTTTAATGTACAACCATCTGCCAACTGCAGTCCCCAGCCTCCTTCAGAGCAGATTTCAGGGCAAAGGACAAGACTGGTGTTGGTATAGTTGTTGGATGAGAGCTACTTCGTGTTGAGGGCCTGTATTCAAATCCTCTCCTGCCACTGATGGCCCATGTAGTTTTTGTTCATGTTAATGGTGCCCTGCATTCCTGGTCCTAGCTTTGAATCTGCTATGTAGATATGGCATTTTTTTTGTCCTGTTTTTACATAATATGTTGATAAGCTCAGTGTTCATGGCTTGATTTGTGGTACACGTCATGCCATGTTCCGTTTTTTTTTTTTAGAGAAGATTCTAGCTGCCAGCCTTGCCATTGTAGGTGGCCATTGCAGAGCTCTGATTTTCACTTGGCCTTTTTCATCATGTCTGAGGTACCTGTTTCCCTGGTTCTCTTACCACATAGTTTTCAAGTGTAGAGCAGGTGGCCAGAGGTGTTTCAGACCCTGTGACGTAATGGCACTACCTTTTGATGGAGGGTGGAGTGAATGTCTGAGACAGGGTGGAAGAGCATTTCTACCCATTGGGGGCTTATGCACCATCCCTTTCCTAACCTGTATCTGCCAGGTGTGGGTTTGGGACCATAGGAACAAATGTTGAGCCTTACCTTGCCAAGGCCATCTAGATTATCTCCTAGACATTCCTGGCTGGAGCATGTCCAGGTCTTTTGCCTCCTGGCTGGAATAATGTGCCTCATTGGTTACTATGCCAGGTGGTTGCTCTTTTTGTCCGAGAAATTGAGCTCCTTCCTGGCAGCCACATTCGTGCTATCTGAGCTGGACCTACTAGAGGCCGCTGTGTTATATAAAACTGAAACATATCATTACAGCTCTGCGTGGTTGCTGTTCCAACTGTCAGAGCAGTTCAGGAAGGCATGTTTAATTACGGGTCACCATGCCACTTACACGGGCATTTTACACGTGTAAACTGATAACACATACATATGCAGATCACTGGCTGATGGATGTAAGCTTTACAAGTGCAGCTGGCAGGTAAGTTGGGACATATATGTATAGATATAGATATGCATTTTGGTGTCACTTGTACATCTTTCCCCTAGTTCTGAGATGGATCCTGTTACATATAGAAGTCTTCGTATTTTGGAACACTTGCACTTGTATGCATGGAGTTTTTATTTTTTTATTGTCTATTCCTGGTATCAGGGATCTGTTGATTTTACATCTTACTTACACATGCAGACCTATTCTTCCAAAAATAATGGTTCCTATCCAGGGCCGGTCTTAGCAAGTACGGGGCCCTGTGCAGACCAATTTGGTGGGGCCCCATCCTAGTTCTGCCCGTCCCTAGCCCCACCTACCCTGGCTCCACCCCACCCTAGCCCCGCCCCACCCTAGCTCCACCCCATTGATAAGATTATTCAATTTTTAGAAAAATTTGTATTTATGAAATTTCAAATAAAGACAAATGAAGCAAAACTTGTAAAGAAATTAAACCGAACCCCAAGAAACTAGACTCTCCAATGCAACACTAAAATATATGCCAAATGTAAAGATAGCAGATGTAAATTTTCAAATATGACATATTCCAATCACATTACAAATCAACAAATAACAATAAAGCAAAAAAATGGAAATAAGGCAATATCTTTTTATTGGACTAATGTAATACATTTTTCAACTAGCTTTCAGAGGCCAGAACTTCCTTCCTCAGATCAGGACAATATACTGCTGTTATGGTACACTGTTCTGACACGACGAAGGAGGCTTCGATCTCAAAAAACTAGTAAAAAAAAAAAAGTATTAGGTTAGTCCAATAAATGGTATCATCTTATTTTCCATGTTTTTATTTTATGCTTATAAGAGTAGAATAACATAAGTACAACACTCCTTTATCCTAAATTAAAAATACATTTTTTTTCTACCTTTGTTGTCTGGCCATTTAATTTTTCCAATTTTTACCTGTCGCAATTTCTGCATTTGGCTTTTCTCCATCAAGGGTTTCTTGTCCTTTTTCTCTCTTCTCTTGTCTTCTTCACATCCTCTACTACATCCATCTCCAACCTTGATATTTTCCTCTCAGCTTCCTTCCATTTATTTTTATCCATTTTTCATTCATTCTTACTAGTCTTCAATTTTCCTCTTTTTACTGAATCTACCTAGAGCTTTCCATCTTTTCCTTTCCTTTTATGTCCCAGTCTCATTAACTCTATTCTCTCCCCTTCCATCCAGTGTATCCCCCTCTCCCCATTCATCCGGTGCCCCCACTCTCCAATTCCAACCAATGTGTCTCCTCTCTCCCCCTTCCATGTCTTCCTTTCTCTGTCTCCCCTTCTATCCAGCACCCCACTCCTCCTTCCATCTAGCATGTCCCCTCTCTGTCCTCCATTCAGTTTCTCCCTTCTCTATCTCTACTTACATCCAGCTTTTCCCACCTCTCCCAATCTTCCATCCAGCATGTTGTCCCCTCTCTCCCCCTTCCATCCATAATGTCCTTTTTGTCTCCCCCTTCAACCAGCATTTCCCGGCCTCTCTCCCCTCCTTTCAGCTTCTCCACTCTCACATCTTTCATCCAGTGCAGTGTTTCTCTCTTGCTCCGTCCAACGTCTCCCACTCCCTCCTCCTTCCCATTCAGCGTTTTCCCTCTCTCTCTACTAGTACTAGTCTTCTTCTTTATCATTCAGACTCCGAGCTGGATGCTTACCTGGTCCTTGTTCTACTTGTACCGCGTCCTCCACAACCACAATCCTCAAAAACATGAGGGCGAGGCAGCCAACCAGTAAGAGGGAAAATGTGAACCTGTCCTGCCCGTCTGCCGTGCGGCTCAGCTCAAGAACAGGAAGGAAGTTATTGCAGCATGAGCGTCTCTGGGGTGGGCGGGCCACGTCGTGCCGCATCAGCATCACCGGTCAGGAGCGGAGCCAGCAAGAGAGGCACAGAGCAGTCTCTGGCGGCCACTGCAGACTGGCGGGACTCATCTCGGACTGCAGCACGGCTGGCAGGAGCTGCGGAAGTCAAGTCTCAGCGGCGGCGCACCCGGAGGCCAGAGCCGGAGCTAAGGCACGGCGCGCGGGGCCCCCTTGAGCGTGAGGCCCTGTGAGGTTGCACCGCTCGCTCCTGCCTAAGACTGGCCCTGTTCCTATCTACATGTTTCTAGGTTCATATATCTGTGGAAGTGCCAACTTTTGACATGTACTGCTGTGAACCAAGGAGGTGGAGTGACTTGTGCACATGGCTTGGTAATTATTGCCCCTGCTGTACCCTTGTGTGGGCAAAACACGGTCAGTGTCAGGCACATCATCTGTTTTTAAACCTCACATGAATAAAGCATTTCCAAAGGGACTTTTCTTTGTGTGATCTGCTCTTTTCATATCGCAAAACAAAAATGTCCAAGACTAAAGCAAAGATGTTTTGAGCTAGACTTGTTTTAAGAACAACTAATATCTTAATCCTAATAGGGGATATATATATATATATATAATAGGAGGTACCTAAAACATCAACAACAAACAGTACTCCTGTTCTATATAAATTATAAAATCTTTATTAGTGAAAACAATTCAATGCATTAAAAAAATTGCTAAACAATATCCCTGCAACTCATTCACACTGCCATCCACACCAAACTTATACCCTGATCACATATGTAAATCCCACAAAGAACATTAAACATAAACCCTAAATTGCAGTTTCTTCAGTCTCTGTGTATCATCAGAGCACAGTCTCAATAAAGATCAGTCAATGAGCCCTAAAAAAACAAGGGCACACTTGATGATACACAGAGACTGAAGAAACTGCAATTTAGGGTTTATGTTTAATGTTCTTTGTGGGATTTACATATGTGATCAGGGTATAAGTTTGGTGTGGATGGCAGTGTGAGTGAGTTGCAGGGATATTATTTAGTAATTCTTTTAATGCACTGACTTGTTTTCACTAATAAAGATTTTGTAATTTATATAGAACAGGAGTACTGTTTGTTGTTAATAACAACTAAGCCACAAAAAGTGCCCTAAATGACCAGATGACCACTGGAGGAATATAGGAATGGCCCCTCTTACTACCCCATTGGTCACTGACCCCCTTCCACCCCACCCCACCCCCAAAAATGTGAAAGAAACAGCACATACCAGATTGTATGGCAGTTTCAGATGTTATAGCCATTCCTATTAGAGCAGCAAGCAGGTCCCTGGAGTAGCCTAGTGGTCGGTGCAGTGCACTGTAGAGAAGGGGACCCAGACCCATAATCCACTCTAACCGCTACACTAGTAGTGGAACATGTCAGCACATCAAAAACGTACCATACCCACATATAGGTGATACCTACAGCCGTAAGGACTATTATAGTGGTGTATAGTTGGCTACAGTATGTTTTTGGTGGGTTTTGCAGGGCTCCCCAAACAGTGTAAGGGGTTAACTGTGAGATGTGTACCTGGGAGCTTTAATGTGAAGTACGCTGCAGTGCCCCCTAGGGTGCCCCACTAATCTGCTGGGATGTCTGTATGGCCTGTCTACTAAGAATGCTGGCTCCTCCTACATCCCAATGGCTTGATTTTGTGCGTTTCTCACTTAGGCTTTTTTTTCCAAAAATGGACCAAAAAAATAAACACACAAAGCACAAAAACATCTAGCAAGTGGGCATTTTCGAAAAATAAAAAAAAATGTTTTGCTGTTTCAAAAATCACTATATTCGCTATTAGATTCTGGAAGTTTTGAGCAAAACATACAAAATCGGACGTAGACGTCATATCGAAAATGGCTCTCAATGTTATTCAAACTTGTTAAATCACAAGAAGATTGTAAAAAATTGCAAGAGGATCTTAAGAGACTGGGAGACTGGGCATCCAAATGGCAGATGACAATCAATGTGAACAAGTGCAAAGTGATGCATGTAGGAAGAGGAACCCAAATTATAGCTATGTGATGCAAGGTTCAACATTAGGAGTCACTGCCAGGAAAAGGATTTAGGTATCATCATTGATGTTACATTGAAACTCTCTGCTCAGTATGCAGTGGCAGCTAAGAAAGCAAATAGAACGTAGGAATTATTAAGAAAAGAATGGAGAACAAAAGTGAGAATATTATAGTGTCTTTGTATCGCTCAATGGTGCAACCACACGTCAACTACTGTGTGCAACTCTGGTCAGTTCATCTCAAAAAAGATAGAATTAGAAAATGTACAGACAAGGGGACGAACAGTGGATCTTCCTAAGTCCATCTTAATAATGGAAAATGGGCTTTTTTGTAGAAAATTGTCCAAACGTTTTAAAACCCTGCTAAGCTAAGTGCTCTTACAACATTCTCTGACAATAAATTCCAGAGTTTAATTACAGACTAAGTGAAGAAATATTTTTTTATTTTTTTTTAAATTTACTACTTAGTAGCTTCATTATGTGCCCTCTAGTCCTTATATTTTTTGAAAGAATAAATAAGTGATTCACGTCTACCCATTCCACTCCATTCAGTATTTTATAGATTTCTATCATACCTCTTCTCAGCCATCTTTTTAGGGATCTTTCCAGGTATTGTGACCTGGATTGACCACTGTTGGAAACAGGACACTGGACTTGATGAACCTTTGGTCTGACTCAGTAATGGCAATGCTTATGTTCTTAACGTCGGTGCCTGGATATATCCAGGTCTAATTTAGCTGGTGATAGTTCATTAAAAAAAAAATTGCTCAATGCCACTGGCTGAATATTGACCGTCAAATTTATTTTCTTGAAATCAATGAACAACATTTTGGAACTGGGCAACATTCCTAGATGAGCTTATTCCAAGAAGATGGGTTTCACCTTAATTGGAATGGAATCAGTTTGCTGGTGCTAACATTTAAAAAGGAGATAGAGCGTCTTTTAAACTAGAATCTAGGGGAAAGTTGACAATTGCTCAGGAGTACATGGCTCAGAGTGAGTATTTTTGAAGAATACTATCAAAACTGGGATGTTAGAGCATCCCAACAGAGAGGTTGCAACAAAGGCAAAAATAACTCAGTACAGTTTTAAGGAAGAGCTAAATAAAAATAGCAAATTATCCTGTCTAGTGCTAAGCAGCTTGTAAATACCAACAATACATTTTGAATGTCTATACAATGCTAGAAACCTAAAAAAAGAAAGAAACAAACAAAAAACCAGATGGAAGAAAAAGGGTGACGTTGTCAACATGGGCTATAGTTAAGATTTTTTTTTTTAACCACTAGTCATGCTATTATAGCACAGGGTTCCATTTTAAGCAATGATGCCCTGTGATAAAATAGCATGGCTTGTGGTAAAATAACCCATCTTAACAGTAGCCCACATTGATAACGTACCCCCTTAGAGTCTATAGCACTTAATCAAGAGGTAGATATAATAGGCATCTCAGAGACCTGAGTGAAAGTTGAATAACCAGTGGGATACAGGGAATAAATTATATAACAATAGAGCAAGTTTGGGGGTGGAACTATATGTTAAAGAAGGAACTGAGTGTAACAGAATAAAAATTCAGCAAGAAATAGTAATGTGGAATCATTCTAGCTAATAGTCAAAGCTATTTAAGTGGGTGCTAGAGGCTCTTGCCAACTATCACCTGTGGCTGTCTACCCTCCCCCCCCCCCCCCCCCCCCCCCCCCCCGATATTCAGTTGCACTAAACTGGGCAGTGACACTGAATATTACCTCTAACCACCTATTAAATAATGGGAAGATCAGGGGCGGTAAAGGGGACAGCATTAGGGAGGAGTCTGGGATTATGTATTTGTTGACAATATTTAGTGCCAGCACCCACACAGCTAAGTGGGCAAATTTAGGATAGCTCAAAAACTGTCCTAATTCTGCCCGCTTAGCTATGCAGGTGCCAGGTGAATATTGCCTGTCACCTGCATAACTCTGTTTTGCCTTTTAAAGCCCCTAATTCCCCAACAAATCTCCCTTCTTCCCCCCCCCCCCCAAAATGCCCCCCCCCCCCCCGTCTAGCTAGACTCCCAGGGCCTACCTGATGTCCCTCATTGTCCATGGGGGTCGTTGGAGGCAGAAGCAAGATGCCGCAGTAGCTATTTTCTTAGGAATTGCACAAGGGGCAGGAGTGAGCAGGCATTGCTCTTGCCCTCAATGACCCCCACAGACCACCATGGACATCAGAAGGCAAGGCCATAGCAGAGAAACTAAATGCATTCTTTTCTTCGGTCTTTACTGAGGAATATGTAAAGAAATGGTATTTAAGGGTGATAATATGGAGGAACTGAAGTAAAATCTTGGTGGACCTGGAAGATGTGATAAGCCGAATCAACAAGTTAAAGAGCAGCAAATCATCTGACCCAGATGGTGTAAACTCCAGGGTACTGAAAGAATTAAAAAATGAAAAAGCAGATCTACTATTGGTAATTTGTAACCTGTCATGCCAATTTTTAAAAGGGTTTCGAGAAACTACAGACTGGTAAGCCTGATATCAGTGCCTGAAAAAATAGTAGAAACTATTATAAAGTACTACTACTAATCATTTCTATAGTGCTACTAGACATGCGCAGTGCTGTACACATTATATGCAGGTACTTTCTCTGTCCCTAGAGGGCTCACAATCTAATTTTTGTACCTGGGGCAATGGAGCTGCAGTGGAAATTCAAGCCAGGTTGCCATGGTCAAAGCCCACTACACTAATCATTAGGTTACTCCTCCACAGACAAACATGGTTTAATGGGACAGAGTCAACATGAAGTCAGCCAAGGGAAGTCTTGCCTCACCAATTTGTTACATTTTTTGAATGCATGAATAAATATTTGGATAGAGATGAGCCAGTTCATATAGAGGGGCATAATCAAACGAAAACGTCTATCTCCATGGGCGTTTATCTCCAAGAACGGGTCCGTGAAGGGGCGGACCAAACCGTATTTTCGCAAAAAATAGACGTCCATGTTTTATTCGACAATTTGTGAGCTGGGCGTTTTTGTTTTTCAGCGATAATGGAAAATGAAAGCGCCCAGCTCAAAAACGAATAAATTCAAGGCATTTGTTCGTGGGAGGGGCCAGGATTCATAATGCACTGGTCCCCCTCACATGCCAGGACACCAACCGGGCACCCTAGGGGGCACTTTTACAAAAACCAAAAAAAAAGGTAAAAGAGCTCCCAGGTGCATAGCACCCTTCCCTTGTGTGTTGAGCCCCCCAAATCCCCCTCAAAACCCACTGCCCACAAGTCTACACCATTATTATAGCCCTAAGGGGTGAAGGGGGGCACCTACATGTGGGTACAGTGGGTTTGGGGGGGGTTGGACGACTAATAAGCATTAAGCAGCACAATTGTAACAGGTAGGGGGGGATGGGCCTGGGTCCACCTGCCTGAAATCCACTGCACCCCCTAACAACTGCTCCAGGGACCTGCATACTGCTGCCAGGGAGGTGGGTATGACATTTGATGGTGAAAATAAAAAGTTGTGAAACATCATTTTTTTTGTGGTGGGAGGGGGTTAGTGACCACTGGAGGACTCAGGGGAGATCATCCCCGATTCCCTCCGATGGTCATCTGGTAATTTAGAGCACTTTTTTCGGACCTGTTCGTGTGAAAAAAGGGTACAACAAAAGTGTCCTAAATGTTCGCTAAAAACGCCTTTATTTTTTCGATTATCGCCCTAACACGTACATCTCTCCTCGGCCGATAACCACGCCCCAGTTCCACCTTCGCCACACCTCTGACACGCCCCCATCAACTTTGTCCACATCCGCGACGGAGTGCAGTTGAAAACGTCCAAAACCGGCTTTCGATTATACTGATTTATTCGTTTTTGTGAGATAAACGTCTATCTCCCGATTTGGGTCGAAATCTAGGCATGTTTCTCTTTCGATTATAAGGTGGATAGCGTATCTAGACTTTCAGAAAGCTTTTAACAAAGTTCTCTATGAAAGCCTCCTGAGAAAATTAAAAAGCCATGGGATAGGAGGCAATGTTCTGTTGTGGCTTGGAAACTAGTTAAAAGATAGAAAACAGAAAGTAGGATTAAATGACCAATTTTCTTAATGGAGGAAGGTGAATAGTGGAGTGTCACAAGGATCTTTACTGGGACTGGTGGTTTTTACCATATTTATATTTAGAAATGGTAACAATGAATGAGGCGATCAAGTTACAGATGACATAAAACTATTCAAAGTTGTTAAATTGCATGCAGACAGCATGAAATTGCAGGGCAACTTTGGAAGATGAAATTTAAGTGGCCAAGTGAATTGTGGTGCGCATTAGGAAGAATAATCCAAATTATAACTACACGATGCTAGGTTCCACTTTGGGAGTCACCAATGAGGAAAAATATCTAGATGTCATCATGGAAAATACATTGAAGTCCTCTGTTCTGTGTGTGTCAGCAGTCAAAAAAGCAAACAGAATGTTGGGAATTATTGGGAAAGGAATCAACTATAAAGCAAAGAATATTATAATCCCTCTATAATCATACTCCATGGTTTGAATATCATGTGCAATTCTGGTCACCGCATTTCAAAAAAGATATGGTGGAACTAGAAAAGAGTGGTCAAAATGATTAAGGGGTTGGAATGACTTTCATATGAAGAAAGTGTAAAGAGGTTAAGCCTGGAGTAGAGACTAGCTCAGGGCAGATGTGCTAGAAGTCTACAAAATCCTTAATGAAATAGAAATGGTAAAGGCAAATCGTATGTTTACTCTTTCAAAAAGGACAAAGACTAAGGGGACATTCCATGAAGTTGCAAGTAGAACATTTAAGACAAATAGGAGAAAATATTTTTCCACTCAACGTATCATCAAGCTCTGAAACTCATTGTTGGAATAAGTGGTAAAAGCAGTTAATGTAGCTGGGATTAAAAAATGTTTCAACAAATTACTGGAGGAAATGTCCATAAGGCATAGTTAATGTAGACCTGGGGAAAGGAACAGCTTATTTATGGGGTTAAGTAGCATGGTATCTCACTACTTTTTAGGAATCTGCCAGGTGCTTGTGACCTGGACTGGCCACTGATGGAAACAGGATACTGGGCGAGGTAGACCTTTGGTTTGACCCAGTAGTGCAACCCTCATGTTCTTAATTAATCTATAGAATTTACTGCCAGAAAATATAGTCAAGGTTAGTAGTATAACCGAGTTTATAAAATGTTGGGATCAGTTTCTAGAGGACAGGGTGGCGGTTCTTACTTCTGGAAGAGATCTGCTGTGTTCTTCCAGGTGACTTGGATCAGCCGCTGTGAGAGACCCGATGTTTAATTTGATCAAAAATTGGCCTGTCTCGTGTACATTTTCAAGCTCAGCAAAGGCTGCACACTAAACTGTAGCATACTTTTCTAGCTACTCAACAGACTTAATAAGCTGAATATATATCAAAAATGTATTCTTATCATGATGTGCAAGAGGTTGCTGATGCATCCAGACATCACAGGATGATATCCAGATGGTCATAACCAGTTACATTTAATGGGGATATTCAGAAAGACAACTTGTTATGACACTGGCTTTGGCTTTACCCAGTTAAAATTAAACTGGTAGCTTTATCTGGTTAAGTTTAAGACAGGTATTTGCCCTGATAATATTTAACCAGTTATTTTTAACTGGATAGTGATAAACATTGGCACTATCCAGTTAAATTATTACTGTGTTCTTGTCATGCTTCTCCCTGCTTTTCCTGTTAATTGGTTACATTTTAGCCAAGCATCAAGTTGTCTGGCTAACAGGTAAACTAGTATACAGATCCAAAATGTGAAAAGTCATGGGGGTCCTTTTACTAAGCTGCGCTGAAAAATGGGCTGTGCTAGTGTAGGCATGTGTTTTGGGCGTGCGCAGATCCATTTTTCAGCACACCTGTGAAAAAGGCCTTTTAAAAACTTTTTGCTGAAAATGGACGTGCAGCAAAATAAAAAATTGGCGCACATCCATTTTGGCTCTGAGACAGGCGTGCGTAGCAGACGTTCATGAAAACCAAAATTACTACCCGGGCCATGAGGTAGCTGGGTGATAACTCCAAATTGACATGCATAGGATATGCGTACGCACCTACGTGGCTTAATAAAAGGGCCCCATGATTTGTTAACTCCCAAAGTTAAGGAAACAAATTGTCTAAATGTTGGCCCTCAGATGTTTGAGCTACATTTTAATGGGATGCATGTGATGCATGTGATGTAGTATCATCAGCACTGTTTTCAAATGCAAGTAGTAGGCATATAAATCAACCAGTCTGGAGCTGTAAGAATGTGCAGAGATGCAGGATAGTAACATTTAAATACTGAGACATTTTTGCATATGTCTTGTCACTGGTTGCTCTGACATAAGATGGAAGGGAATTGATTTTTGATACTATTCAGACAGTATGAATGTACCAAATAGACAATATTGCAACATCACAAGAAGAGATAGGACATTTAATACAATCCTAAAGAGTATGAAAAATTGAGGGATATATGTTTGCAAAAAAAAAAAAAAAAAAGGATTCAACTATTCCCTCTAGATTACAACAGGACCTGCGCATTTGCAGCAATATCACTCATGGAGTTATGCTAGTCTACAGCACAGACAAACATATTCAGGTTTGAAGACTGCCAAAAATGAACAAAAGGCCTATGCATTTTGATCAATGCTTTTCAACTCAGTTCTTGAGGCATACCTAGTCCCATCAGGTTTTCAGGATACCCACAGTGAATATGCATGAGATAGATTTACATACCATGGAGGCAGTGCATGCAAATCTATCTCATGTATATTCAATGTGGATATCCTGAAAACCTGGTGAGACTAGGTACACCTCAAGGACTGGGTTGAGAAGCACTGATTTAGATGAATAAGTCCTCTTGTGCATGTCTACGGGGAGACTTGAAGGCATCAATGAATCCTCTATGATTGTTCTTCTTCCTCAATGCTAATACCTTTGTTAAGGCTCATAGATATCTCCCAAATATCTGTATGTATGAGATCTGCTATCCAGATTTTTACTGCTATTCGCCCTTCAGAAATCAAACAAGTTTAGGGTGAAATGAATCCTAAGAGAATTAATTTCTACTAGATTTACTTACAGTAAACATTGTATGAACATATATTTGATAAAATACTGTTAAAATCTATTAAGGATTAAATGACAGTTAATTAAAAAAATATATGAGTCAATATTCAAAAGCATTTATCCAGATAACAACATCTCATAGCTGGTTAAGTACTGCTGACTGGGATATTCAGAGGCCCTATCCACACAGTTCCTCTGAATATCCTTACAGATTGCCTCTACAGTTTGAGAGCAATTCTATATCATTGTGGCTATTTTTAGGCACCAAGAATGCATGTAAATGACCAGAAAACTAGCATGTACATGTGCATATATGTGTGTAAATTCCAATATTACACCTATGTGCTATTCAATAACATGGCGTCTAAATGCAATGATGTGTACTTTGCAGATGGGTGTACACATGAGCAAAGTCTGGGCAGAGTGTGGGTAGATGCACAGTTACATATGTAAATTATAGAATACTATAACCTTACACACTTTTTAGTGATCTAGGCTTGAGCATTTACATCATCTCTGTGGTTGATATAAGTGCTCATGCTTATTATATAGGTACATATTTGACTTGTTACACTATTATCTATAGAGGAAAGTAGGCCACTCTTTCCTTTATAGAACATGTTTCAAATAGGTGCCTTCTTGACACCTAAAATTTGGTGCCTTTTTATAGAATTACCTCTTATGTGGATAGTACAAGGGTTGAGCTAGTTAGGTCCTGGAACTTATCTGGATATTTGTATATTCATTCTGCTATCTGGATAACTTATCCAGATAAATTAGAACAGATAGAAAGCTGTCTTAAGTTATCTGAATATCACTCCTACCTGGATACATTCCAGTCCTTATCCATATATTCAGCATCTGGATAGTGGCACTGAATTTCCAGATATTTTGTGGCCATCACAGTTGGCATTTAAAAAAAAAACAACTTTCTGCTGTGACTGAATATTGACCCAAAAAATCTATTATATTTTTACTCTTACTAAAGTTTTTCCCATCGACAGAAGATAGGAAGAAAGCCTTAGTAAATCAGGATAATGCATTAGAATATTTTACATGGTGATTAACTCCATTGAAAGGGCACTTTTCAGAGAACATATGAGGTTTTCCTTACTCATTGCTCCTAGTGTTTCCTGTTTCTTGAACAGATTTTTAGAAATCTAATAAATTCAAATAACTAGGTTACAAGGAAACCTTTGCAGGAAAAAGACATACGTTAATCTCTTTCGAATCGTCTTCATCTATCCTTCTAGGTTTTAGTTTAGTATAATCTACTGGCAAGTCCCAGCAATCATTCTCATTCATTTGGTAACACTGGTTATTCATCACTGCCTGTCGCTGTGGTGACATTGGCTCTAGTGGAGTCAAAATGGGACAGCAACCATCTCGTTGTCTCTGTTTGTTCATGCTTAGATCCAAGGTTCCATTTTCATCAACTTCAATATCAGGATTCTGTAAAAAAAAATCTATTGTTAACATTTCTTCTGGAAAACTAAATTATCTTGTGTTGTATTTCTTCCTTTTTCTCTCTATGAATTTATTCTGGCTGGCTCAGAAACAGATTTGTTGCTACTATGGTTAAAATTTCAAATGCTGAGCTCCCTCCTATATGTAGCAACCAGTAGCTCTATTACATAAAATAAATGCTACTGGAAGAAAGTATCTTCTAATTTATATGCTTAGAAAAGAAAGTGGTATTTCATATGATGACTTGCACTAATACACACATCTGCACTGTGAAATTTATCAGGGAAATAACTCTCCAAAGGGAAATTCCTGACAAAGAATTCCTGCTCCTGGCTTGGCTTTGACTTAACTACTGTTCATTCCTGCTTATTTATTTTTAAAACTTATACACCATTTAATTGACTAATCCCCCCTTTTACAAAACTGTGCAACAATGTCGACACAGCTCATTCACTTTGAATGGGCTGTGTCGGCATTACCATACCAGCAGCTAGTGGCACGGCTTTGTAAAAGTGGGTAAGTGATTTACAAAAGAACATACATAATCATGTTATATAGAACCTAAAATACAAACAGACACATTTTTTATACAAAGCAATAAAAGCAATATAGTGTAATAACTGGTTATGAGCAGTCTCGTGCATCATTTCCTCTGGGGACCTTTTACAGTGCAGCGGTAAGCCCAACGCGGGTTTACCACTCGCTCTTCCGGGATTACCGCCGGCCCAACGTGGCCGTTGGTGGTAGTTCCGCCCCAAGTGGGCGCCATTTCTGGGGTAAAAAGAAAACCTAGGAATGGCTTGTGTGGTGATAACCTGGCAGTAATCAGGCATCGCTGCACACTGCCCGGTTACTTCCAGGTTAGTGTGGGAGCCCTTATTGCCTCCTCAGTAGGTGGCAGTAAGGGCTCCCTGCCGCATGGCCATGCGATAAGAGTTTTCTTACTGCATGGCCATGTGTGCTGGGGGCTTTTTTACCCATTTCAGTAAAAAGGGCCCTAGTATGTGGGGAAAAACGCCCCCCCCTCCCGCTGCTAGCACAGGGCCCTTTTTCTCACAGCTTGGTAAAATGATCCCTCAATCCTTATAGCTACTATATAAACTAACTGGTAAAGCAAAGCTGTCATTTGCTTACCAGATGGTTCATATGTGAATGCCAAAAATTGCATGTAATCACTGGGTGCTGTACAATTGTTTGAACTTCTCATTGAACCATATTGAAAGAAGTTATTCCCACTGTGAACTCTCTCTCAGATAAGTGGATTTCAGACATTAACATTTTGGGCCCTGTTTACTAAGCCGCACTAAGTATGCGTTTAGCATATGCTAATGATTAGCACGCATTAAATGCTAAGTCACCCATAGGAACATATGGGAGATTCTAGCATTTAGAACGCGCTAAAAACCCTAGTGCACCTTATTTATTTATATCATTTATACCCCACAATTTCCCACCACTGGCAGGCTCAATGTGGCTTGCAACATTTAGTTAACAAACAGGAAATTACAATAAATGGAAAGTGATACGAGGGGCCCTTTATTTTTAAAAAGTGTATATTTTGGGGACTGAATAGAATATTTGTTGAAAGCTTTTTGGACTGATGAGTAAGTTGGGAGTGGAAGAAGCAGCATAATTCTATATTTATTGGGAGGCTCCAGCTCTGTCTGATGGTCCTTAATTGAGAACACAGGACACATTAATGTGTGCACTTATAAATTATTACTGTTTGCTTGGGTGTGTATTTATTGGTTATGTAAAAATTGCATGCAGGCACATATAATATATTCAGAATTACCTATAATTGCTCTCATTGAGGCCCTTTTACTAAGCTGCACTAAAAAGTGGCCTGCACTATTTTTAGTGCATGAGTTTCATGCGTGCTGAGGCCACTTTTAGTGTGGTTATAAAATGGCCACATTTCTGTTTGCCCATTAATGGTCACATGCTGATTTCCCAATTAGCACGTGACCATTAGTGTTAGAACCCTTACTGCCACTTATTTTGTAGGCATTAGAGGCTCCCGCACTAATCCTGCACTAATTGGTCAGTGTGTGTCAATGCCTATATGCTAACCGATTAGCGCAGGACACACCTACTCTCCAACTCCAAACATACACCCTCGCTAAAAAATAAAATCTATTTTTTGACACGTGGAAAGCACATGCCAATTCTAAAACTACCTGAGTGCATCCCACCATAGTGCCTTTTTAACAAATGGTAAGCACGCGCTAGTGCTTACCACAGCTTAGTAAAAGGACCCCTTTATAAGCAAGGGCTAAACTTACTAATGCTGTAGGGACGTTGTATATTTTGCCCTTACTCAGTGGTGGTGTTAAATGTAAGTGTGTTATCAGGACTAGCATGCTAACTTTTAACATGGGGTCTGCCACCCTACCACCAAATAATGTGGGATTTCAGATCTCCAATTCCTCTCAACCCCAATACAAAATCTGTGTACGTCTAGTAGCACTATAGAAATGATAAGTAGTAGTAGTAGTAGTATCTGCTCTACTGATTCCTTTATCTCATCCCTCAAAACCAGAAATTTGGAGTCTGGTCCACCATATCCTCCATATCTCTCTTCCATCCCTAAATCAACTCTGTGGAACTCCAGTTCTGTGCTACTTCCATCCACCCAATACAAAACATGTGGGACTCTATATTCATCCCTCCCTCCTTGACTACAAAAATGAGGTAGGATCTCTCCCCATTATACTACTGCAAAATAACCGCAGGTAAATCCACAATTATTCACTGGGAAGAGAGAAAGCAGATACAGTACCTCCTACAAGCACCTCTGCTGTTCTCAAAATGGTTTCCTAATGGTGTGGTGCTTTGCAACACTTCACAATGGTGGTGCCATTTTAAGATCAGACAAGCAAATAATTAAGGGTATACAGGAGGGATCAGTGGGTAATTCAGAAGGAAAGGAGGGATGGAAAGTCAGTGTGCCTTGTTCTGTAGTTGGACAGGAGGAAGAAAAGGGATTAAGGCAGGGGGTAATAGAGTTAAACTTTTCATATCAAGGAAGGTGGTGAATGGGAGAGAGGGGCAGGAGTTCCACTGTTTTATTATAGCAGGTGGAAAGGAGGGATATCTCATTCTAATCAGGCCTTATGCTCTAGGTCAGTTAGTACAGATGATCTCCAAATGCAGAGATAATCATAAAGGTAGTCATAAAGGACTAGATTCTATATATCACGCCTAAAAATATGGCACCAAAATGAAATTCACCTAAGCGCATTCTGCAAAGTATGCTTCAATTTAGGCATACTTTATAGAATAAGCCTAAATTTCTGCATGGTTTATAGAATACTCTAAACACCCGTACATGTGACTAAATGTAGTCGTAGGCAGTTACGCCAAGTAAAACCTGATGTAAATGCTGTCGTCTAAATTAGGCGCAGACTGGGTGAGTTCTATAACAACGCTCATAGATTTTAGAAACAACCATGACCTGCCCATGGTCACACCCCCTTTTCATCTATGCAACTTAGAATGTACAAACAGCATGTTATAAAATACACCTAGACACATCTGCGTTTAAATTTTAATTAATGCCAATTAGTGGCAATAATTTCTTGTTAATTGGCAATTATCAACACTGATTGGCTTGTAAGCCAACTAGCGTATGCACATTGTTATGGAATATGCTTTGATTTCTGTGCAGAAATCTCAGCATGATATACAGAATCCAGGGGAAAGTCTTTAGTATGTGTATGCTCTGTATCTTATTACCTAATGTTAGAGCAGCAAGCTAAGAAATGGGGATGTGTATTCATTTGAAATGACATTTCTCATGTCATTTTCTGCCTGAAATAACATAAAAAAAAACCCTGAAATTTAGTTTTTTCCCCTGTGGGTTAATCATGCACACTCTTCTGAAAGAGTACACACTTTTCATAAAGCATGCACATTATTCATGAAGAACGTACTCCCTTTCAGAAGAGTGTGCACTTTTTATGAAAAGTGTGAATTCTTTCAAAAGAGGAAGCATTCTTTGGAAAGAAGCTGCATTTTTTTGAAAGAGTATGCACTACCAATGAATGGTATTGCTCCCATAATGAAAAAAATTGAAGGAAAAACAAACAAAACCAAAGTTTTCATAAATGACATGAAATTAAACAGTTTGAGCTGTATACCCCTACTAAGAACAAAGGAGTCCTTTTACTAAACTGTGTTAGGTGTTAATGAGCATCTAGAGGGAGATTCAGTATATGGCGCCTAAAAAAATTGGCGCTGAAATCAATGCTGACTAAGCATATTCTGTAATTGGTTTAGGCACTGATAAATGTGGTGCATATCCTAGCACCTAGATTTAGGTGCACTGGGCCATATTCTATAACTAGGCGCTTAAATTTCAGAATGCCCATTTCTCCACCGATAACCATGCCCCTTTTTGCCTACGTTCATTAGAAGTTCTGTGCACATCATTACAGAATAAGCTTTGCAATTTGTGCACCTAAATTCTAATCCATGCCAATTAGTGCTCATTATTGCTTGTTAGGTGTTGTTATCAATGCTCTTTAGCTTGTTAAGCTTAAGTTACACACATAGTTAAAGAATCCACGCTGATTTCAGCACAGATCTCTAGGCTTGTTATATAGAATCCGGTGGTTAATGCATCAAAAAATGGAGCACTGTAGGACGTCCTCAGGCATCCTGTTGTAACTTTGCAATCTGCACATGTTAACTATATGCTAAAATCTATATATATTTTTTGAAGGGGCATGTCAGGGGCAGAGAGTGGGCATTCCTGTGCTAACCAGTTAATGCATCTACAGTACTGTGTGCCAACTGGATAATGCATGAAGAACACAGGACCTCTTACTACCTTTAAAATAGGTGGCAGTAAGTGCTACTGTGGTAAAGTTTTCAAAATGGTTGTGTATTAATGGCAACTGTGTATGGCTATTAATGCAAAAACATAGAAAATTGGGGGGTTTAGGGCTACGATAAAAAGACCCATGTAAAGGCATGCTAAGTTACTGCAGTTTAGTAAAAGGACCCCTAAACAAGGCAGAGTTCAAATATGTTTCTCTCACTGATGCTCCTTTGGAGCTTGGGCAATTCCCTTCACTTTCCATTGCCTCAGGTACAACCTTTAGGGGTTTTTTACTAAAGCTTAGCTCGAGTTATCTGCAGCTTCTACTGAACGCACGTACAAAATGAAATTACCGCCCGGGCCACACGGTAGCCGAGCAGTAGTTCCGAATTGGCGTGTGTTGGGTGCATGTAGGTGCCTACGTGGCTTAGTAAAAGGGCCCTTAAGGCATTTCTGCATGCAAACAGTACATAAATAACCTTTTAGAAAATTGTTTGGGGTATAGGCAATTAATCTTAGGTGAATGTTTCCTATTCATGCATAAGTTAGTTCAACCTATTTGGAGGCATTCCTGGAGAAAGCGAATGCTACATACCTGTAGAAGGTATTCTCCGAGGACAGCAGGCTGATTGTTCTCACTGATGGGGGTGACGTCCACGGCAGCCCCCTCCAATCGGAATCTTCACTAGCAAAGGCCTTTGCCAGCCCTCGCGCGCCAATGCGCACCGCGCATGCGCGGCCGTCTTCCCGCCCGAACCGGCTCGTGTTCGTCAGTCCCGTATGTAGCAAAACAAAGACAAGGGAAGACACAACTCCAAAGGGGAGGCGGGCGGGTTTGTGAGAACAATCAGCCTGCTGTCCTCGGAGAATACCTTCTACAGGTATGTAGCATTCGCTTTCTCCGAGGACAAGCAGGCTGCTTGTTCTCACTGATGGGGTATCCCTAGCCCCCAGGCTCACTCAAAACAACAAACATGGTCAATTGGGCCTCGCAACGGCGAGGACATAACTGAGATTGACCTAACAACTTATCCAACTAACTGAGAGTGTAGCCTGGAACAGAATAAACATGGGCCTAGGGGGGTGGAGTTGGATTCTAAACCCCGAACAGATTCTGAGGCACTGACTGCCCGAACCGACTGTCGCGTCGGGTATCCTGCTGCAGGCAGTAATGAGATGTGAATGTGTGGACAGATGACCACGTCGCAGCTTTGCAGATCTCTTCAATAGTGGCGGACTTCAAGTGGGCCACTGACGCTGCCATGGCTCTAACATTGTGAGCCGTGACATGACCATCAAGAGCCAGCCCAGCCTGGGCATAAGTGAAGGAAGTGCAATCTGCTAGCCAATTGGATATGGTGCGTTTCCCCACAGCCACTCCTCTCCTGTTGGGATCAAAAGAAACAAACATTTGGGCGGACTGTCTGTTGGGCTGTGTCCGCTCCAGATAGAAGGCCAATGCTCTTTAGCAGTCCAATGTGTGCAGCTGACGTTCAGCAGGGCAGGAATGAGGACGGGGGAAAAATATTGGCAAGGCAATTGACTGGTTCAGATGGAACTCCGACACTACCTTCGGCAAGAACTTAGAGTAAGTGTGGAGGACTACTCTATTGTGATGAAACTTGGTATAAGGAGCATGAGCTACCAGGGCCTGAAGCTCACTGACTCTACGAGCTGAAGTAACTGCCACCAAGAAAATGACCTTCCAGGTCAAGTACTTCAGATGGCAGGCGTTCAGTGGCTCAAAAGGAGGTTTCATCAGCTGGGTGAGAACGACATTGAGATCCCATGACACTGCAAGAGGCTTGACGGGGGGCTTTGACAAAAGCAAACCTCTCAAGAAGCGAACAACTAAAGGCTGTCCTGAGATCGGCTTACCTTCCACACGGTAATGGTATGCACTGATTGCACTAAGGTGAACCCTTACAGAGTTGGTATGCACTGATTGCGCTAAGGTGAACCCTTACAGAGTTGGTCTTGAGACCAGACTCGGACAAGTGCAGAAGGTATTCAAGCAGGGTCTGTGTAGGACAGGAGCGAGGATCTAAGGCCTTGCTGTCACACCAGACGGCAAACCTCCTCCATAAAAAGAAGTAACTCCTCTTAGTGGAATCTTTTCTGGAAGCAAGCAAGACACGGGAGACACACTCCGACAGACCCAAAGAGGCAAAGTCTACGCTCTCAGCATCCAGGCCGTGAGAGCCAGAGACTGGAGGTTGGGATGCAGAAGCGCCCCTTCGTTCTGGGTGATGCGGGTCGGAAAACACTCCAATCTCCACGGTTCTTCGGAGGACAACTCCAGAAGAAGAGGAAACCAGATCTGACGCGGCCAAAATGGAGCAATCAGAATCATGGTGCCGCGGTCTTGCTTGAGTTTCAACAAAGTCTTCCCCACCAGAGGTATGGGAGGATAAGCATACAGCAGGCCTTCCCCCCAATCCAGGAGGAAGGCATCCGATGCCAGTCTGCCGTGGGCCTGAAGTCTGGAACAGAACTGAGGGACCTTGTGGTTGGCTCGAGATGCAAAGAGATCTACCAAGGGAGTGCCCCACACCTGGAAGATCCGGCACACTACTCTGGAGTTCAGCGACCACTTGTGAGGTTGCATAATCCTGCTCAACCTGTCGGCCAGACTGTTGTTTACGCCTGCCAGATATGTGGCTTGGAGCAACATGCCGTAACTGCGAGCCCACAGCCACATGCTGACGGCCTCCTGACACAGGGGGCGAGATCCGGTGCCCCCCTGCTTGTTGATGTAATACATGGCAACCTGGTTGTCTGTCTGAATTTGGATAATTTGGTGGGACAGCCGATCTCTGAAAGCCTTCAGAGCGTTCCAGACCGCTCGCAACTCCAGGAGATTGATCTGTAGACCTTGTTCCTGGAGGGACCAGCTTCCCTGGGTGTGAAGCCCATCGACATGAGCTCCCTACCCCAGGATAGACGCATCCGTAGTCAGCACTTTTTGTGGCTGAGAAATTTGGAAAGGACGTCCCAAAGTCAAATTGGACCAAATCGTCCTCTAGATCCCCAGCAGCCTGAAACCACTGGGAAGCTAGGGTCCATTGAGCAGATCGCATGTGAAGACGGGCCATGGGAGTCACATGAACTGTGGAGGCCATGTGGTCCAGCAATCTCAACATCTGCCTAGCTGTGATCTGCTGGGACGCTCACACCCGAGAGATGAGGGACAACAAGTTGTTGGCTCTCGTCTCTGGGAGATAGGCACGAGCCGTCCGAGAATCCAGCAGAGCTCCTATGAATTTGAGTCTTTCTACTGGGAGAAGGTGGGACTTTGGATAATTTATCACAAACCCCAGTAGCTCCAGGAGGCGAATAGTCATCTGCATGGACTGTAGAGCTCCTGCCTCGGATGTGTTCTTCACCAGCCAATCGTCGAGATAGGGGAACACGTGCACTCCCAGCCTGCGAAGCGCCGCTGCTACTACAGCCAGGCACTTCGTGAACACTCTGGGCGCAGAGGCGAGCCCAAAGGGTAGCACACAGTACTGGAAGTGACGTGTGCCCAGCTGAAATCGCAGATACTGCCTGTAAGCTGGCAGTATCGGGATGTGCGTGTAGCCGTCCTTCAAGTCCAGAGAGCATAGCCAATCGTTTTCCTGAATCATGGGAAGAAGGGTGCCCAGGGAAAGCATCCTGAACTTTTCCTTGACCAGATATTTGTTCAGGGTCCTTAGGTCTAGGATGGGACGCATCCCCCCTGTTTTCTTTTCCACAAGGAAGTACCTGGAATAGAATCCCAGCCCTTCTTGCCCGGATGGCACGGGCTCGACCGCACTGGCGCTGAGAAGGGCGGAGAGTTCCTCTGCAAGTACCTGCTTGTGCTGGAAGCTGTAGGATTGAGCTCCTGGTGGGCAATTTGGAGGTTTCGAGGCCAAATTGAGGGTGTATCCTTGCCGGACTATTTGAAGAACCCAACGGTCAGAGGTTATGAGAGGCCATCTTTGGTGAAAAACTTTCAACCTCCCCCCGACCGGCAGATCGCCCGGCACTGATACGTTGATGTCGGCTATGCTCTGCTGGAGCCAGTCAAAAGCTCACCCCCTGCTTTTGCTGGGGAGCCGACTGGCCTTGCTGAGGCGCACACTGCTGAAGAGAGCGAGCGCGCTGGGGCTTAGCCTGGGCCGCAGGCTGTCGAGAGGGAGGATTGTACCTACGCTTACCAGAAGAGTAGGGAACAGCCCTCCTTCCCCCATAAAAACGTCTACCTGAAGAGGTAGATGCTGAAGGCTGCCGGCGGGAGAACTTGTCGAAAGCGGTATCCCGCTGGTGGAGCTGTTCTACCACCTGATCGACTTTTTCTCCAAAAATGTTGTCTGCTCGGCAAGGAGAGTCCGCAATCCGCTGCTGGATCCTATTCTCCAGGTCGGAGGCACGCAGCCATGAGAGTCTGCGCATCACCACACCTTGAGCAGCGGTCCTGGACGCAACATCAAAGGTATCATATACCCCTCTGGCCAGGAATTTTCTGCACGCCTTCAGCTGCCTGACCACCTCCTGAAACGGCTTGGCTTGCTCAGGAGGGAGCTTGTCCACCAAGCCTGCCAACTGCCGCACATTGTTCCGCATTTGGATGCTCGTGTAGAGCTGGTAAGACTGGATTTTGGCCACGAGCATAGAGGAATGATAGGCCTTCCTCCCAAAGGAGTCTAAGGTTCTGGAGTCTTTGCCCGGGGGCGCCGAAGCATGCTCTCTAGAACGCTTAGCCTTCTTTAGAGCCAGATCCACCACACCAGAGTCGTGAGGCAACTGCGTGCGCATCAGCTCTGGGTCCCCATGGATCCGATACTGGGATTCGATCTTCTTGGGAATGTGGGGATTAGTTAGAGGCTTGGTCCAGTTCGCCAGCAATGTCTTTTTTAGGACATGATGCATGGGTACTGTGGACGCTTCCTTAGGTGGAGAAGGATAGTCCAAGAGCTCAAACATTTCAGCCCTGGGCTCATCCTCCACAACCACCGGGAAGGGGATGGCCATAGACATCTCCCGGACAAAGGCTGTGAAAGACAGACTCTCGGGAGGAGAAAGCTGCCTTTCAGGAGAGGGAGTGGGATCATAAGGAAGGCCATCAGACTCCTTGTCAGAGAAATATCTGATGTCCTCCTCCTCCTCCCACGAGGCCTCACCATCGATATCAGACACAAGTTCACGAACCTGTGTCTGAAGCCGTGCCCGACTCGACTCCGTGGAAACACGGCCACGGTAGGAGCATCGAGAGGTGGACTCCCTCGCCAGCACCGGCGAAGCTCCCTCCGCCGACGGGGAGTCCGCCTGGGAGGCGGCCGTAGCCGGTACCGCAAGCGGTACCAGTACCGGGGACCTCACCTCGGGCAAGGGGCCCGCCGTCACCTCACTCGATGGTACCGGTGGCGCATGCACCCCCGGTACTGGAGGAGAAGGGCGCAACAGCTCTCCCAGAATCTCTGGAAGAACGGCCCGGAGACTCTCGTGCAGAGCGGCTGTGGAGAAAGACTGGGAAGCCGATGCAGGTGTCGAGGTCAGAGTCTGTTCCGGGCGTGGAGGCGGTTCCAGGCTGTCCAAGGGGGAGCGCATCGACACCTCCTGAACAGAGAGTGAGCGGTCCTCCCGGTGCCGATGCCTACTGGGTGCCGACTGCCTCGGCGACCCAGAGCTTTCGGTACCGAGACGGGAAGGAGACCGGTGACGATGCTTCTTTGACTTCTTCAAGCGAAGCATGTCACCGGAGCTTCCCGGTACCGACGAGGAGGACGTAGAATCCAACCGTTGCTTCCTCGGGGCCGAGGCCGAAGAAGGTCGATCTCGGGGGTGCTGTACCGCAGAAGCCCTCAGGGTAGGGGGAGACCCACCCGAAGGCTCACCGCCACCTGCAGGGGAATGGACAGCCCTCACCTGCACTCCAGACGAAGCACCACCGTCCGACGACATCAGCAACAGCGGAGGCCTCGGTACCACCGACGTCGACACAGCCTTTCGATGCCTCGGTACCGACGATGCAGGAGGTCGGATCCTCGATGCAGCCGATGCAGAGGTCGATGACTTCGATGCTGTCGACGCCGATGCGCTCGGTGCGTCCTGTGCTGTTGTCGTCAAAGAGCCCGAGAACAGCGCGTTCCACTGGGCCAATCTCGCTACCTGAGTCCGCTTTTTCAAAAGAGCGCAAAGACTACAGGCCTGCGGGCGGTGCCCAGCCCCGAGACACTGAAGACACGACGCGTGCCTATCAGTGAGCGAGATTACCCGGGTGCACTAGGTGCACTTCTTGAAGCCGCTGGAAGACTTCGATGACATGGGCGGAAAAATCACGCCGGCGAAATCAAAATTCGCAATGATGACGGAATGCACCAAAAAGAAGGGTGAAAAAACCCGTACAGAGGCCAAAAAGGCTGGTCCCGAAAGCGAAAGGAAACTTATGCGGGGCAAAAGCTGGAAGCACGGGAAAGGGGTAAAGACCGTTAAGGTTTTTTTTTTATATAGCGAAAATCGCGAAGACGCGTGAGGTCAACTTGAGGGGCACGAAACGGCGGCAAAACACGCCCGTCCCGAGCACGGACAAAAGAAGACTGATGAACACGAGCTGGTTTGGGCGGGAAGACGGCCGCGCATGCGCTGTGCGCATCGGCGCGCGAGGGCTAGCAAAGGCCTTTGCTAGTGAAGATTCCGATTGGAGGGGGCTGCCGTGGACGACACCCCCATCAGTGAGAACAAGCAGCCTGCTTGTCCTCGGAGTATAGGATTTCCACATATGCATATATTTAAAAAATGTACACATAAGTGCATAGAATAAGCTGATGCATTTGTGTGTGCCTGAGTACAGGTGTAAATGTATGCCCACACTTTCCATGGGTTCATTTTAAAAAGGGAAATTGTATATATACTTTCCCATTTAAAATTTTTGTCTTATGTGCATTCCTGCTGTACAAGAGACAAATGGCTGTCTATAATTTATTTATTTATTAAATTTATAACCCTCCTATCCAAACATCTAGGTGAGGTACAATAAAACATTCATTAAAAAGCACAAAAAATACATAATCTTACAAATCACAAACTGTAAAAACTCAGAAACTCAAAACTCCCATCAGCCAAATGCCCTAGAAACTAGCCAGGTTTTTAGCAATTTCTTGAATTGGGGAACAGATGCTGACTGATGCATAACCAATGGTAACGAATTCCACAAATGAGGATTAGCAAAAAACTCAACTATGAATTTCCTCCAAACATACCAGATGAAAGATGGAACAACCAATAAATTCTAGTTTTGCAACCTTAATGCTCGAGAAGAACAATACGACTGCAAACTGTGCACTAAGGTCTCAGGAGCAACATCCTGCTGCACTTGAAACACCAATAAAAAAAAGTTGAAATTTAATATGCTGCACCACAAGCAACCAATACAACAACCTCAACTGAGGTGTAATATGTCCCTCCCGACCCAAACTCAAAGGAAGCCTGCAACAGAGTTCTGTGCAACCTGCAAGGGCTGCAAAGTTGTACACTGCAAGCCACACAACAAAGCATTACAATAATGAAAAGAAGGTGACACATAACTCTGCAGCACAGTACAAAAATTCTCCATGGAAAAAAATGTCTGAAGTCTAAATATCATCCACAGTTTAAAGAAAATAGCCATAACCATAGCAGCCACCTATGGTCTAAAAGACAGCCTCGTGTCCAAAATCACCCCTAAACTACGAAGCGAGAAACCCACTTGCACAAAAACAGAATCTAACCCAAATCCAGAATGGTTCTCCTAAACAGGACAACCACAAAATTTGCATCTTCAATATGTTCAATGAAAGACCATTCATATGCATCCAAAGTTGCACTCTCTGAAAGGAACTCTTCACCAACGCAAAAACATCATCTTTCTGAGAAGGAACAGAAAAAAAACCTGAAGATCATCCGCATAAAGATGATAACTACTCCTAGATCAACCAGCATCTGACACACAGGACACATATACAAATTAAAGTACGGATCAGCAGGAGCCTTGTGGCACTCCAGAAACTACAGGTACCCACCATGAAACAGAAGTATGTGGAGCCACTTGAAAAAAACGGCCTATCAAAAAAGACCGAAACCAGACCAGAACCTTACCCGCCATCCCAAAATAACGAAGCCATTCTAACAACATAGCATGATTGACAGTATTAAAAGCAGCTGCAACATTCAATTATGTCAATAAATACTGCTGCTCCTGCTCAAAATGAAGATAAATTCCATCAGTCATTGTAAGAAGTAAAGTTTTCGTATTGTGCTTAGATTGAAAGTCAAACTGGTATGGATCCAACAATGACTGTTGCTCTATAAAATTACTGAACTGAAATAACAAAGGGGTCCTTTTACCAAGCTACGGAAAAGGGTCCTGCTGTAGCGATGGGGGCCATTTTTCCCACTCGCCAGGGCCCTTTTTACCCCCAGACATATATGGCCATGCGGTAAGAGAAATCTTACCAAATGGCCATACGGCAGGGAGCCCTTACTGCCACCCACTGAGGTGGCAATAAGGGCTCCCATGCTAACCTGGCGGTAACAGGGCAGCACATGCTAAAAATGAACTGGCACTAAATGCTGAGATGCCCATTATATTCCTATGGGCGTCTCAGCGTTTAGCACCAACTGATTTTTAGTGCAAGTTAAAAATACTAGCACACCTTAGTAAAAGACCCCTTAGTTATACATATGTATATTTATAAAATAGATATCTATACTAATTCCCAGCACCACTTTGAAATCAAGAGAACATGATCACAAAATTTTGAGTGGTGAATTTGAAAAAAAACATACAGCCCCTGAGGAATCTTACTGTAGGGAAACAGTGGTCCCGTTGGGCATGAAAACATAAGCGCTGATCTTATCGCATTTTGAATCACCACAGTGAGCCAATTACTACTTTATTAAAGTTTGGATTTAAAGAATTGTGCACAAAATTTGGTAGCACTTTTTATACATTAAAAAAGGGAAGTTTTAAAGACCGATGAAAGATAAACGTTCCGGCATACAAAGATAATACAGACATGACCTTTGGAACAGGTCTCTCAGGTCTTCTTTCTCCCCCCACCCCCCACCCACCCAAAAAACCCCATTTTTTGAGTGCTTGTGTTTGAGCCTCATAAGCGTTTTAATTAGTTAGTGCCAGTAAGGCTTTGTACTGACATGAGCTACATATTTTGATTTGTTTAGAACAGATGTTCATGCACAAACGCTGCTCCAAGGCAGGTGCAGCTTTGTGGAGTATGCACGTGTTCTATAAAGTACATACATACCTCGAACTCCTTTGTCCAAACTCAGCACACATATTTTTATGAAAGTATACACTTGTGCAATTTTATAGAAGTCATTCTTTATAAAGTTATCCCCATAGTGGACTCTCTTCAACCTAATGATGACACCATTGGCCAAACTACTATCCAATCAAAACCTCAATCCATACATATATGCAGATGACGTAACGATCTACATACCGTTTAAACAAGACCTATTGGAAATTACAAACGACATCAACCAAGGTTTCCATATCATGCATTCATGGGTGGATGCATTTCAGCTGAAACTAAATGCAGAAAAAAAGCAATGCCTCATACTCACCTCACAACATAATAAGAACAAATTCACCACCATAAACACACCAAAACTATCCCTTCCTGTATCGGACACACTGAAAATTCTTGGAGTGACCCTAGATCGACATCTTACACTTGATAACCATGTGAAAAATACAACTAAAAAGATGTTCTATTCCATGTGGAAACTAAAAAGGATAAGACCATTCTTCCCAAGGACCATTTTTCGCAACCTGGTACAATCACTAGTGCTTAGTCACCTAGACTATTGCAAAGCACTCTACGCAGGCTGTAAAGAGCAAATCATCAAGAAACTGCAAACCGCCCAGAATACCGCAGCCAGACTCATATACGGAAAAACAAAATTTGAAAGTGCAAGGCCCCTAAGGGAGAAGCTACACTGGCTCCCACTTAAAGAACGCATCACGTTCAAGATTTGTTCTCTAGTTCATAAAATCATTCACAGAAATGCCCCAGCCTACATGTCAAATCTAATAGACCTGCCGCCCAGGAACGCTAAAAGGTCATCTTGAACATTCCTTAATCTGCACTTCCCCAGTTGTAAAGGCCTAAAATACAAACTAACGCATGCGTCAAATTTCTCTTACTTGAGTACACAGTTGTGGAACACACTACCGCGCAGCTTAAAAGCTACTTACGAACTAGCTAACTTTCGGAAATCCCTGAAGACTCACCTATTCAACAAAGCATACCAACAAGATTCAACAAAGCATACCAACAAGATCAACAACTAGAAATGTAACACAAAGCAACCTTGTCTGTCATCAACAATGCCCCTGCTCATTCCTACTTGCTTGAATCTCGATCTTGACCTATTAACACTATGTTCTCTACTTATTCTCATTTGTTTAATCTTCGATGATACTACTTTCCATTTAACACTAACAGGTATCTCCTATTCTACTATCTACTAACAACGACACATTGTAAGCCACATTGAGCCTGCAAAAAGGTGGGAAAATGTGGGATACAAATGCAATAAATAAATAAATCTATTGGCATTCTTAAGGTACTGTAACATTCAACTGACACAAATATATGCCAACAGGCAAAAAATTAAATGCCCAAAAAAAAAATCTCATGAAACATATTTTATTCTATTTGCCAGAATTTAGTATAGAATTAGCCATATTTTATAGCTACTAATTCTTATTCTCAACTAGTGATTTATTTTATAATGTAAATTAAATTACAATAAAATGTAAAATAAAATTATTCTAGCATTTTAACACTTATTTTATAAATATTTAATTCTGCCATATTTGCAGAAAAGATGGATGCTCAATAGTAATTGAGGATGAGCTATATAATGATACTAACATTTCATAACTATATGATGTCACATTGTTTATATTTCATATAATACAAATATTAAATGGATAAATAACAGACAATTTTGGGGCCCTTTCACTAATTTATGGTGAACAGTTTCTGCACAAAATAGCAGCCAGTAGCTGTTAGCACATGGCTTAGATAAATATTCCTGCACTGGTATTACAGCACGTTTTATTTATTTAGGATTTAAGTTACTAAGCTGCTGTAAAATATCAGATTTTACCAACACCTTAGTTTACCATAGGATTGTACAGCGCTGCGTAACCCTAGTAGCGCTTTAGAAATGATTGTTGTTGTTGTTGTTGAGTCACAAACCTGCAGTAAGTCAGTACTATAGCTTGTGAATCTCATGTTAAATAAATATTGTAACTTGTGATGAACTTTGTGAGCTGTTATTCTTCCCGGAAGCACTGGGCTGCTAACAAATGGCCTACTGTTTCCTCAACACCTTTCTTAAAGGTGCTAGAGCCTGTAAAAGATGAACAGATTCTGCTACTCCCCCCCCCACCCCCACTGTGAAGAAACCCAAACCCTGCCAGAAGACTCTCCTTCAGACATTCAATCGAAAGCCCCTAGCCATATGCAGTCACCCTGCAAATCCTTTTCCCCACCAGTAAGTTCTCCCAACACCCATTCCATGGTGGTCTAAAGTAATAGGGCAGGAGTGATCAACAGTCATTCCCACCAGCTGGAGACAGGTTCAAAATGGAATCATAGCGACAGTTTCACAGTATTAACGGTAAGAAGCTACCATATAAGGCCAAAAACACTTATATGTGGATTGTTCCTGTCCCATTATCCTTTACCACTAAGGAGTTCTTGAGGTAGGTGCAGAGTGGCCTACAGGAATAGGGGTTGGAATGGCTTCTTGGCAGGGGAAAGAAGGTCCACTGTGACTTTGGGAGTGGGGATTTGGCTGGAGCTGGGCAGTCTTCAGGCAGGATTTGAATGTCTTGACTGGGGAGAAGGAGGAGGGGTTTCTAAAAATCTTTTATGGGCACTGGTCTCTAAGAAAGGCTTCAAGGCTTGGTATAACACAGCTTGCGATGCTCAATACAATGTGCATTAGTTGATTTACATAATATTTTTTAAAATTAGTTTTCAACTATAATAGTTATAATAATATACCAAGGAGAAACAATAAATTACAGAAATATTATGCAAAACAAGGAAATCTACCAAGTATTTTAATCCGCATCATGGAGAAAGGAAACAAAATCCAAGGCAATGAATAAAGAAATCCTAGGACAAAGCTCAAAAAAATCATATGCTAATTTGGAGGCCCTTTTATTAAATTACAGTAAAATTTGCACTTACTGCATGGTTAAAGCAAAAATTTCAGGGGTCCTTTTACCAAGCTGCAGTAAGAAGGGCCCTGCACTAGCAGTGGGAGCCGTTTTTGCTATGCAATGATGCCCTTTTTACCATAGTGGATTAAAATGCCTGAAAATAGCAATGCCTATGCGGAAACATTGCTCTTACTGTGTGGCCATGCAAGGGGGAGCATTTACCACTATTCATTGAGGTGGTGGTAAGAGCTCCCACACTAACCCAGCGGTAACCGGGTGGCATGCGGTACTGCCAAATTACTGCCAGGTTAGTGCTGCGCTAAAAAATATAGCCAATTCTCCCTAGCATGGGAAATTGCGCACGCCAGGGCTGGAACTACTGCCAGTGCCTGCATTGGGCTGGTGGTAGCTCCAGATTAGAATGCGGTAAACCTACATTGGGCTTACCACTGTTTTGTAAAAGGGCACCTCAGTGCGGTAAGTACAAAGGCTGTGTGGTAAATGCAGGGTGTTTGGCCACCATCTGCCCTGTATTTACTGCACAAAGCAGAAGGTTACCATAGAAGCACTGGGTTAAATGCAGTACCCGATAGCAGGGGCGTAGCCAGACACCCAATTTTGGGTGGGCCTGAGCCCAAGATGGGTGGGCAGAAGAATCCCGCCCCGTCCCACAGGTGATTTTTGTCTCTCCTCTCACCTGCATGCCATATGGTCTCTCAAACATCCCCCCTCTCCCGCATACCTTTTAAAAAGCAGATTTTCACCAGCAGCAAGCAGCAACTAATACACACTGCTCATGTTGGCCTCACAGCCTTCCCACTGACACAACTTTCTGTTTCTGCATAGGTGGGAATAGGTCAGAGGGAAGGCTGTGGGGCTGGTGCAAGTAATGTGTATTAGTCGCTGCTTGCACAGGCAAAGATCTGCTATTTACAAGGTATGCAGGAGGGACAGTTGTTGGGAGTTTTCAGCTGGTGGGGCTTGGGAATCCCTGTCAGCCACATCATAGGTATGCTGCTACTGGGTGGCCCTGAGCCCAAAGTGGATGGGCCGCTACACCACTGCCCGATAGCACAGAAGAATTGGCACTATTAGGCACCACATGTAACGCGGTGCCAGCCCAGACAAAAAAGAAATAAACAACTCTTCCACAAGCTGCATGGAGCTTCCCCTCCTCAATATATTCCCCTCACTTCTCATCCCCCCAAACTGTACTTTCTCTGCACAAATTACTCAAACCTCCTTTCAACATACCGATCCCCAATTCACATATGTCGATCCTCCTTCCAACTCTGATCCCCTACACAAACACCCCGATCCCCAGTTCACACACCCCAATCCTTCTTCCAACCCCCTGATCTGCAGTTCACATACCTCAATCATCAGTCCAGAACCTTCCCCCTGCTATAGAAGGTCCACCCCAACCTCAGAATCTCTACCACAGGCTCTACTTTCCTACCCCCCCCCCCCAACCTCCTTCCTGGGACCTACCCAGGGGTACAGGCTTCCCCTGTATAGCCACTGGCAGCAGAAGTCCCTCTCCATTGCTGCCTAGGAAAGCACTTCTTAAACAATGGTGCCTGCCCTTATTGGTAGTCTCTTGGTACTACTGCTTGACCCATAATGGTAGTACCATGAAACTACCACTCAGGAAGGTGCCATTTTTCAGGAGGTGCCAATCTGGGTGGCAAAAGAGAGAGAGACTGCTGTGACTGGCACCTATACAAGGGGATGTCTGGCCCTCAGGTAGTTCCCAGCAGGATGTTAGGTGTGGGTGGAGGGAGTAGAACATAAAGAGGGGCTTTTTAGGGCTTCCATGGCAGGGTGCAGGTTTTGGACTGAGACTTGGGGGGTGTGAACTGAGGATTGGGGGTTGATGATTGGATGTGTGAACTGGTTATTGGGAGTTAGAAGGAGGTTCAGGTTGTTTGTGGGAGGGATCAGGGGATTGGAACAAGGACTATGATGTGCCCATCATCAGGAGGTTAAAAGGAAGTTTGGGGTGTTTGTGCAGAGGATCATGGGGTTGGAAGGAGGTGTGGGGTGCTTGTATGGCAGGCCAGTACTTGTGCAGGGGAAAATCCAACTTAAGGGGGGCTGGGAAGACCAGGGGGTATGCTGAACTGGCTTGCTACTTCTTAGCAAGCATGCAACTGGACTGCTGGTAGTGCAGCTGCACTTACCACCTCCTCTTAAACTGGTGGTGCTCCATTGGCAGTCCTGACAGCTAGCATGTGGTACTGATCTGCACACAAGCTGTCACAGCTGGCCATACCTCTGCCTGGTATACCCATTTCCAGCCCACTCCTGCATAAGGCAGCTAATGCAGGATTTTTACCACAATGGCTGACTGTTTAACGCGGGAGACAGTAGCATGGTTCTGTGCTACTGTCTGCCAATTGATAAACCCCATATTAGCTTAATAAATGAACACCTAAATTAATTACCCTTCACCCCCAACCATAAACTCACCATTTTTTTTTACTAACTAGAAATTTCTCAAGATGTTCAGGATCCTGAAAGACATAACTAGCATTCTAAAAAAAAAAAAAGGCATCTGCATGGGAACCATAGGGAAAAGGAAACTGGTTCCCAAAGCTAGCTAACACTCAGTTCTTTGGGGCCCTTTTAATAAGCTGTGTTAAGCTCTAACATGCATTTAACACATGAAAAATAGTCTAAATAGGATGCACTAAAGCATTAGTTTGCCATTTGCTTGTGCTAAGTGTGCAGTATTAATTTTTTAACATTTGTTTCGGGGGGAGGCATGTGGGGGGGGGGGGGGGACAATGGGCATGGAAGTACTATTCAGTTTACATGCTGACATTAATGGTACGCTAACTGGTTAGCAAGTTCATAACATGGAAGCCCTTAGTGCCTCCTAAAAAGGAGGCAATCAGTGCTTCTGTATTAATTTTTTTTAATGGCTGCATGCTAGTGCTAGAAATGGATTTAGCATGTGGAAAAGTCCTACATTAGGGCGCATTAAGCCCATTTGCTAATGCAGCTTAGTAAAAGGCCCCTTTTAACCCATCTGGCTATATTTGAAGAACTAGAATCTTCTGCCCACAAAACAGAAAATAATTTTTTTTTCTTACAATATGATTTTAACATAAGTAATTTATCTTTTTTTCAGTTGTGAATGAAAATAAGAGAGTGGCTCTCAGTAAAATTATCTAGAAAGGCCTTTAGAAAGCCAGTAAGATCCAGGCTATTCAGCAATGCGATATTGTCAAACATTCATATGTAGCTCATGGTAATTTAAAGTAAATTGTGTTACAATAAAATAACACACAATATTGCTATTTACCCCCAAATTCTATAAATCACGCTTAAAATTGAGTGCATAAATTTGGGCATGAACCTAATTTGCGTGCACAACTGGACTGAATAACACATCAATTAGTGCTGATAATTGGGTGTTAATAATCATCAGCACTAATTGGCATTAATTAAAATTTACATGCACATTTTTAGTCATGGAGATCTGCACATAAAATTTACATATGGCTCCAAAAAGGGGGAGTGGCCATGGGAGGATTATGGATGGATAAGTGTTCTTACCATTTCTGCATGCTGTTATAAAATAAAGAGGAACTGTGCTTAATTTAGACATGAGGATTTACACCAGGGTTTACCTGGTGTAAATTCTTGCTTCTAAAGTTAGGTGCCGATCCCAGCATAAGCATATTCTATAAACAGTGTCAACTTTCAGCGCCATTTATAGAATAGTGCTTAGCATGTTATTTTTTCATTGCTGATTTTTCAGTGCTATTCACGTGTTATTCCTTTAACACATAATAGTAAATTCCCCTTAATTTTTAAAAACTTATTTATTAATTACTGATCTTTAGTCCTTAATAAGTTCCAACATACATAACCATATTACATAAAATTTAAGCAATAGGTGCACAGCTCAAAAATTAAATAATAAATAAAATCATGATTGAAATAAGTATATTCTATACTAAAAGACAAGATACAGAATTAACTAAAAATCTTTTAAAAGGCCTTTGAAAAAAAGTATCTTTCCTTTTTTTCTGAAATCAAGAGACTCAGACATCAGTCATAATGATAGAGAAAATAAATGTCATTTCTTCGGCTCAAAGCAGCCCACCTCAAAGAGGGAACTGACAGCAAGCCTTGTGTCTGGAGCCACAGCTGCCTAGCTGCCTTATACAGAAACTAACTGCATACTCTGGAATGGAGTGAGAAATAGCTGGGGAATGGGAGTGAAGTGCATCTTGTAGCTAGCTCATGGTAATTTATCAAGCACTCTAATGGAGATAGCGCAGATTTTGTTTGTTTTTTACATTTGTACCCTGTGCTTTCCCACTCATGGCAGGCTCAATGCCGCAGGCAATGGAGGGTTAAGTGACTTGCCCAGAGTCACAAGGAGCTGCCTGTGCTGGGAATCGAACTCAGTTCCTCAGTTTCCCAGGACCAAAGTCCACCACCCTAACCACTAGGCCACTCCTCCACTCCATCTCCTAAACAGAGCTGGTAAATGCATCCATGTTATCTTTCACTGCACTTACTGTGGTGTAACTGTATGGGGAGATACTGGGAACACCCCCAACAGTTAGAAGGTAATCCTCTGCAGGTCACCTAAAATTAGGTGCTGGGATGCTGCGTGCTAAGTACAAATTCTATATCAGCAATTACATACATTATTACCGTTATAGAATACTAGCTTAGGTTCGCATTTAGATGCCTAATTTTAAATGTGACCAATTATACCATGTCAAAGGCTGGTGTAAATGTTTGCTCATAAATGCTATCAGTTCTGCATGTAATTGACATTATTCTATGACCTTAGTGCACAAGTGCTAGGCCTGCCTCTGACCTGTCCATGCCCTTTCCACATCCACACGTCTCTAGCAATGTAGATCGTCGCTGGCTAAATTATACCCTGATATTCAGTACTGAATATTGGGGGATAATTTGGGGTGGGCAGTCTTCTAGAACTTACACGGGCCTGACCAATATTCAGCCAAAGCCACATAACAGTTATGCGGCCTTGGCTGAATATCGGCTCAGGGCTGCATAACTTTTTTTTTTTGTAAAAAAAAAAAAGTCCCCAAGCCCCCTCCCACCCCTGACAATAGTCCTTTTTCTTCCCCCCTACCCCAGCTTGCAGCAAAAAAACCCCCAGAGAGCCCCGCATCCTGCCCCCAGCCGTACAGGTAGGTCCTCCCTCTGGGCCTACATGTTGCCCAGGTAGTCCATGCTGGTCATTGGGGGCAGGAGTGCAGGCCCCTCACTCCTGCCCCTTGCAGCTGCTGAAGGAAAATAGCTGGCATGACCTCTCGCAGCAGCTCGCAGTACGACATAGTACCATGGTACTACACAGTACTAGGAGAGTTTGTGGCAACCATTTTCTTTCAGCAGCTACAAGGGGCAGGAGCAAGGCACCTGTGCTCCTGCCCCCAACGACTACCATAGACCACCAGGGCTACAGGTAGACCTGGAAGGAGGGCCTACCTGGATGGTTGGGAAGATAAAGGTTTCTTGCAATGGGCTGGGGGGAGGGGAAAGGAAAGAGGACCATTGCCAGGGGGCGGGAGGGGGCTCTAGGAAACAAAAAAAAGTTATGTGGGCCCCAACCTGATAAATCTCTCTTATCTGCACCCTTCTCCTCCACTGCTAACTCCAGACTCCGTTCCTTTTATCTTGCTGCACCATATGCCTGGAATAGACTTCCTGAGCAGGTACGTCAAGCTCCATCTCTGGCAGTCTTCAAATCTAAGCTAAAAGCCCACCTTTTTGATGCAGCTTTTAACTCTTAACCCTTATTCACTTGTTCAGAACCCTTATTTTATCATCCTCACTTTAATATTCCCTTATCTCTTGTTTGTCCTGTTTGTCTGTCCTAATTAGATTGTAAGCTCTGTCGAGCAGGGACTGTCTCTTCATGTTCAAGTGTATAGCGCTGCGTATGTCTAGTAGCGCTTTAGAAATGATAAGTAGTAGTAGTAGTAGTAGTAATATTCAGTGCCAGGACCCACATAGCTAAGCCTACCAAACTTAGGATAGCTTTGGAGCTGTCCTAAATTTGGCCACTTAGCAATGCGGGTGCTGGCTCTGAATATTACCGGCACCTGCATAACCCCGGGCTCTTCCCTAATGCCAATTCCCCGTAGAGCCTCTGACCTGCCCCTTTTTTGGCTGCGGTCAGAGGTGATATTCAGCGGCACTGCCCACTTTAAGAAATAAACTGGGCATTACACTTTGGATTATCCATGCATCATCTCATTCATCTGAAATAAACCAGATAATTTTTTTCTCTCTAAAAGCATCCATAAATTAGTAACATCAATATAGCCTGACAATACATTTTTACAATTTTATCTAATATAATCTAATTCATGATTTATAGACCATACTGGTCCCAGCAGGAGGTTCTAAGTGGTTTACAATATAAGAGCACACATAAAGGTGAGGAATAACAACTATAAAAACTTTCAATATAAGAAAAGAATAAAAAAATTGTGATGGACAGCCATTAAAACCTGCGTAATTGCATATAATCTGATTCCAAGAAGATAGAAACAGGGGTTAAGGTGTACTACCCATTAGGACACATTAATACATTTACCACATGTCCCATTTTCTTAACACATTTACCACATGTCCCATTTTCTGCAATGGGACCTATATGTCAACAATATTAGCACATGTTAACACAGTATCAGCCTTTAGTAAATCTAGCCCTAGGAGTTTACACTTGCCAAATACAAGCATGAGCAAATCCAGTAATTGTCTTATGGCCAGAAAAGGGACCTGAATGTTTGCTTGCTAACAGAGGTATAAATTCCACATGGTGCTTACAAACAGAGAGTGTGTTTCTGATGTCATGGTGGGAGACCATTTGGCATCTAGTGATCACCAAATGGTGTGGTTCAATATCAAGACAGAGGAGAATCAAAATTGAAAGTCCTGGATTTCAAAAGAACTAACTTTGCTAAGATGGGGGAATTTCTCAAGAAAGAGTTAGTAGGATGGGAACAGCTGAAGGAAGTAGAACAGCAGTGGACGAGACTGAAAAGAGCTATTTTAAAGACAACTAACCTTTATGTTAATAAATTACATAAAGGAAAGAGGAAAAGAAGGCTGCTCTGGTTCTCAAACATAGTAGCCGAAAAGGTAAGGGAAAGGACGTTAGTCTTCATATGTTATAAGACGATTCAGAAAGAAGAAGACAGGCAAAAATACCTGGATAAGCTAAGAGAAGCTGGAAAAGCTGTCAGGAAAACGAAGAGGCAAATGGAAGAAAAGATAACTAATATGGTAAAACTGGGGGTAAGATATGTAAGCAACAGGAGGAAATGCAATAATAACATTCTGAGGCTCAAAGCTGAGGGGGAGGAATATGTGGAAGCTGATAAAGATAAAGCTGAACTGCTTAACAACTATTTCTGTTCTGTGTTCACGGATGAAAGGCCGGGGATAGGACCGCAGAAAACAAATGCAAATGGGGATGGATGTATGGTAGACCAAGACCCGTGTTCGTGAGGAGCTAGCTAAAATAAAAATAGACAAAGGGATGGGTCATGATGGGATACATCCAAGGATGTTCATGGAACTTGGAGATGTTCTGGCGGCACCACTGACAGTCCACTTTAATGCTTTCTTAGAGTCCGGAGTGGTCCCGGAGGACTGGAGAAGGGTGGATGTGGTCCCCTTGCATAAGAGTGGAAGTAAGGAGGAGATTAGGAATTACAGACCTGTCAGTATGACCTCGGTGGTGAGTAAACTAATGGAAACACTTCTAAAGTGGAGGATTGTGAGATTTCTCGAACTGAATGGAATGTGGGGTTCTAGGCCAGTTCCTACCTGGACAGTTCCCACCCACCAATTCCCATCTGGACAATTCCCACCTAGGACAATTCCCATTGAACCAATTCCCACCATACCAGGGAGGACAATTCCCACCCATAACCCAAAAAATACAAAACACACTAGAACAAGTATCTCCCTGCATTTTCTCTTCCAGATCATTTGGGAGGCCAGTATCCCCTTACACCCACCAACATTATCTTTTACACATCCCTTTCCCCTTCCAGACATGTAGTTTGTATATGGGGGGGGGGGGGGGGCAATGCCCCCCAAACTACGTTTCAACCTCATTCATGTTTAATCCAGGATCTAAATGTCATAAATAAATAAATATAAACTGCAGTTCATGTGTGTGTGTGGGGGGGGGGGGGGAGCAATCCCCCCATCCTCCAAACTAGGTTTCAACCTAATTCAGCCCCTCAAAATGATACACTGATTACAATTTATAACAAATTGCTACTCTACTTATGCCTCCCCCCCCCACACACCTCCCTCAAACAAGGTTTCAATCTAATTCATGTTTAATCCAGGATCTAAATGTCATAAATCCTATATAATAATTCTCACCTCCAATGTTCTAATCTTGGTGCCTGTGTCCGTGCTCCTTCGGAGTTGCTGAGCTACGCTCCATAGTCAGGCTGACTTCACCGTTGCAATTATGCTGTGAACTTCAGAACCCGCGAAAAAAGAAAAAAAAACATTCCATGCCTCACAGCTGATCCATGTCCAGCGATCCTCCTCTCTCCCCTGCCCCCCTGCAGCCACCCATGTCCAGCGACCCTCCTCTCCCCTGCCCCCCCTGCAGCCACCCATGTCCAGTGACCCTCCTCTCCCCCTGCCGCTCCTGCAGCCACCCATGTCCAACGACCCTGCTCTCTCACCTGCCTCCCCTCCAACCACCTAGTTGTGTAGCAAATTCTTCGGGGCTGGCAAGAAAGATCCCCAGTCCTGCCTGCCCGCTGCTGGTGCTGACCCTCCCCCGCTGCCGGATCGCTGTTCAAAATGGCCACCGACACTTACAAGGGCGGCCTCTGACTACAGCAGAGGTCTCACGAGTCCGCCATTGGAAGTCTCGGCGGCCATTTTGAACAGCGATCCGGCAGCGGGGGAGGGTCAGCGCCAGCAGTGGGCAGGCAGCACCGGGAATCTTTCCTGTCTGCCCCGAAGAATTCACTACACAACCTGGGTGGCTGCAGGGGAGGCAGGTGAGAGAGCAGGGTCATTGGACATGGGTGGCTGGAGGGGGGGGCAGGGGGACAGGAGGGTCGCTGGACATGGGTGGCTGCAGGGGGGCTGGGGAGAGAGGAGGGTCGCTGGACATGGAAGCCTACAGGGGGGGCAGGGGGAGAGGAGGGTTGCTGGACATGGGTGGTTGGAGGGGGGCAGGGTGAGCGGAGGGTCGCTAGACATGGGTGGCTGCAGGGGGGCAGGGGAAGAGGAGGGTCGCTGGACATGGGTGGCTGCAGGGGGGGCAGGGGAGAGGGAGGGGGTGAGGGGGGTCCTGAGACCAGAGAGGTGGGGTGGAAGGGGGTCCTCAGACCATAAAGGGGGGGAGGGGGTCCTGAGAGAGGGGGGTGGGGCACACACTTACTCACTCTCTGTCTCTCACATACACTCTCTCTGACACACTCTCTATCACACTCTATCTCTCTGTCACACACACACAGACACTCTATCTCTCACACACACTCTCTCTCACACAAACACACACACACTCTGTCTCACTCTCTCTCATTCTCTCTCTGACACACACTCTCTCTCTCTCAAACATACACTCCGAGGAAAACCTTGCTAGCGCCCGTTTCATTTCTGACAGAAATGGGCCTTTTTTACTAGTAAGTAAATAAATAAATAGATAAATACAAACTGTAGTTCATGTGGAGTGGCAATGGCCCCCACACACCCCCAAACTAGGTTTCAACCTAATTTAGCCCCTCAAAATGACACACTGATTATGATTTATAACCAATTACTCTACCTATGAAAAGTTATTCCATGATTATACGTCCTCTGTATACATTCATATGCTGCTCTAACCTCCTTGGTACAGATGCTGTAAAAAAAAAAAAAAAAGCACTGCCAGGACTTATGGGACCCAATACAAGAAAGAAGCTATGGTCAGTAAAAACAAAAAAAGTGGCTAGAAAGGGTAAATGACCGTGGGGGGGGGGGGGGGGGGGGGGGGAGTCCTTGGTGGGAATTGTCTCTCTTAAGTGGGGAATTGTCCCAGGGGGCAATTGTATAGGTGGGAATTGTCTTGGGGTAATTGGTGGGTGAGAACTGTCTGGGTGGGAACTTGCCTGATACCAAATGTGGGACCAAAGAAAGTATGGCGTCACTAGAGGCAGGTCGTGTTGGACAAATCTGATTGATTTCTTTGACTAAGTGACCAAATAGTTGGACTTGGGAGGGGTGCTAGATGTGGTGTACTTAGATTTCAGCAAGGCCTTTGACATCATTCCGCACAGGCGACTCATTAATAAACTGAGTACCCTTGCTATGAGATCTAGAGTAACTGACTGGGTTAAAAAATAGTTGAATGGAAGGAGACAGAGGGTAGTGGTAAATGGAGTTTGCTCTGAAGATACAGATGCTATCAGTGGAGTACTGCAGGGATCAGTCCTAGGGCCGGCTCTTTTTAACATCTTTGTGAGTGATATTGCGGAAGGGCTGTCTGGTAAGCTTTGTCTTTTTGTGGATGATACCAAACTCTGCAACAGGGTGGACCCCCCGGAAGGTGTGCATAACATGAGGAAGGACCTAACAAAGCTTGAGGATTGGTCTAATATTTGGCAACTAAGATTTAATGCTAAAAAATACACAGTCAACACTTGGGTCACAAAAATCTGAGGGAACGGTACAATATAGGGGGTGAAGTGCTTCTGTGTATAAAGGAAACGTGGGACTTGGGGGTGATTGTGTCTGATGACCTTAAAGTTTCCAAACAGGTAGAAAAAGTGATGATCATAGCCAGAAGGATGCTTGGGTGCATAAGGAGAGGGATGTATAAGTCTCTGGTGAGGCCCCATTTAGAGTACTGTGTGCAATTCTGGAGACTGCACCTACAGAAAGATATAATCAGGATGGAGTCAGTCCAGAGGGCGGCTACAAAACTGGTAACCGGTCTTGGACATAAAACATATAGGGACAGGCTTATGAACCTGAACATGCATACGCTGGAAGAGAGGAGGGAGAAAGGAGATATGATAGAGACATTTAAATATCTCAGGGGCATTAATGTAAAAGAAGTGAGCCTTTTTTCAAATGAAGGAAAACTCTGGAATGAGGGGGCATACAATGAAGTTAAGAGGAAATAGGCTTAGGAGGAATCTAAGAAAGTATTCGTTCACGGAAAGGGTAGTGGAAGCGTGGAATGGCCTCCCGATGGAGGTCGTGGAGACGTGGACTGTGTCAGAATTCAAGAAAGCGTGGGACAAGCACGTGGGATCCCATAGGAAAAGGAAGAGTTAGTGGTTATGGAGGATGGGCAGACTGGATGGGCCATTTGGTCTTTATCTGCCGTCATGTTTCTACAGAGGTTGGAGGAGAGTAATCTAAGAGGAAATGGAGTCTACCATCCAGGAACATCTGATCACTGGCAGCAACAATGAAAAGAAAAATAACTGCAAGTCCTAGCAAGAGGCTTATGCCGCAAGGTCAGCTTCCTATTTCCCCACAGCTTTCATGTTATATGTAACTCATGCAAGGGAGAAACCACTGAAGGGCCTACGAGTATACACCTTCTAAAAGTTCCAATGTTTATTTTTCCTCTCACTGCTGCTGTCCCTGGGCTCTGGACCAGTCAAAATAAGTGAGGAGAAGGGAGGGTTAGAAATGGGATGGGTGGGTAGTAGGAACTGGGCAGAGCACAAAGGAGAAGACCCAGGAAGAAGTTGGGGAAACAGAAGGATGAGGACCCAGACAAGGGCAAGAAGAGACTTAATGCTAAAATTTTGCAGAGGGTTCACAGAAGTCTAGGTATGGCACTGCACTTGCTAAGTGAACCTTTAGTAACAGATTAAAATCAGATGAATATATGTTACTAATACTACTGTATATCCCTACATAAATATGCATTTCTAGAGCTGGGTTTCTTATAGGGTTGTCACTTCTTTTTCTATTCTTAGTATGTACTTACAATAGCTGCAAGTTCTTCTATTAAGAAATATAATAACTGAGTGAGAGTTACTGAGGTTATTTTTTAATCTGTCAGGGGCACATATCTAGTGCAGTAAGGAGGTTCACATTTTCATCAACAAACACAATTGCTATTTTATTTTTACCCTGGCACAGAGATCCTGAGGTTTAGTAGACAGATTCTGAGGCATCTCCCTGCAGCGAGTGGAGAGATTCAGAATAGCAGTGGCAGCCATGTGTGCTGCCTCCATGTCATGGGTATAATCAAAGCTGCTCTTGCTGCAGGTACTGCTGGCACTGCTGCCGCCACCACAACTCATATTGCTGCTGCTGCTGCTAGGGGCATAACTGCTTGTTGTGCTGCTGGTTGGACTTGAATTCTTACAATAACGTTTAGCTGTGGGAATAAATATGAAACAGGATGACTCAAAAGTACTAGTACACTGCATACAGTTTACAAGCTTCAGTCTACAGTGGAAGGTATGAGTTTGGAAGAGTTTATACAAGTCACATAGACTGATTCTAAGAAAGAACTCAGAAATGTTTCTGTAGATCCTCAGGACAGGAATTAAAATGTATATTGAAAGCATTTTAGAAAAAAAGTTACATATCATGTAATAAGGTCAGATAGCAGTACATAAATGCAAGCAACAAAGACAATGTAAAACATTTTTTACATCCATAGAAAGATTAAGTATAAATTTATAGATGTAATATTGTAAAACACATGAAGAGTGATTGGTCATTTCAGATGTTTGAAGGGGCTACTATTGTACCATAATGCAAGAAAACTGACTTCAAATCTGGTTTAATGACTCCTACCCCCAAACCAATGGAGATCAAATATGTGATGAAAGAATCAATCCTGATCCCTGTGAGAAGAAAACCTTCTTTAGTAACACTGGATACAAGCCCCTTAGGGCCATATTCTATATATGGCACCTAAAAAATCCGCCTGGAACTCAGTTTTGCCTAAGTGTATTCTATAAGATTTACACGTGGTATTTGGAATACGCTTTGGTCGATATCATTGCACCTAAATTTGTGCATGCCCATTTACACCAACGAAAACCTGGCATAAATCCCAGCAGATTTAGGCAGACTGGGCCATATTCTATAACAACATGTGTAAATTTTAGAACGCCACAAACATGCCCCTTTTGAACTGTGCACATTTATTTTGAACTGCACACTTCACCATTTAGGCACAGTTCATTAGGCGCTTACCGAGTTGTGCGTGTAATTTGCAATTATTGTCAATTAGTGCTCATTATTGCTTGTTAAGTGTTGTTAAAAATGCTGATTGGCTTCTTGAGCAAATTAAGTCATACGCTTAGTTTTAGAATGCACCTGGATTTCAGCGTGCAAATCTACGCACCATACATAGAATCCCCAGTTTAATGTCATGCGTTGTGAGAACTGACCAAAACCTGTTAAATGATGTTACATTTTTGATATTTTAGTAAATGATATTTGACATTATTTTTAGAAAAATATGGCACCCATAAGCAACAGGTTCATAGTTTAGAATATGGCAGACCAAGATATTAACATCTTTAGGAGACAATTAAGCAAAATAAGTATCCTTGTTGTCTGGGGCCAAACCATCCTGAACAAAAGGGGGTTATCCCCTCCTACCATTAGATGGATTGGAGGTAGAGAAAACTGATTTCTTCCAGTGAACTCATCAGTATAACCTCCTGGTGCTCAGTGGAAATTCCAGTAATTCCTCTACCTCTAGCAGATGGTAGATCATTCAGTTTGGTGCTCCCATTTCCTGGTTTAGCAGGCTCTGTAGACCAAGGCTGCATAGTATGATAAAGTCAAATGGTTGCTCACTGGTTCCTGGTACCGCGGACTGGACCTAGTAGAGGTCAGAATATGGCTCCGCTGTTCCCAGTCATGCTCTTTGATGTTCACTAAGTGAAGTGTTGGCTCGGCCCAAATAAAGGGGTGAAGATCCCCATCCCACTCCCCTCGTTCCCAAACACCCTGTTAGGGTGTTTTTTCCTCTGGCTCCCCTGCAACTCCCACACAGTAAAACAAATTAGATGTGCATGGTCTAGCTTTATTTCCATGTTAAGGGAATAAAGCTACTTTGGAGAGGTCAGCAGCAGGAGCTTTTGGAAAGCCCAAAGGTCTTCGAAATGGCATCAAGTAGATAATAAAGCTCCTCCCGAGGGGAGGAGGTACTCAAACTACCATGCAGGAATGGCGGCCATATTTATTTATTTATTTATTGCATTTGTATCCCACATTTTCCCACCTCTTTGCGGGCTCAGTGTGGCTTACAATAAGATATGAATAATGGAAATACATTTGTTACAACTTGGTTATGGGTTACATTGTACAAGTTATTGGAATCTTCCCTTGTTTTCCTGCTCCCGTTTCTGTGCAGCAGGAGAACTCACAGCCCCCATCGAAGCTTGGGGGGGGGTCTCTCACCCAGAAAATCATCACAAAAGTAATGCACTCAAATTTTTAGTGTGGAACACTGCCAGTTTTTAATACTCATGTCTCTCTTCACCCTTCTTCAGAACCTAACTTTCCAAAACAAAAATGTGGAGAAAAGCAGGGCCTCAGTAGAAAGACTTCATGACCTTGACAACATTCTATGGTCTGAAATCATTAATCACAGAACACAAAAAAAAAACCCCAAACCTCCACTATTTTTTGAAAAATATAACCTTGTTTTGTTTCAACACAATATTTACTAGTGAGATGTCTGATATATATCGTTTATAAATTTAAAAAAAAACATCACATTTCAAGTTTCTAAATTATATATAAGCCCAACTTATCTTTAGACATGTTGCATGCGATCTTGTTGAACTGGTATAAGGTTTTCTATGTCTTATTCCTTCTTGTCAGAAACTTGTAAAGAGGGAGTAGAAGTTTAGTGAACGCCTCAGGGCACCCCATTGTATCTGTGAGAAAGTCCTTATTAAAGTGTAAATATGTTGAAACATTTTTACAACCTTCATAAAAGCGGGGGGGGGGGGGGGGGGGGGAGATTCATCAAATGCGTTAAAAGTTCACCTTTAACTGCATCTTAATTTCCTGTGGGATTTAGCAACCTACGGGAAGCCGGTAGTACAGGTTACTGCTAGGGATGCTATTTTGAAGGTGGACAGGGCAGGAGCAACTAGGCATCGCTCCTACCTGAAGAGCCCCCCCCCCCCCCGGACCATCAACCTTTCAGGTGGGGGGTGCTTATTGTGGGGGGGCGTGGAAGTCTGGGTGAACCCTCAGCTAGTAGCCCGGGAGCACTAGGCCACTGTTTTGCGACCCAGTGATCCCGGATGGTAAAATAATCCCAGCAAAAAACTGGGGTTATTTTATGTGGCTTTTGGGCCCTAATGCGACTTGTGATGTATCAAGTTATTTATATAATAATGAGATGCAAAACACGGATTTGTATATTTTGCATCTTATTACTAACTAACCCACCATGATTTTTAGAAAAGCCGTGTTAAGGCTGTTTAAGTCACATTAAGGACCAATTATTAATGCGACTTAAAGCCCTAATGCTGCTTGATGAATCCCCCTAAATGAGATTAAATAATATTTGCATGATACTACACATTTTTAAACTTTTATACAGTATGAAGGATAATTTACCATGATCTAGTGTGTTAATGACTTTAGAAGGGTGTTCACTTTTACAAATACACTATAATTGGAAGCTTTGCAGGTGATAAAATTAGTTTTGAAGCATTACTTCATTCACATCAAGTGCCTCCTGAATTTATTATATGATTGAGTGAAATAGCAATTTTCTTTAATTATGTTAATTTTTACCAACAGATCTCAGGGGTGGACATGGGGGCTGCTTTTGCCCCTTCAATAGCGAATCTGTTTATGGCACAATTTGAAGAAAATGATGATTTTAAATAGAATTGTTTCATCTATGGTTTGTTGGTGATGTTTTATTGATGACATGTTTTTGATATGGTCCAGTACTCATGATGAACTATACTGTTTTGTGAATTTTTGAATAAATGTCATTCTACCATCAAGTTTGATATGGAGTACTGGCAAAGTTACGTTTTTGGCTGTATAAGTACAGATGGAATATGGAATTCTATTAAAACAATTACTGATTACAATATGATAGTATGCAGCCTTCACATCTGAAAACCACTATTCCTTTTTCTCAATTTTTGCTTTATTGTCAGATATGTAGTAATGATGAAGAATTTAAACAAAAAAAAAACAATAGAATTGCAAGAACAATTACTGGCAAGGAATTATCACATGTATGCCTTTTTAAATTCTTGTGATGCATTGAGTCAGAGCAACCTGGATTAATTTTTATTGTCGAGACCTGGCTTTGGCTGAGAGAGGATCCAGCTCTTAATGTTTTATGTCTTAATAGTTATAAGAGTTTACATATAGTTAGAGAGGGGAGGAGAGGGGGGTAGGTTGCTCTGATATTTAGGTAATTCTTTCATATACAGCTGGTGTCCTCTCATATTACTCCTTCTTTGGAGGTGATAGCTTGTTCTGTTCAGGATGACACACTACAGGGAAAATTTGGTTATGTATTGTTTTACTGTCCTCCTGGACAATGGAAATTAGCCCAAGATGATTTTAGGGATTTTATTTCTGGGGCTGAAAATATATTGTTATTGGGTTATATTAATGTTCATTTAGATAATCAAGATGACTCAGAGTCCAAGTCGCTAGTAGATACACTGCAATATAGGGTGGAAGGAGGTCCAATGAATGAGAAAGGCCTTCAGATCGATCTATTGCCATATAGGTTACAGTCTAAGGGTGAATTTCAAATTGAAGATCCTATATGGACACCAACTATCTGGTCAGACCATTTTAGATTACAATTTGTTCTTAAAAGTAGAGAGGTTGTTAATCCTTTTAAGTCAGGTATTAGTAGGAATTATCTTTCAAGGGGTACCATTGAAGGAGGACTATTTTGGAATATAATCTTAGATAAGATGGCATCACAGGGTACGAAAGATGTAAATTTTATGACTCAGTGGGATACAGTTTGCAGTTAAGTTCTGGATGATATAATGCCAGTTGAGATGAAAAGAGGTTCTGGAAAGAAAAAATCTATATGGTATAATGAGAATTTGTTGGAATTGAAAAGAACATGTAGGAGGTTTGAGAGATTGTGGCCCAAGGGGCATCTGAATACCCAAAGGAAGGAATGGCATGAGGCTGTTGGTATGTATAAAGCTGCCATAAGACAAACTACGTTCGATTATGTCTCCAATTATGTTGGGGAAGAATGCCTTGACACCAAGAGACTCTATTTTTTGGTAAATACTTTATTGAGTACTGATGATGTATTAAACGTTAATAAGGAGGTGCAATCAGCAGATGAGCTTACGGTATTTTTTAGAACTAAAATTGAAAAACCAGAAAGGAGATTTCTCCACAATTAATTACCCTTCTGGATTTCATTCAGACTCTAGATTTACCTAACAACATTATTCTTGCTGATAAGAGTTTGGAATAATTTTTCCATTCCTGCTGGTTCTTTAGTTCAACAACACTTGTGTAGATACTCAAAATCTCATTGTTTATCAGATGTTTGTCCTGCAAATTTGATGTCTAAAGCACCCCCTCAATTTATGTGGTTCTTTTATAATGGTTAATTGTAAATGTTGGATAGTGGCCAGTTTCCAAAGGAGAAAGGTTTAATTATTCTTACCCATATCCCTAAAAATCCATCAGTGCAATCTAGTGTAGTTTCAAACTATAGACCAGTGACTTCCATACCACTTTTAGTTAAGATAATGGAGGAACTTGTAGCGAAACAATTGACAAACTACTTATCTTGTTATGATATTTTACATGAATCTCAGTTGGGTTTCAAGTGAGGTTATAGCACAGAGACAGTTTTGGCTACACTGTCATCTGAGTTGAAGCAAGAAGTTAGTACAGGTGTCACAGCTGTGGCCATGCCCCTGTGTCCAGGCTTACCTTTTTCCAGTGATCTGGCTCTGTGGCTTCTCTGGACTGCTTTGTCCCTGCATTGATGCATCTGCCATTTGGTGTTCCTGCTAGCGAAGCCTCGCTGTGGTGTTTCTGCTATACAAGCCTCACTCTGGTGTCCCTGCTATTCAAGCCTCGCTCTGGTGTTCCTGCTATCCAATCAAGCCTCATTCCAAGTTGTGAAATCATCAGCAAAGTCCTTTATAAAGCGCCTTGGAACTATGTTTTGCCTTTGCATCAGGTCTTTTAACCATGTCTTTGTGTTCCCTGTTTAGATCCAGACCCAGCTTAGCTTTGTTCCTGCATGCTTTGATTCCAGCCTAGCTTTGTTCCTGTGAGTCTTGTCCCTGAAGGTATGTTCTTGTGTGTTCTGAGTGTTGTTCCTGAAAGCTTTGTTTTTGAATGTCTTGTTTCTGAATCTTTTGGAAATCTTGTTCCTGAAGCTTTTTTCCTGTGTAGTCTTGTCCCTACTTGTGTTTCTATGAGACTTGTACCTGAAAGATTGGCTTCTTGAAACTTTACTCTTGTTCCTGTTTAACTGTGTTTCTATGAGTCTTGTACTTGAAAGCTTTGTTTCTGTGTGTTTTGTTTCTGAACCTTGTTCCTGAAATCTCACAGACAGAACTCAAACAGAAAACACACAGGAAAAACTCAAGACAAGGCCACACAAAGGAACACTCATGGCTGTGCCACACGGCACTCAAGGATAAGGGAAGTCACTCATGAAGAAACACTCTAAGCTGTACCATACAGCACTCAGGAAAGAGGGAAGCCACTCAAAGGAATACTCAAGGGTGTGCCACCAGGCACTCAAGGGAAAAAGGGAAGCCACTCATAGGAATACACTAGGCTGTGCCACGCAGCACTCAAGGGAAAAGGGAAGCCACTCATAGGAACACTCTAGGCTGTACCATACAGTACTCAAGGGTAAAGGAAAGCCACCTATAGGAATACGCAAGGCTGTGCCACTGACACAGCCATGGCTCTAACATTATGAACTGTGACATGACCCTCCAGTCTCAGCCCAGCTTGGGCATAAGTGAAGGAAATGCAATCTGCTAGCCAACTGGAGATTGTGCGTTTTCTGATGGCGACTCCCCTCCTGTTTGGGTCGAAAGAAACAAACAACTGGGTGGACTGTCTGAAGGGCTTTGTCCACTTCACGTAAAAGGCCAATGCTCTCTTGCAGTCCAAGGTGTGCAAACTGCTTTCGCCAGGGTGGGCATGAGGAAGGGGAAAAAATGTTGGCAAGACAATTGACTGGTTTAGATGGAACTCCAACACCACCTTCGGTAGGAACTTAGGGTGCGTGTGGAGGACTACTCTGTTGTGATGAAACTTAGTATAAGGTGCATGCACTACTAAAACCTGAAGCTCACTGACCCTATGAGCTGAACTAAAAAGCCACCAAGAAAATGACCTTCCAGGTCAAGTACTTCAGATGGCATGAATTCAGTGGCTCCATGGGAACTTTCATCAGCTGGGTGAGGATGACGTTGAGATCCCATAACACTGGTGGAGGTTTGATGGGGGGCTTTGATAAAAGCAAACCTCTCATGAAGCGAACAACTAAAGGCTGTCCAGAGATAGGCTTACCCTCTACACACCGATGATAAGCACTAATTGCACTGAGGTGAACACTTACGGAGTTGGTCTTGAGACCAGACTCTGACAAGTGTAGAAGGTATTCAAGCAGGGTCTGTGTAAGACAAGAAAGAGGATCTAGGGCCTTGCTGTCACACCAGACGGCAAACCTCCTCCATTTGAAGAGTAACATCTCTTCATGGAATCTTTCCTGGAAGCAAGCAAGACCTGGGAGACACCCTCTGAAAGACCCAAGGAGGCGAATTCTAAGCTCTCAACATCCAGGCCGTGAGAGCCAGAGACTGGAGGTTGGGATGCAGAAGCGACCCCTCGTTCTGGGTGATGAGGGTTGGAAAACACTCCAATCTCCACAGTTCTTTGGAGGACAACTGCAGAAGAAGAGGGAACCAAATCTGGCATGGCCAGAAGGCTGCAATCAGGATCATGGTTCTGCGGTCTTGTTTGAGTTTCAGCAAAGTCTTCCCTACTAGAGGTATGGGAGGATACGCATACAGAAGGCCTGTTCACCAATGATGGAGAAAGGCATCTGACGCTAGTCTGTCGTGGGCCTGAAGCCTGGAACAGAACTGAGGGACCTTGTGATTGATCTGAGTGGCAAAAAGTTCACTAGAAGAGATCAGTTTTCTCTACCTCCATCTGCTGGTAGGAGGGGTAATACCCACACATTCAGGGTGGAACGGCCCAACTAAAGGAAAGGAAATTATCAGGTAAGACAGAATTTCACATTGTACTGTGTAAAACTAAAACAAAAAATACCAAACAAAATAATGACCATAGGTTTCCACCAGAGGGCTTTGATATCTCTCACCAATCATCATCATCATCATCATTTGTACGATACTATCAGATATATGCAGTACTTTAAAGATATATAGTGGTCACTGCTTCTTAGAGCTTACAAACTAATATGATACACAAACAAGCAACACAAACAAAAAACATATTGGATGGAGATCTCAGATAAAGCAGTGAGGCCAACTGCAGTCAGACCTCTTGAAAATCTCAACATTAGATACCTTATATATTTCAGTATGTATAGGAACAGATACCTACATGCAATTATGAAGCTTAAAAGATCTTCTTAACCTGCTGTGTAATTTTGTAAGCCTAAGAAGTTCCATTTTTTAACTGCTTCTGGGACATTCATTAGAATGTAGGAATGTAGTACATCACTGCAAGTCTGAAGTTACCTTGAATTGCAAAATTCTTGTAATTGTTTTCTACTTTCAAAACCATTTAGAAATAAAAGTTAGACATAAATAAGAGGTATCTAAACATATTTTATTTCATTATCCGGGTTTCTTGTTTTTTGGGGGGGACTGTCAAAGTTTTGAGGATAACTTTCAAATTAGGATACGTAAGCCTATTTTGTATCTAAAATTTGAAATGTGACTAATAGCCATATTATATTAAGGGGTTCATTTTCAAAACACCTAGACTTACAAAGTTCCATAAGTTACTATGGAGCTCATTTTCAAAAGAGAAAAACATCCAAAAAGTGACATAAAGCCCAATTTGGATGCCTTTCTTCTCAAAACATCCAAATCAGTATTTTTGAAACCTATTTTGCAGACGTTTATCTATGCAATTTGTTTGCATCCAAATCACAAGGGTGCATGTTGGGGGCGTTTTGAAGCCGGGATTAGGGTATGCCTAACAATCGGATGTTTTACAGCCATAATGGAACAAAACAAAAACATCCAGGACTAAACTAAGACATTTTGGTCTAGACCTGTTTTCAGAACGAATTAGGTTCAAAAAGGTGCCCTAAATTACTAGATGGCCACTGGAGGGAATCGGGGGTGACTCCCCAATACCCCCTCAGTGGTCACTGACCCCCTCCCACCCCCAAAAAATGTGAATAAAAATATGACTTACCAGCCTCTATGACAGCGTCAGAAGTTAAAGTCAGGTCTATTATTATTATGCAGGTCCCTGGAGTAGTATAGTGGTCAGAGCAGTGCACTATGGAGTGGGGAACTCAGGTCCCTATCTCCCTCTACATATCACACATGGTGGTGGAAACTGTGACCCAGGGGCGGACTGAGGATAGTCTGGGCCCCTTGCCCGGCAGCTGCCCAACACACCACCTACCATCATGCTTCTGCCCCCTACCACCGCAGCTGATGCCTCTGCTGTCCCGGTCCTATCTGAGGGGTGCTGGTGGTCTCTGCAGGGGGGAGCATGTTCTTTTCTGCCTGCTGCTGCTATTCCCCCATCTGCTGGCGCCACTGTGTTTTCAAAATGGCAGCTGAGACTTCCCGTGGTAGTCTCATGGGTCTCGACACTCTTGCAAGACTTCCACAGAGAGTCTCAGTCACCATTTTTAAAGTATGGTGGTGCTGGGTGCAGGAATGGAGGACTAGCAGCAGCACAATGTGCAGGAAAGAACATGTTCATACACCCCCCCCCCCCCCCCATCAGAGGCCACTAGATCACCAGTGGCGCGCCTTTAAAGGTAGGACCAGGGAAGGCTGTAGTGTGTGGCGGGCATCCGTGCAGAGCCTCTGGGCACCGTAGAGCCTCTGGGCACTCAGGCACTGCTCGGTTGCACAAATGGTCAGTCCGTCCCTGCTGTGACCCTTCCCAATGTCACCCAAACCCTACTGTACCCACATAAAGATGCATCCTTCACCCATAAGGACTATTGTAGTGGGAGACAGTGTATTTTGGGTGGATTTTGGAGGGCTCAGGGGACAAGATAAGGGAGAAAAAGTGATATGGGCACCTGTGAGCATTTTTATGAAGTGCACAGAAGTGCCCTCTAGGGTACCCCATTGCTCTCCTGGGATGTCTGGGGGACCAGTCTGCTAAAAATGCTGGATCCTCCTACATCCCAATGGCATGAATCTCCACGTTTTGCACTTACTCATTTTTTTTTTTTTTTTCGAAAATGGACCAAAAAACAAAACGTCCAAAGCACAAAACCTTGTTCGAAACAGTATTTTTGAAAAAAAAAGATAGATGTTTTTCTTTTATTGAAAATGATCTTCTTTCCTATTTGGATCTTGGAAGTATTGTACAAAATGTCCAAAGTCGGACGTCATATTGCAAATGCCCCTCCATGTAACTTTGTAAGTCTAAGTGCTTTGAAAATATGCCTCCACATCATTAAAAATTAGAAGTTTGGGAGCTCAAGGCAGGGAAGAACTTTGAGGGTAATTTTATAACAGAGCACCTCACTTTTAACCTATTCTATAAAGTCACGAAGGTGTCCTTTTATCAAGCTGTGGTAAACACTAGCATGTGCTTACTGCAGTTTAAATGGGCTTACCACAGGGAGTACTCAGGTGTCCTGTTGTAAGTTCTGGATTAGTGCATGCACACCATATGGTAAAAAATTATTTTTATCATGGGGGGGCATATCTTGGGCAGAGAGTAGGGGTGTCTGCAGTAATCAGAACAGTTACATTGTCGCGTGATTAGTGTGTGAGCCCTCACGCCTACAAAATAGGTGGCAGTAAGGGTAACGTGCTAATCTTTTTTAATGGCCATGTGCTAATGGCAATATTAGCGTGTGGTCATTAATTGAAAAAGTAAAAAATCAGCCATTATACTGGCTCCACTATCAGTACACGGTACTAAGTTTGGAGTTAGTGCAGAAGCACTTATTGCCTCCTATTGACAAAGTGGTAAGTGGTCCCACATTAAATGCATTTTGGTTGGTTTACCACAAGGTTTTTGTAGTACACTAACCATAAAACATCTTTCACACCCTCTCTGCCCATGACATGCTCTCTCACATAAAAGGCACTTAACATGCAGTTTACAACGTGCTAACTACAAATATACCACATAGTCGCTTAACACATTCTACATCTAGTTCTCTTATGGGGAATGGAAGCAGACAATTATATGTCTCTCTACAGCACTGCATACATCTGGTGTGAATTGCACAAACAAATAATAATAATAATATATTCTCATTATGATTATTATTTTGTTAAGACATCAGATAAAGACTGCAAGGCCCATCTAGTCTGCCCACTTTCCTTTCTTATGCAATACCTCATATGTTCCTTGATCTTTGCCTTAACCTTTACTTTCTGATAATTAAAGATTCTCTAATCAATACTTCAAACAGTCTGCCCAGCCCCTTGTGTCTCCCCTCCCCAGGTACAAGAGAGTATAATGAAGAGGAAGAGCTATTATAAAAGGTATTCCCCCCCCCCCCCCCCCAATAGATAAGAACTTGTTTACTTATGGACACCCCTTGTAATTTTGCTCCCATATAGGATAATTTTCCAAAGGGATCTAACTGGATCTAGTAAAAATTTTAGCAGGACAGATTGTCCTCATTGAAAATTAATTGATCATCTGCAGCAAAACTAGGCATTCTAGGAGGTTGTGTTATGTAGGGGAAGATTGCTATGTTCATACACTTCATTTTCAAAATGGGCACCTGGGATAGCATGTGCCCATTTTACATGCATAAATTTGCACCATCCTTTGAGAAGGTTCAATCTGTGCATGTCCTTTTCAAGTTACCCTTCCCTAATTATCTTCTCTCTCAGCCTGATCTGATAATGCCTTGAATGGCCTCCCTTCCATCTTGTCTTATCATAAATATTGTCTCTAGACAATGCCCCCACTTTACCATCCACAATTAAAGGAAGAAAAACCATTTCCTGAATCTCTGACCCTCCTGACTCTTACCAGCTCTCAATAAAAGCAAGAGGCTCCCTAAACCTCTGATCTTTTCCTGACCACTGGCCTGAAACTGCATGTTCCACAGGATCACTCTCCTCATTCATGACCACTCCAGAGATTACATTTCTGATTCCAGAGGATTGCTGTCTCTATTGGTAGGAAGGATAGGATTGGACTCTTATCAGTGCCATTGAAGAACACTGACAAACATAATATTCAGCAGTGAACTAAAATGCCAGTGATGAATGAACATTCTGGAATTATAAGTGCAGATTTCGTAGGGATCATGGGTGGAAAGGCAGGTCCAGGCCAGATGTAGGGAGGTGAAATCAGAGAATCAGAGTGAGGGTTTGATTTAATCAAGTATTACAATGTTCAGGAGAAAGAAATAGGAAGAGGTGATGGGGATTTGATGTAGTACCACAGGTGGGGTGGAGATGTCATCTGGAGTTAATGAAATAAAGGTCAGGTAGAAGAAACTGCAGTTTTTTCAAAGCTGCTCATTGGCTAGATAGAAAGCTAAATTTTACCCAGTTAAGCTCATGGGCTAATTTTCAGATTGAAAGATATCTTAGCCATTTAATAGCTTTTGGAAATTCACCCTGCAGAACTCATCATATTAAAATGCATTTGATTTGATTTGATAAATTGACTTAGCATTCCTCTCTTAACAGATCACCACAGCAGATTACAATGATAACATATTTAATACAGTCATATATTATGAAACATATTACAAAGATAACTGCCTAAATCTAATTCAGTACAGCTATATAACCTAGACCAATAAAATCCATATTATTGATCAAAGCTATCCTCAAATACAATCAATTTCCTGAACTGTAAATAATCAGTATTTTTTCTTAATGAAAGAGGAAGTTTATTTCTAATATAAGGACCCATATAGCTAAAACCTCTTTCATGAGCAGATGTCAGCTGTATTTTGGTCAAAGGTGGCAACCACCACATAACCCTGCTGGAATGAATACAATGTTTGGTTCAGCTCATATGGCAAAGCATGATGGAGTGACCCTGTAAATGCATTCATTTGTTTATACATTAAGTGGAGTAGTTACTAAGCTGTGATACAATTCACAGTTTTACTGCAGCACAATTTATCAGGTGAATCACTTACCTGTAATACAGCGAAGATACTTACCTGTAGCAGGTATTCCCTGAGGACAGAATGTGGGTCGACGTCTGCGTCGGCCTGGGAACCGGCATTTTGCAAGCAAAATATAAAATAAGTTTTGCCAGAGTCTTCTGGCGCGTGTGCAGTGCGCACCATGCATGTGCAGACTTTTTTCCCACCTGTCGCGCGAGCGCGATTCCTCAGTTAAATCAAAAAGCATATAAAAGAACAAATTACAACTCCAAAGGGAAAGTGGGCGGGTTTGTAAGAACAATCAGCCTGCTGTCCTCAGAGAATATCTGCTACAGGTAAGTATCTTCGCTTTCTTCGAGGACAAGCAGGCTGCTTGTTCTCACATCCAGGCTCACTCAAAGCAATGAACACTGGTCAATTGGGCAACGGCGAGGACATAACATAGATTAACCTGAAACCATATACAGCTAGCTGAAAGTGCAGCCAGGAACAGAACAAAAAAGGGTCTAGGAAGGGTGGAGTTGGATTCTAAACCCCGAACAGATTCTGCAGCACTGACTGCCCAAACCGACTGTCGCGTCAGGTATCATGCTGAAGGCAGCGTTGCAGCCTTGCAAACCTCTTCAATGGAGGCTGACTTTAAGAGAGCCACTGACACAGCCATGGCTCTAACATTATGAACTGTGACATGACCCTCCAGTCTCAGCCCAGCTTGGGCATAAGTGAAGGAAATGCAATCTGCTAGCCAACTGGAGATTGTGCGTTTTCTGATGGCGACTCCCCTCCTGTTTGGGTCGAAAGAAACAAACAACTGGGTGGACTGTCTGAAGGGCTTTGTCCACTTCACGTAAAAGGCCAATGCTCTCTTGCAGTCCAAGGTGTGCAAACTGCTTTCGCCAGGGTGGGCATGAGGAAGGGGAAAAAATGTTGGCAAGACAATTGACTGGTTAGATGGAACTCCAACACCACCTTCGGTAGGAACTTAGGGTGCGTGTGGAGGACTACTCTGTTGTGATGAAACTTAGTATAAGGTGCATGCACTACTAAAACCTGAAGCTCACTGACCCTATGAGCTGAACTAAAAAGCCACCAAGAAAATGACCTTCCAGGTCAAGTACTTCAGATGGCATGAATTCAGTGGCTCCATGGGAACTTTCATCAGCTGGGTGAGGATGACGTTGAGATCCCATAACACTGGTGGAGGTTTGATGGGGGCTTTGATAAAAGCAAACCTCTCATGAAGCGAACAACTAAAGGCTGTCCAGAGATAGGCTTACCCTCTACACACCGATGATAAGCACTAATTGCACTGAGGTGAACACTTACGGAGTTGGTCTTGAGACCAGACTCTGACAAGTGTAGAAGGTATTCAAGCAGGGTCTGTGTAAGACAAGAAGAGGATCTAGGGCCTTGCTGTCACACCAGACGGCAAACCTCCTCCATTTGAAGAGTAACATCTCTTCATGGAATCTTTCCTGGAAGCAAGCAAGACCTGGGAGACACCCTCTGAAAGACCCAAGGAGGCGAATTCTAAGCTCTCAACATCCAGGCCGTGAGAGCCAGAGACTGGAGGTTGGGATGCAGAAGCGACCCCTCGTTCTGGGTGATGAGGGTTGGAAAACACTCCAATCTCCACAGTTCTTTGGAGGACAACTGCAGAAGAAGAGGGAACCAAATCTGGCATGGCCAGAAGGCTGCAATCAGGATCATGGTTCTGCGGTCTTGTTTGAGTTTCAGCAAAGTCTTCCCTACTAGAGGTATGGGAGGATACGCATACAGAAGGCCTGTTCACCAATGATGGAGAAAGGCATCTGACGCTAGTCTGTCGTGGGCCTGAAGCCTGGAACAGAACTGAGGGACCTTGTGATTGATCTGAGTGGCAAAAAGATCCACCGAGGGGGTGCCCCACACTCGGAAGATCTTGCGAGCTATGCCCATGATCAGTGGCCACTTGTGAGGTTGCATTACCCTGCTCAGCCTCTCGGCCAGACTGTTGTTTACACCTGCCAGATAAGTAGCTTGGAGAAACATGCCGTGACGGCGTGCCCAAAGCCACATCTGAACAGCTTCCTGACACAGAGGACGAGATCCAGTGCCCCTCTGCTTGTTAGTGTAGTACATCATAACCTGATTGTCTGTTTGAATCAAGATGATTTGGTTGGACAGCCGATCTCTGAAAGCCTTTAGCACATTCCAGATCGCTCTCAATTCCAGTAGGTTGATCCAAAGACCCGTTTCCTGGAAGGACAGGCCTCCTTGAGGGTGAAGCCCATCTACATGAGCTCCCCACCCTAGGAGGGATGCATCCGTCATCAGCACGTTTTGTGGCTGAGGAATTTGGAATGGTCGTCCCATGGTCAAATTGGACCGGATTGTCCACCACTGAAGAGAATTTCGAAAATCGGTGGAGAGTTGGATCACATCCTCCAGATCCCCCACAGCTTGATACCACTGGGAAGCTAGGGTCCATTGAGCTGATCTCTTATGTAGATGTGCCATGGGAGTTACATGAACTGTGAAGGCCATGTGGCCTAAAAGTCTCAACATCTGCCGATCTGTGATCTGCTGAGACGCTCAAACTATGGACACCAGGGACTAGAGGTTCTCTGCCCTTGCCTCGGGAAGATAAGCCCGAGCTGTCTTCGTGTCCAGCAGTGCTCCAATGGACTCCAAGTTTTGGACAGGAATGAGATGGGACTTGGAATAATTTATTACGAACCCCAGTAGCTCCAGCACCTGAATAGTCATTCACATGGACTCCACAGCACTGTCCTCTGAGGTGCTCTTCACCAGCCAATTGTCCAGATAAGGTAACACATGCACTCCCAGTTTGCATAGCGACGCTGCGACTACAGCCAGACCCTTTGTAAACACTCTGGGCGCAGACACCAGACCAAAGGGCAGTACACGGTACTGAAAGTGCTGTGTTCCCAGCCGAAATCGAAGATATTTCCTGTGAGCTGGAAGTATCGAGATGTGTGTGTAAGCATCCATCCATCAAGACCAGAGAGCATAGCCAATCATTTTCCTGAATCATGGGAAGAAGGGTGCCCAGGGAAACCATCCTGAACTTTTCTCGGACAAGGAACTTGTTCAGGGCCCCTAGGTCTAGGATGGGATGTATCCCCCCTGTTTTCTTTTGCACAAGGAAGTACCTGGAATAGAATCCCAGCCCTTCTTCCCCTGCTGGAATGGGTTCGACCGCATGGGACTTTAGAAGGGCAGAGAGTTCCTCTGCAAGTACCTGCTTGTGCTGGGAGCTGCAAGAATGAGCTCCCGGTGGGCAATTTGGAGGTTTGGATTCCAGATTGAGGGTGTATCCTAACTGGACTATTTGAAGAACCCACCGGTCGGAAGTTATAAGAGGCCACCTTTGGTGAAAAAACATTAGCCTCCCCCCAACCGGTAAGTCGTCCGGTACAGACACTTTTACAGTGGTTATGCTGAACTGGAGCCAGTCAAAAGCCCGTCCCTTGCTTTCGCTGGGGAGCAACAGGGGCCTTAGGCACACGCTGTTGACGAGAACGAGCGCACTGGGGCTGAGCCTGGGCAGGCTGCCGAGAAGCAGGAGTGTACCTATGCCTAGGATAGGAATAGGAGGCACTCCTCTTCCCTCCAAAATACCTCCTAGCTGAGGAGGTTGTAGTAGAAGACGACCGGCGGGAGAGAGAATCCATAGCATCATTGTGCTTTTGATCTGATCAACAAGATCCTCTACTTTTTCACCGAAAAGGTTGTCCCCTCGGCAATGAACATCCGCTATCCTCTGCTGGACCAAATGGTCTAGGTCAGAAACACACAGCCATGAGAGTATGCACATTGCTATACCTTGAGCAGAGATTCTGGATGCTACATCAAAAGTGTCGTAAGCGTACCTGGCCAGGAATTTACGACACGCCTTCTGCTGCCTGACCGACTGGCGAAAAGGCTCGGCCTGCTCCGGAGGGAGGGCATCAACCAAGGTGGACAGTTGCCTCACCGAGTTCCGCAAGTGGACGCTCATGAAGAGCTGGAATGGCTATATTCGCGCAGCAAGCATAGCAGCCTGACACGTTTTCCTCCCAAAAGAGTCCAACGTCCTAGCTTCTCTGCCTGGGGGCACCAAAGCATAGTCCATAGTATTCTTGGATCTTTTGAGGGCGGAGTCCACCACAATGAAATTGTTGGGTAACTGGGACCTCATCAACCCAGGTTCACCGATACTGGATCCGATACTGGGAATCTGTTTTCTTGGAGATCACGGGGCCAGACAGAAGGTATGACCAGTTCCACATAAGGACCTCCTTCAGTACCTTACCTATGTAGAGAAGCCGTCACAGCCTCCCTAGGTGGAGAAGGATAGTTCAGGACCTCGAGCATCTCAGCCCTGGGCTCATCCTCAGCCTCCATAGCAAAAGGAATAGCCGTAGCCATTTCCCGGACAAAGGATGTAAAGGACAGACTCTCCGGGGGAGATAGTCTCCTTTCTGGTGGAGGGGAAGGTTCAGAGGGAATCCCATAGGACTCGTCAGAAGAAATGTACCTGGTATCTTCCTCTGACTCCCATGAACACTCCTTTTAAGTATCGGATAAGACCTCTCTGAGAGCACTCCGAGACTGAGCCTGCCTCGACACCAAAGATCGACATCCTCGAAGGCGATGTCAAGAGGTCGACGCCCGCCTAGACTGCGGCGAATCTTTCTCCACCGACGTCAAAGGGAAGTCAACCTGGGTGGCAGCCAACACCTATGCCGCAAGCGGCACTGAGGACGGAGACCTCACCGCAGGTGAAGGGCCAGACACCGCTGCAGCAGATGGTATGGAAGGCGCAAGCACCCCCGACACCGAAGCAAACTGGCGCAGCAATCCTTCCAGAAGCTCAGGAATCAGGGCCTGGATGCGCTCATCAAGAGCTGCCATCAGAGAAGGCTGCGGGGTCAGTGGAACAACTGGTGGCAGAACCTGTCGAGGTTCGGGAGCAGGTACCGGGGCTGCCAGGAGACAGACGCATCGGCAACTCTTGTATTGGGAGGAGCGATCCTCTCGGCGCCGACGCTTCTCGGGTGCAGAGTCCCTCGATGCTCCGGAGCTCCTGGCACCGTGTGTCGAAGGAGATCGATGACGGTGTTTCTTCGCCTTTGCTCGATGCCCGTCATCGAGACTCCTCGGTACCGATGAGGACGACGTGGATTCCTCACATCTCCTCGAAGTTGGGCCCGACGAAGGTGGATCCCGGGGGGCATGCATAACAGGAGGCCTTGAAGCAGGTGGAGACCTCCTCGACACCTCACTGCTCCCAGCACGAGCTGGCCTCTCAGCAGCCATTACCTCTCCTCCTGATGTCGGCGCTACTCACGTTGAAGGACCGGACCAAGCCCCAAAAATCTTTTCTTGTTTGGCTTCTCGAGACACGTTATTTATTTTATTTATTTATTTATTGCATTTGTATCCCACATTTTCCCACCCATTTGCAGGCTCAATGTGGCTTACAGAGTTTGTTATGACATTGTCATTCCATGATATCACATACACTTAGTATTGTATAGAGATTAAGTAAGGGAAGAGAGAAGGAAGGTGTTAGGCAGGATAGTATGGAAGGTGGACTTTAGAGATTGGAAGGATTGGTGAGGTAGTTTTGTGAGGCTATGGGTTCTCTTTGTAGGCTTTGTTGAAGAGATGTGTCTTCAAAGATTTTCGGAAGTTAGTTATTTTGTCAATAGCTTTCAGGGCTGTAGGTAATGCATTCCACGGCTGCGTGCTCATGTAAGAGAAGGTGGTAGCGTGTATCAGCTTGTATTTTAGTCCTTTACAGCTGGGGAAGTGCAGATTGAGAAATTTGCGGGATGATCTTATGGCATTCCTGGGAGGCAAGTCTACGAGGTTTAGCATGTAGATTGGGGCATCTATGTGAATGATTTTGTGTACAATCGTGCAGATCTTGAACGCAATGCGTTCCTTGAGTGGGAGCCAGTGAAGTTTCTCTCTTAGGGGTTTTGCACTTTCGTATTTGGTTTTTCCAAATATGAGTCTGGCGGCGGTATTCTGGGCTGTTTGGAGTTTTTTGATAGTCTGTTCTTTGCAGCCAGCATACAGTGCATTGCAGTAGTCCAAATGACTTATTACCATTGACTGTACTAGCGTACGGAATATGTATCTCGGGAAGAAAGGTTTTACTCTTTTGAGTTTCCACATGGAAGGAACATCTTTTTTGTCTTATTCTTCACGTGTGCATCGAGTGTGAGGTTTCGATCGATTGCAACTCCAAGAATTTTCAGATTTTGCGAGACGGGAAGAGAACAGTATGGTGTGGTAATGGTGGAGTAGTTGTTTTTGTTGTGTTGTGAGGTGAATACAAGACATTGTGTTTTTTCTGCGTTGAGTTTTAGCTGGAATGCATCCGCTCAGGAGTGCATGATTTGGAGGCTTTGGTTGATCTCGTTGGTGATTTCATTTAGATCGTGTTTGAATGGGATGTAAATCGTGACATCGTCTGCATATATGTAGGGATTCAGGTTTTGATTGGTTAGAAGTTTGGCTAAAGGTATCATCATTAGGTTGAAGAGAGTTGGTGATAGGGGGGATCCTTGGGGAACTCCACATTCAGGTATCCATGGGGGTGATATGTCCGCGTTCGTTGTTACTTGGTATGATCTTGTGGTCAGGAATCCTTTGAACCATTTGAGAACTGTACCTCCTACTCCGAAGTATTCTAGTATATGTAGTAGTATTCCATGATTAACCATGTCGAATTGTAGGAGGAGTATGTTGCTACCAGTTGCAATTGCTTATTTGAATGAGTTCATTGCGGATACTAGTACAGTTTCGGTGCTGTGATTTGATTGAAATCCTGATTGAGATTCATGTAAAATTGAGTGTTTATTTAGGTATTCCAAGAGTTGTTTCGTCACTTTGCCCTCCATGAGTCTGGTTATGAGCGGGATAGATGCTACTGGGCGATAATTGGTTAGGTCCATTGTGCTTTTCTTAGCATCTTTTGGCAGCGGAGTAAGTAAGATGTTTCCTTTCTCCTTGGGAAAGAGACCAGTTTGAAGCCTGTGGTTTACATGATTCATGTGGTCTTTTTTGAATTGTTTGGGGGCGGATCTTATTAGGCTATTGGGGCAAATATCTAATTTGCATTGTGATTTGGCGTATTTTCCAAGCCATCGTGATATTTCATCTGGCGATATCGTGTCAAATTTGGTCCATGATCGATCTGCTGGGCTTTCCTCAGGTTCTGGATCTAGACATTCAAGGATGCTTGTGTACTCAATTGTGTTGGTGGGTATCATGAGTCGGAGCTTTATAATTTTTTCATTGAAGTAGTTCGCAAGATTGGTTGCGGATGGGGTGTCTATGTTGTTAGAGGTAACCGGTGTAGTATTTAGGAGTTTGTTTACGAGTGAGAAAAGTTTGTGTGTATCCTTGTAGTTTGGTCCTATTTTAGTTTTGTAGTACGTTCTTTTAGTTTCTTCATATGAAGACACAGACTACAAGTGGCTGGGCTACGGTTGGACCCAAGGCACTGGATACACCATGCGTGAGTTTCGGTACCTGAGATGGTCCGGTTGCACTGAGTACAACGTTTGAAGCCACTGGGTGTCTTCGATGACATGGGAGGAAAAACAGCTTTGGCGAAATCAAAGGATGCAATTGTGCCTAAATAAGAAAAAAGGCACAAAAAAGGGAAGAACCCGACCGCGCGGCCTAAAGGCTGGCCGCATCAAAAAACAAAGAAAACTGAGAAGGAGAAAACCTAAGAAGAAAAAACTATGGAAATTCTTTTTTTTTTTAAACAAAGAAAACAAGCAAAAAAACTCGCAATCAGTCAGAGAAAACTCTTTCCCGGGACTCAATGAGGAGCACATGATACCTGCTGCACCTCAACACGGAGAAAAAGACACTGAGGAATCTCGCTCGTGTGACGGGCGGGAAATCAGTCCATGCATGCGCGGTGCGCGCTGCACACGCGCCAGAAGACCCTGGAAAGACTTTCTTTATATTTTGCTTGGAAAATGCCAGTTCCCGGGCCAAAGTGGACGTCGACCCACATGTGAGAACAAGCAGCCTGCTTGTCCTCGGAGAACTCAATATCTCAGGTGACTCAGGCAGTATATTGAATTTTATATTGCTGCAGCTATGAGAATTATGCACTCATGGCTAAAGCAATGCAAAGGTAGTGGGCTCAACTTTGGGTCTACTGTCAGTGGCATAGCTAGGACTGAATGGACTCCAAATGTAAAAATTAAGACAGGTCCCCCTATAACAGCATCTCTACCAAGGTGGTGGGACTAAGTGGGTGGGGGAGGGGGGAAGGAGAAGGAGGAAGAATCCCTTAAGAACTCCAGTAAACAAATCATGCCAAAAGCTAACATATCCCAGACGTATAAATAGAAAACCTGTCACAGTAATAGAAATAGAAACTGAAATGCAAGGTATCAGCAGCGATGCACATTTCCCAAAGCTGACATATTTACAATTAATAAATTCAGGGCCACCGAGAGACTGAGCCAGGCCCGGGGCAGGGCCACTGCTGCCGCTGACCCCCCCCCCCCCCCCCCCAGATTGCCATCGCCGCCCCCTCTCACCAGGATTGCCGCTGTCAACCTTGGAGCTGGTGGGGATCCCGAGACCCCACCAGCAGAAGACTGCAGTGCTGCTCTTCACTCCATGCCTGCCCTGCCCCTGCTTTTTTCTCTTGTCGCGCATGCTCGGTTTCAACTGAGCATGCGCCTGAAGGGAAAAGCAGCCGCTGTAGAGGCAAGTGAAGAGCAGCGTTGGAGGGGGCCTGGCACCAGAGTTTTCTCTCTCCTACTCCTGTCGGGACGGGATCACTGGGGCCCGTCAGGAGCAGGAGAGATTGAGAAAGACCCTAGTGCCAGGCCCCCCTTCGAGGCCAGGCCCGGGAAATTTTGTCTCCCCTGCCCCCCCCCCCCCCCCCCCCTCTCAGTGGCCCTGAATAAATTCAGAAAAAGTCAAAACCTTATTTTCTACCTTTGTGGTCTGGTCATTGCTTTGGCCCCAGTGTCTCTTTTCCATTTTTCTCTGTTTTCTTAACTCCTTTTCCAGTATCTCCTGTCCTTTTGACATTTCTTCTCCTTGTCCACTATCCATTTTTCTTCTGTATCCCTATGCATCTTGTCTCTATCCCTGTCCCTATCCACCCCCCACGTTCAGCAAGTAACCTCTCAGTGTCCATAACTTACCTCTATATTCAGCATCTGTTCTCTGTGTCCCTTTCCTTATGCTCCCTCTATGGTCTGCATTTCCTTTCTGTATGCTTGTCTTCTGGGTGGAGAACCTGCCAAGTATCTACAATATCTAAGGATTGACTAAAGTGTACAAGCGCCCCTTGGGTGCTCCCCTTCCCTGCTCTAGACTTTTCAGATCTATCCAAAAAAGGATCCATCACATCATTCATATCTCCCGCTATGATCAGCGGTGTGTCACAATATTGGGAACAAGAATGAAGTAGTTGAAAGAAAAAGTTAGCATTACTAGGCATCGGGCCATAGACTCCCACGAATTCTTTACCCTGGATATTGAGATGAACCCCAACAAAACAACCCTCGTTATCATGGAATAATAATTTACTAGAACATGATAGATATTTACATATTAATATTACTACTCCTCCCCATTTTCTAGCTGAGGGGGACCCATGTACTTCCCTAACCCACTGCCTGGTTTTGATACTTGGCAGAGGCCAACCGCATCTCTTGAAGGCAGACCACATCCACCTTATGACGTTGCAAAGCAGTGAGAATTTTAGACTGCTTCACCGGTGATGATATTCCCCCACACCACATTCCAGAAAAGAAAATGTACTGTCCCCTGTGAGGGATTATCCATTGGTTCTCTTACTAGCACTAATTCCAAAAATTATTAACATACTAGTTACTTACCCTCGGACGTCCAGCCTCGCCCGGGGGGAACAGAGAGTGCATTGGTCCCGAAAAGTCCCATGGCAGCAAAATGTATCCCATCTAAGCAACCGCAGCAGACTATGAATGCCCCCTCCAACTCCACCCAGCTGCCCCAAACTACTCTCCCCTATGTTCCCCCTCCCTCCTTCCCCTCCTTCTTTCCCAATGAGTGCCCTACCCTCATTTTGCAGGGGAACTGAAGGTCACTGTAATGGCTAGGAGGCTCACTACCTCTACCAAGAATAAAAATGTAATAATTCTATATATTCAGGCAATAGAGCATAAATGAGCATGCTTTCTTATACAGTGTGGTTCAGACAAGTTACAGTCAGAGAAATCTTCTGGAATACCTTAGGAGGGTTGTTTTACAGTGGGCAATGAACTAAGTACAACTCGTGCTGCATGTAGCGTATCTATAGTTTTCCCTTGACCCTCTAGAAGAATCTTTAAAGTTGATGGATAAAGTAAAGAAAATCAGTATCCTTTCTTAAGTAAAGTAGCACAGATTGGTGAGAAGCGTTTCCTTCATTCTGCTAGGGCTGGTGAGAAATCTTGAAAAAGTAGCACCTGCTCCTCCTTATATTTTAATGCTTCACAATTCTTCCGGTAGTGCTGTAGCAGCGCTGCTTTGTGAGCATAATTAAGAAGTTTCACTATTACTACTTTGGGCCTCGTTTGCGCTTGCCACAGGCGGCCTGGGATGAGCTCCTTGGGGCAACTGTTTTTTTTCTAGGCTGGCATGCTTTTTTACTATCATTCACAGCCAGTTCTCATTGCTGGTTGTTTTATTGTCACTGATGGCCTCAGCTGCTTCCAGGGAGATTTCCTCTCATAGCATTCCTGTGATCTAGAGGTTCCACGCTCTCCCTGCTAGGGATTTATAAGTTACTCTCTTCCGTGTCATCAGGTAAGACTGCCCACACCCCTTATGCTTCCTGTCAAGCTAAGGCTTTATTCTCATTATTACTTCTTAATATTCAGTCTCTTAGGGGAAAAACCACTGGTTCAGGTTCAATTAATTTGATTAACCACTTAAGGATAGCTATTAAAGTGGAGTACAAAGAGTAATACAAATCTAACATTAAAAACAGAAAAGAATGGCAACTGTTAATAGAAAGGAACAGAAAGGAGAAAAAAAAAGAAGAGAACCCCCCCCCCCCCAGTCTTTTGTATAACCATAGTTCCAGGCCCCTGTATATAGTTACAACTTCCTGACAGTATTCCCCCAGGAAAACCAAATCATGGATTAACTAGAAAAGCGTCCCCAAAAAAGTGGGCTTTAAATATTTGTTTAAAAGTTGCCAAGGAAGGTTCTAACCTTAGAGCAGTTGACAACTGGTTCCATAGGGCCAACTATATTAAACATGGAATTCCACATGGAAAACGGAGAGACCTGATGGAATGAAGGCACCACCAGCTGGCATCACTGGGCTGATTAAAGAGTATGTGAAGGGATGCAGGATAGAAGGAGATGTGCCAAAAAAGAGGGAATGCCAGTCTGGTGAATGCCAAATACTAGAGTCAGAAACGTAAACACAATATGGTATTGCACTGGCAGCCAATGTTTGGCTGCATTGTCAGATTTAATCTCTGGTACAAATTCTAAGGTATTCTGTTTTACCAAAACCTGGTTAAGGTATAGAGAAGAGGGCTTGTTATACTAAATGCTCCCATCCACTTATGATGTATTTTTTAAGAACTGAAAGTCCTATAGGGGAGGTGTGGCCATGTTTGTATATACTGTTCTTTTGTCTGTTGAACTTCAGATGGGGGGCTTTCCTTATCCTGAATCTCTGTTGGTTAGAATCTCCAACTCCTTTATACTTTTTAATGTATTTTCAACCGACTTTTCTTGCCAATTACAGGGAAAACCAGAATCTCACTCTGTCTAAAGTTATTATTGACTATCTGAATATCTTGATTTTGGAACATTTTGACTTCCATGTTAATGCTCCACAAAGATTTTATGATAAATGGGTTTGTTTGTTTGTTTTTTAATCTTCTGGAAGATTGAGCCTTGTCCAACATATTCCTTTTTCCACACATGTAGCTGGGCACACATTAGATCTAATTCTCTCAAGCTCTTTCTCTGACCTTTGGAAACATTCTGATTTCAACATTCTTTCTTTCCCTTGGACTGATCATTTGTTAATCTCCTTTACAATTGCCATGTTGAATCATGATCCTGTGCACACTCTAGATAGTTTGTCCTAATAACAAATTTTCAGGTATTTCTCTCTGTCCTTTGCTTTCTCTCTTTCCTCCTAACTTTGGCAATATGCCTCTTTCTGATCGGGTTTCCTCCTGGAATTTCCATTTTGGCAAATCAAATCTCCAAATTTTCTACTACAAAGACTTTGGAATATAATTCTTCCACCATGACTAAAAGTTGATTTTATGCAGGGCTTCACTGTTGAAAAAAGCAGATGTGGCATGTGAAAAGATCTTCTTCAGCTTCAGCTTATTATAGGATTTGTTATAATTTCTATCACACCCAGTTGAAAGAGGCTAAAAAGGAATACTGTTCTTTGTTGATCAAATCTTCTTCTGACAAACTGAAAAATTATTTTCTCTATTTTGAGGGAGCCTACTGCAGTGGGTTCTGCGCGCACCATGTTACAGAATACACTAGTGAGTTATTTGCATAAATCTTAATTACTGCCAATTAGTGCTGATGTGTCCCAATATCATTAACAATCTTCCACTCATTAATATTTTAAAAATATCAGTTTTGAAAAAATTATCTAGATCAGTAGTCCTCATTCTACAAGAAATCTGCTATTTTTTAAAAGAACTTCCAACTTCCCAACAGGGTTCCCTGCTTTGCCACCTGATTGCCTCAATGGCTACTCTTGAAATCTTTTTTTCTTTTTTTTTTTACTGAATATTTGCAATCGAATGTCATTATTTATTTCATGGAGTTTTTGTGACTGATGATTGAAAAGTACTAAGTTGGAACATATCTTAAAACCCATGATTTGACATTCATCGGAAAGTAACATCTTTTTTTTCATAATCTAAATTTAAAGTAGTTTGTATAAGATGGAGTCATTCAGACATTTATACAGTTCTCTTTCAGTGGTATTAATATTCTTTGGGCATCTAATTTCACTCTCAGACCACAAATAAATCCTGAAACTTGTAGTTCCAAATCATGCATGAAAGCAGGGAGTACAATTAAAATTGATCATATTTATTTAATTATGTTCAATATTTTTATTGATGACATTCAAGAATAAATTACATCCTGTGTTCAGCAAAAACAGCCATGCCAGCTCCAAAACATTCAATACAAAACTACAATGTTAACTTTCATCATCAAACTTTTTTATGTTTATAAGTCTTCTCCCTAACCCCCCCCGTCCCCTCCCGACACTCCACCCCCCCACCCACATCCTATATATATTAGCCATTCCTATTTAATCCTTTCTCCCTCTTTCACCCCAAGGTAACCTATTCAAAACTTGACTACGTGCCCTGGGGGACAGATTGTTTAAATACTGTGTCCAGATTGCCAGAAATTTTCTCTGTCTCTTGGGTGAATGGCTTGCCCCTCTTGATTCAAATAACATTAATTGGTGCAGTTTGTTCCTCCAGTACCAATAGGAGGGGGCCACATCCGATATCCAATGGTTAAGAATACACTTTTTCCCCACTATACAGGACTTGCTAAGAAACATTCTTTCCCCTTGCGTGCCTACTCCCCAAAGACCAATTATAGTGAACATCATTCTTTCAAAGGTGAGGGCCACTGGGAATCCCAGGACCTAGCTCAAAAATCGGGCTATGGCTTGCCAAAAGAATTTAATAAATCTACATTGCCACACGCAGTGCATGAATGTTGCATCCACCTGCTCACATTTTTGGCATTTATCAGTTTCTACTACTCCTGCATAATATGCTCGCCTTTGGGAGAAGTACGCTCTGTGCACTGTTCTAAATTGGCACTCCTGGAGCTCCGCACTATGTATAATCTGTGAGACCCCTACAAGGGCCCTCCTTTTGAGAGATTCAGATATAGGTTTCCGTGCCTCCTGACTCCACCGCACTGCCATCTCCTGCATCCATCTCTCAGGTTGCCCTTTCCCCAATTCCTTGCAGAACCAGGACACTGAGACTTGCCAAACTGCATCGCCCTCTAAGAATTCCCTCAATTTTCCCCCAAAATCCAATGAAAGGCTCTCCCGCCTAAGGCTTTTCACATAATGATTATATGCCAGATTCCCCACTGGCCCCTCCTGAGTGATCTGCATGAACTCAGTTGCTGCTATTAATGTTCCGTCTTCTTGTATTAAGTTCTCTAGCAATGTTATGCCCTTATCTTTGAGCCTACTGAATATTGCATTTTCCCTGCCTGGCATAAAATCCTCATTGCCCTGCAGCGGCAAAAATATGCTCGTGGACGGATCCTGCCCCCACCTCCTCAGCAGTTCCCTCCACCCATACCACAACGGATCCAGGAGCATACTACGTCGGACCCTCTCAGGGAATTTTTTCTTGTTTACATGCAATAGATAGGTCATATGCCACTTGTAGAAGTATGCCCTCTCCATTACCATATCCGTATAAGTAGTGGTGCCCAGTATCCAGTCCCTTAAGTGGCGCAACAGACAGGCTTGATTATATTCTCACATGTCCGGCAGCCCCAGGCCTCCCCCTCTCTGAGCCCCCACCAAGTGCCGCCATCTCATCTTAGGTTTCTTGCCTGCCCAGCAAAAAGCCACCACTAACCTCCTGAGTGCTGCCAGGTATTTCCTCAGCAGCCTAATCGGGAGGGCCTGCAAGGTGTATAACCAACGGGGGAAGATTATCATGCAATAAATATGTATTCTGCCCATTAGTGATAAAGGAAGTGAGGACCACCGTGATAGTTGATCTCTCGTCTCTTTTAATAAATGTGTGGCATTAAGCTCATATATTTGACCCGTATCCATCGACAACCAAGTTCCCAGGTACCTAAATGACCCATTCGCCCAGCGTATTGGGAAATTCTCACCCCAGCCTCTTTTGAGCCTTTCAGTGCAAGGTAGTGCTTCCGATTTTATTAGATTCAATCTGAAGCCAGAAAAGTCCCCATATTACTCTAGGCTTTTCATGAGGTGCGGAAATGACTTGCACGGCTCAGTTAACAGCACCAGCAAGTCATCTGCAAAAGCTGCGGTCTTAAAATGTACCTCTCTGATTTTAACTCCTTGGATATCGGCATTGCCCTGTATTTCTCTCAGCAGAGGATCCAACGCAAGAATGAAGAGCAGTGGCGACAGAGGGCAACCCTGCCTCGTTCCTCTCTGTATTGGGAACCACTCTGACTGCACTCCATTTGCGTATACCTGTGCTTGTGGCTCTGTGTATAACACTTTTATTGCCTGTGCAAAGAAGCCAGTAATGCCATAGGCCTGCAATACTCCAAAAAGGTAACTCCACTCTACTCGATCGAATGCCTTTTTGGCATCAAAGCTTATTAACAAGGCTGGGGTCTGCTCTGTTTTCACCCTCTCAAGCGCAGCCCAGATGCGCCGAATGTTCTTGGCTATCACTCTACCACAGGTAAAACCCACCTGTGGTTCTATTACCAATGAGGGAAGGAAAACTAGATAACCTGTTTGCCAAGATCTTAGCCAAAACTTATTTTCAGCATTTAATAAGGATATTGGTCTCTATGATTCAGGGTGATCCGCATGTTTACCTGGCTTCAGCAATACGCTTATTTGGGCTTTGTTAAGGTGGGCCGGCAAGTGCCCTCTAACGAGAGCTGTATTAAACACCCCTGTAAGTGTCAGTCCAATTTCTCCGCCTAGAATTTTGTAAAATTCAGATCTCATGCCATCTGGTCCTGGTGCCTTGCCCAATTTGCTTTGCTTAATCACCCATTCCACCTCCTTTACAGTAATCGGAGCGTTAAGCACTTCCAATTCCGCTGCCGATACCTGTGGCAGCTCTACACTATTGAGATAGGTGTCACTGGGCGTCACAAGGTCTGCCTGTGGTGTGTATAGCTGTTTGAAAAATGTTATCAGTACTGCATTTACCTTTTCATCTGTATGTACCCGCTCTCCTGTCTCATCTATCATTGTAAGGATTTTCTTCGCAGCCAGTCTCTTATTAGCTAGCCTAGCCAATAGTCTCCCACTCTTATTAGCAAATCTATAGAGCTGGTACTTATAATACGCGTTCGACTTCTTGCGCTCTGTCCTGTAGTAATTTCATTTAAGGTCTGTTGCGCCTCTATAATTGCTTCCTAATGCTCATCGAGTGGTCTCTCCCATATTGTTTCCTTAGGTATGTAACCCTTTTTCCCAACCGTAGGACTTCCCATATCTCTAGTCTTCCTCTTGTAGGCTACATACGATATGATTTCTCCCCTGAGAACAGCTTTTTGCCGTTTTCCCAGAAAAGAATTGGATCGGCATGTGCTGCTCATTATTGGCTCTATAGTCTTGCCACTTGCCCACTAAAAAAGGGAGAAAGTGGCTGTCTCGATTATAAAAAAGTTGGGAACCGCCACATCCCCACTCTGGGGCCTCCCTCTCCCCACCTCACTTGTGCTCTCACCCAGGCATGGTCAGATATCAATATGGGGCCTATCTGGGCTTCTTCCGTCTTAGTCAATAATTCCCGCGAGGAAAGATATAGTCTATCCTAGACATTGTTAAATGAGCCCTAGAAATATGTGTGAAGTCTTTATCGACAGGGTGGAGTGTTCTCCAGACATCGACCAAGTCCAACGCATCACATAGTTTAGAGGACACCGCTCTCCCCTTTAGCCAATTACCTCCCCGTTGGTTTGAACTGTCCAGCTTTGGATCTATCACATCATTCATATCTCCTCCCATCAGAATTGGCAAGTCCCCCAGTGCATGAATCTGTCGTATGAGCTGTGTAAAAACTGTTTTTGATAAATATTTGGTGCATAGACATTGCATAGTAGCATTGCTTGCCGCTCTAGCACCACTGAGACCAGAACATATCTCCCCTGTGGGTCTGCCACCACTTGCTTTACCTCAACACCCAGATCCTTTCTAAATAGTGTCACTACTCCTCCTTTCTTCCCCACTGCAGGTGCATCTACCCATTCTCCTACCCCACCAGCGCTTCAACTTAGAATGCTCTGCTCTTGATAAGTGTGTTTCCTGCAGGAATGCTATTGAAACCCCTCTATCATTCAAGGCTTTCAATATTTTCTGCCTTTTTACTGGAGAGTGTATACCTCTCACATTCCATGTTATCACCTGTAGCTTGGTCATGTTTTACCCTTAATTCTCGAGCATTCTAGTTTGAGTTGCCATTCTACAACCCTTTTTCATACCGAGAGGAGTGTTCCCAACCCTCACTTTCCCGATAGTCTCCTCGTCGGTGCAACCTACCATATATTCTAGCCCTTTTTCTCGGTCCAGGATCTTGAATGCATAATATATGTTCAGGATGTTCCCCATCTCCTCCTTCTCCCTCCCTCGTCTCCCTGCCCCTCCTCCCTCTTCCTGCCCTCCCCTCCCCCCTCCTTCCCACTCAAATCCCGTCCCCGTCTCTTCGCCCCTTCTCATGCCTTTAGGCATAACTTCCAGTATAACAGTGGTTGAAGCGCCTTTTCCTAAGGTTGCCTATCTTATCCCCACCCTCCACCCATACCACAGTTCACCCCATCAGTCTATGATTCCACCAGGGCGGTCTTCTACTCTCCGCGGCTTGATCGCGATGTCTGCAGCGTGCTCTGCATCTGCATTTATATCGACTGGTCTAGATACAATCCAATCATCAACATGTTTCAACTTCTAACGCATTACAACTATTTATCAGAGACATCTTACTCCTCTTTCCACTTTCCGCTGACCAGCAATCCTTAGCTATCCTGTTGGCCGCCACCATTCTGTCCACATATAGTGTCGCTTCATCCACTCGATCAAAGAAAACAGCCTGCCCATTGTCAATAAGTTTAAGTTTAGCTGGATACAACAAGCTGAATTTGTATTTCAGGCCAAAACAGTTTTGGTGCACAAGGGAGCAAAGCTATTTCGCGCCATGGAAACATTTGTTGCATAATCGTTGAAAGCAGAGTACTCTGGTGCCCTGATATTCCAGTTTCTGTCCCGCCCGGAGTACCTGCAAGATTAGCACTTTGTGTGTATAGTTGAGGCTTCGAAAGATGACCACTCTAGGTCTATCCGCCCCCTCTCTCCTCTCTGACCTAGTCTGTGTGCTCTCTCCACTCGCAGGGCCCCCATCAGCCCAGGCCTGCTCCAGCGTTTTAGGCAGCCATTTTCCAAAAACGTGCATAGGTCGCGCTTGGCAGCGCCTCCGGTAGCCCCACGAGGTGGAGATTATTTCTCCTGGAGCGGGTTTTCTAACTCCTCCAGTTTCGCTTCTACCTCTGACTGGGTGCGGAGCCGTGGCTGCTCTTCAAAGACTTTTAATATATCTCTTCCGCTTGACCTACTCTTGTTGCACCGCTTGCAGTTCTGTCATCATTTGCGCGTCTCTCGTCAAAGCCTTCTAGCTTGTCCAGAATTAGTTGCAACTTCTTTCCCACCGCCTGCTCGACCGCTGCCATTTACCTCCTCTGTAATCTCTGCCGCCCATGATGAGCTTGGCGGTGGCGATGATGGCGCAACCCTGTCCGCTATCTTGTTTTCACTAGCGCGGGTTTCTTCTTTTGGGTCTTTCTTTGCGGATTTGGATGCCATCTGTCACCACAGCACGATTTCTAGCTTTCCGTATTGCTCACTGATTGTCAGGGAGTATTTCTGTTACTATCCTCCGCAGGTGGTCTGGGTTATTATTGCCGATTATCTAAGGCGCTCCGGAGCAGCTCTTTCCTACGTCCTCACTGCTCCATCCCCCACCGGAAGTCCATCATATTTATTTAATTATTCTGCCTCTTTGTGTAGTATACTGATCTTCAAACTGTGGCAGTAGTTAAGCTTTAGAGGCCGATGTACAAAACCTGCAATATATCCCTAAGTTTGCAGCCCATTTCTGGTGAACGTTGCTACATAAATCCATGCCAAACATTCATCCAAAACTTTTCTGTGGGTCGAGAATGAAAAAGATAACTACTCTTCACTGAGGTGTTGCAAAATCAACATGTGAAGATATTGTTACATGTGAATTTCATTGGTTCACAAATAATGAGTGGCTCTGTATGGTATTGCATTACAGCAGCAAATCAGTTGTCACAATCAGTTGGCAGACAAATCACCTAGGCTGACACAGGCAGGAATCAGAAGACTGGACTAAGATAAACCAACAGACTGAACACAGGCAGGACCGAGGTAACTAAACACAATGGACTAACAGAGTCAAGACAGGGCAGGACAGAGGTAACTAAACACAATGTAATAATTCTATATATTCAGGCAATAGAGCATAATGAGCATGCTTTCTTATACATCTTTGTAAAAGAGCCCCTAAATGACCTATATAGAATTACCATATATACTTAAATATAAACCGAGATTTTTTTGTCCCAAATAAAGCCTCTTCAGTTAGCTGACGCTGACACCAATGCCAATGCGCATGCTCAAGGCCTGCCAACTTCCGTCCTCTCAGGGCAGGATCTGGCAGGTCTTGGAGCACGCGTAGATGCTAAAAGCCCTGTACCAGCACAGCACATAGCCTCTCCTTCCAATCACACCATGTTCAGCAGCCACAAAAATCTGCTGCACTGGCAGTACTGCAGCACCACTTTGTCCTGTCTCAACTGCCCAGACTACCCGCAGACCCAGAAAGCAGACAGCACTCGTGGGGCACCATTGCAGTTCCAGGTGTGCAGGTGCTGCTCTCCCTCTGACTTCCGACACTCCTCTCAGCCTTCTTTCCCCAGCAGTCAGCTGCAGACAACAGGGCTCAAATGTCCGTGAGGCTGACATCTCTCACCTCTCCTGCACTCCCACCTGGAACCTTGTCACCTGCTACAACAAGCTTCAAAACCCCAGGCCATCCTTGGATAGTTTTTAAAGTTGTTTAAAACCCTATTTCACTTGAGTATAAACTCATCCTTCCCTTTTTTTTTTTAGGGGGAAAACTATTATCTCAGTTTATACTCAGGTTTATATTTGAGTATATACAGTAACCTCTAAATGCTGATAATCTAGAAATTCTGGTTAGACCACTGTCTATGTTCGTAGAAATATTTCTCAAACCAGAAGTTTCAAAGGCTCATCATATATCAAAGACACTACTCACTTTCTTAATAAATTACAAGACTGTAATTGGAATGAGACACCTACATTATGGTCGACTCACCTAGATGTCAATTCACTGTAGACATCTATCCCACAAGACGAAGAAATTGAAATAATCAGAGAAGTTCTTGATGGCAAGAGACAGACCTCAGTTTATCCCACAGTTTCTATTGAAACTAGCTAGATTAGCAATTAAAGAAAAGGTTTTTGTTTAATAATGTCTATTACTTACAGATCGTGGAGTTGCTATGGGCGCAACATTCGCCCATCCATTGCAAATCTATACATGAACGCATTTGAAAAAATATGGATTGAACAATCACCATTTCACACAAGATCCATCGATGGTGGAGATACATTGACGACGTCTTTATGGTTAGGATGGAGCTCAAGTGACAAATTATTAAAATTCACCACTTGGCTAATAGCTGTGATGAGAACATTCAATTTACTTACCAATATCAGCACATCCATTCACTTTTTAGATGTACAGATCAATGTAGAAAATCAAAATCTTTCGACGAGGGTGTACAAAAAACTGACAGACAGAACCACATTCTTACACAATACCAGCTGTCATTCGCCACAATTAAAAAACAATCTTCCACTATCACAAATGCTGAAAATTAAACGGATTTGCTCTGAAAACAAGTATACAAACAACAAGCAAACGATCTGTCAAAAAAAACTTTTAGCTAGAGGCTATTCCAAACATACCATTAAGAAAGCCTATAAGAGAGCCAAATACAGCAATAGGGATCTCTTATTAAGTGGGCGCATGTCACAGAAAATCAAGGAGAACCTTTGCACCATGGTTTTGAAACAGTCAGTCCAGAAGTTACGCAAATCATTAGAAGATGATGGGACATCATTCGACTATTCCACGTTAAAACAACCAATTTACGTATTGCTTTGCAAGAGGAAAAACCTCAAAGAAGTACTAAGCCCTGCAACTTTCCAACAAAACCTTAAACAGAGAAAAAATCGTCGGCTACTTAAATGTGGCACATGCCAAATTGCAAGATCACTGTGGAAACTAAAACATTCAAAGATGAACTCAACAATCAAGAATTTCCTCTCAACAACTTCACAAATTGCATTACAGACTTTGTGATATATGTCATCAAATGCCCATGCCACAAACTATATGTCAGCATGACAACAAGAGCTTTCAAAATAAGAATGCTAGAACACAGTTAAATATACGAGACAGAACATCAAAGAATTGCTAGTGGACACTGTTTGCAATTAAAACATAAATTTGAAGAATTACGTTGCTGCATTGTAGACAGGGTAGATGGTAATTTATGTGGGGAAACAGAAAATTAATACTCCAAAGGAAAGAAGCAAATGGACCCATAAATTAAAATCATTGGAACCATCCAGTTTGCAACAACAAAATAGTCTGGCATGTGTTCTATTGATCAATTTGCAAAATCCAATCACAGCCATCTTTAGAACAGCTGTTACGATCTAATTTAATGAACCTACATGGTCGTGTGACCTTTCAGTGCATTTTGTTTGAAGTACATGAGATGAAAGTATGTGCACCGGTGTTTAGACATCCTCTGTTAAAAGCATTTTTTTTGTACATTGGTATCCCGCGCTTTCCCACCCATAGGCAGGCTCAATGCGGCTTACATGGGGCAATGGAGGGTTAAGTGACTTGCCCAGAGTCACAAGGAGCTGCCTGTGCCTGAAGTGGGAATCAAGCTTCAGTTCCTCAGTTCCCCAGGACCAAAGTCCACTACCCCTAACCACTAGGCAACTCTATGACTGAATCTCCATCTTTTTAGGAAATCTGAAAGGCAGCAACAGCAGCACCAAGTCCCTGAGGAAGCCACTTTGAGGTGAAAAGGTGCGCCGTTGGACAAAAGCTAAGTGTTGCTCTGCATTCTTTGGCGCTTTCGATTTGAGGCTTTTGCTTTATTGGAGTTAGAAACAAATGCTATAATCAAAGGTTAAATCTTTAGAGCACAGCATTGAGCACATAAACAAAAATAAGGTGAAATAAAGCCGTGATAGAACTATCAACGTCCACTACATGGCACGTGTATACCTAGGACGCCAGGTCCGATAGGTTCTGAGGGGTTTTCTCCTTCATATAAATATATAGGAGAATATTACATTGGATAAGATATTCTTTCTGGTGTTGTTTTTGTTTTGTAGGAAAAACTATTATCTCAGTTATACTCAGGTTTATATTTGAGTATATACAGTACCCTCTAAATGCTGATAATCTGAACAAAATGTTTCTTAGTCCCAGAGTGACCATTCAGGGTCTCTTTTACTAAAGCTTAATGTGTGCTAAGTGCCTGCGACCCATAGGTATAAATAGGATGCACAATTTAGTGCATGGATGTTATTTTTGTCAGTTGGTTTCCCCAATTATCTCAACACTGACCCAGAACCTTTAACATTAAAATACGTTTTATTATCAGCATTTCTACACTATAACAACCAGAATTCAACAGCATCCCAGAACTCTGTCAGATAAGTATATTCATCAGTAAACGTTTTTAAATCTAACTTGTTTGATTAAACAAGCAAGAACTTGACACTTTAAAAGTACTTTCATCTTTTAACTTTCAGATTTCTCCCAATTCGGATTATTCTCCATCTATAAGATTCTATACCAGGTAGGTACATTTCCATTTGCCTCTTCCTTAGTGTTTCCCGCTTTGTGTCTTGGACTCTTTCCTTTCTGTGTGACACCTTTGTTCAATTATTCAGGGGCCATTTTACAGAACGGTGGTAAGCCCACGCGGGCTTACCACTTGCTCTACTGGGACTACCACCAGCCCAACTCGGCCGCCGGCAGTAGTCTGCTCCCCAGCACATGCCATTTCCGGTGGAAAAAGAAAACCTGAAAATGGCTTGTGCAGCAGTAACCCGGCCGTAATCTGGCATCGCCGTGAGCTGCCCCGTTACAACCAAGTTAGCGTGGGAACCCTTATCTCTACCTCAATGGGTGGCGGTAAGGGCTCCCCATCGCATGGTCATACGTTTTTCTCACCTCATGATCATGTGTGCCTGGGGTCTTTTTTACCCACTGCAGTACAAAGGGCCCTGGTGCACAGGAAAAATGGCCCCCGCGGCTAACGCAGGACCCTTTTTCCCACTGCTTGGAAAAAGACCGCTCACTCACTTAGCTTTCTTTGTTTTTCTCCTCTTCCCTAGGACTTTTTTGCATTGGCTAGCTCTAACAGTGAGGACATTTCCAGCAATAACCTCTTCAAGTAAGTAGTTCTGTCCTTCACCCCTACTGCCTATCTCAACTCAACAAAAGATGCTAACTTTTTAGCATGTTAGTGTGCTATTATGTTCCTTAAAGGTTTGTAGGTGTTTTGTATACATTTTTATACTTTAACACATTTTCCCTTTTGATACCTAACCTCGGTAAACAAAAAAAAAATTAAAATATTCCTGCCTAGGTTCCTCTAAAACCCCAAGTTTGTCCTTCTCTCAGTTCCACATATGACTCTCTGTTTCCCTCCTTATAACTCAACTATATATGAGAGCAACTGGTTATTACTCCTTAAAATTTTTCTAAACTATTTAGATAGTTTCCTCCAAAGTCAAATGCTTTGAAGCACGAGACTCAGCACAGACTCAGGTTCTGAATGTTTCAAATATTTGCCAATTTTAATCCTATTTTTTAAATGCAGATTGCAGCACTTTACTCTCAGAGCTCTTCCACTGAGCTTCTCTTAACTCTATATATAAGAAAAAATATTTTCCCTATTAACCAATGCCGCTATGGTTATTTGATCTTACTTATCAGAGAAACTCGTAGCAGTGACCGGCCAGTGCCCGCAAAAACTGCTTGCCCAGAGGTCAGACATGACACGAGAGTCACAATGGTTGCAAACAGTAGCAACCCACAGTGGCATGTCTATATATGGCTCATTTTGACCACAAATGTATATCTTGCAACATTTAATACCTATATAATTTTATGGAAAAGGTTTATCAATGTTTTTTGGTCAGGGCTAGATATAAGTGATCTTTGGAACAATTTTTCATATATTTAAATTCCTGCGAACCAAAATATAACATTTGATAGCACCATAGAGAATGACAGGTTAAGTATATAGATACACAATTACATTACATCAAGGAATTTTCATACTCAAATTTATTGGAAACCTACTGATACAAATGCAATTTTTCGTTATAGTATTTTTCATGCACGAGCACAGAGAGAAGGAATACCCATGGGCCAGTTTCTCAGACTGAAAAAAATTATGTCAAACTAGAGAAAGTTTTGGCCATCATGCGAAAGATTTAGAAAATAGACTTAAGCAGAGGTGATATCTGAGCAAAAAAACAAAAAAGGCCCACAAAAGAGCTGCAAATACCCACAGACAGTGGTTACTAGAACCATCATGTATAAATACTGATCAAGATAATACAATACTGTGTGTTTTACCATTCTCAGCACAAGCAACACAAATCAAGGAAATAATCCAGAAACATTGGCCCCTCTTGAATTTACATAGAATTACATCAAGACCCCAATTTGCATACACCAGAGCTAAAAATCTGAGGGAATTATTAAAGAAGCAAGTTCCCTTAACCCCTAATACTTCTAATACAAACAGAGGACATAATAAATGTCATGTGTGTATATTGCAATTATGCATGGGTCACGACAAATAACATACAGCAACAGGATGCAAATTTGAATTGAGGTGTAATACCAATTGTGAGTCAGCATAAGTAGTGCATGGAATTATGTGCCCTTGCAAAAAATGGTATATTAGCCAGACAAAACACAAGATCAAATATTGTAGGATAGCGGAACATCTCATTTGTGGGCGTGTAAGAGAGAGGTATCGCTGGTTAGCCACTGGGAGCAATATCAACATGAAGAACGGGATTTACAATTTGTAATTTTGACCCAAGTAGTTTTGAGCAGAAGGGATGACATTTCAGCTATTTTATTTCAACAAGAACAACAAGTATTTTTTGGCAAACAGTAATTCCAAGGGTTTGAATAAAGAGATTGATTGGCGTGTCTGTGTTATTCTGAGAGTTAGAAGTGCAGAGTGATGCAGTTGGGGTGCAGAAACCCAAAAGAGAGATACCAGATAGGAGGGGAGAGATTAGTATGCTCGACTCAGGAGAGAGACCCTGGGGTGTTAAGAGTCCGAGAATCTGAAGGTTAAGAAACAATGTGACAAGGCAGTGGCCGTGACAAGAAGGATGCTAGGCTGCATTGAGAGGGTTATAATCAGCAGAAGAAAGGAGGTGTTGATGCCCCTCTACAAGTCAATGGTGAGGCCCCACTTGAGTATTGTGTTCAGTTTGGAGGCACATCTTGCTAAAGATGTAAAAGACTGGAAGTGGTAGAAAGAAAAGCTACAAAAATGGTATGGGATTTGCCATTGCAACACATACGAGGGAGAGACTTGCCGACCCTGAACATGTATACCTTGAAAGAAAAGGAGAAATAGGGGTGACATGATACAGACATTCAAATATTTCAAAGGTATTAATCCGCAAACAAACCTTTTCAGAGGATGGGGAAGGCAGTAGAACTAGAGGACATAAATTGAGGTGAAGGGGGAGACTCAGGAGTAATGTCCAGGAACTATTTTTAACGGAAAGGGTTGGTGGATACATGGAATGCCCTCCCTTGGGAGGTGGTGGAGATGAAAATGTTAATGTAATTCAAACATGCATGGAATAAACACAAGGAATCCTGTTTAAGAAGGAATGGATCCACGGAATCTTAGTCCTGCAAAAGATCGAGTTTACCACTAGGGGTGGAAATAAAAAATTGATATTGCTACAACAGGAGCAAAAATGGATTTATCGTTTACCAACCATGCAACCAAGAGGACTGAACACAAGAATTGAGTGGGTCCATTTTTTCTAATAATAGGGTATTGAAGGAGCAGGAACGTCAAGATTGTTTAAAGCAAAGTACGGAAGTAGGAAGTGGAGAGATCCTTCCGTTAGAATGGATGAGAGCAAAAGCGCAGTATGTGAGTACAGATCATGTGTGAGAAACCTGTAAAACAGAGGACTGATTGTTTGTATGTATTACGTTGCAATAGAGTACGCCGGCACCACGGACCCTGAAGAAGGAAGTTGGAAAGATACTGAAACCTGGACAGAGCCGGCCGTGGCAAGAAAAGACTGAGCGTTACAAGAGCAACGTGTAGTCAAAGCTAAGTACAAGTTTTGACTTTCAATAAAGAAATAAGAACAGGGAGAGGAGGTTTTTTTAAGCCGGTGATGACAGATGAAAACTGTTAAGCCTTGAGCTAAGTTTCAGGAGTCTGTTGAGGCTTTTTTCCTCCTTCACAATAACATACTACAGAGTACAGCTTAGGAGATACTGTAGAGATATACTAAGGGCCAGATGCACAAAACCTAACGAGCCCACAACTTGCGTTTTAAACTGGTTCCAGCCAGTTTAAAACGCAAGTAGTTTACCCCGGGGCATGCAGAGTAAGGGCATTTTCCCCTGCCACGGTAGCAGGCAACGAAAACGGAATGCAAATGATTCAAAAGCTATTATAATGAGCTGCACTACCGTTGCAGCCCATTATAATGAGATGCAGTACCGTTTTTTTTCCGATTCGCCCTTTACCGTAGGAACCCTAATGGGAGGTCTGCACCTCTCGTTAGGGCTCCTGTGAGGGAATCGGAAAGGAAAAGGGCCCCCCAAAAAAGGTAAAAAAGAAAAAAAAAAGCAGGGAGCGCATGTGAGGGGCGTCCTTTAAGGACGTACTCTCCCTGCGCTTGTGAGAGACGTTTTTTTTTTCCGCAGTTTTTTGCTCTGCCGGCGCTTGTGTTTTTTCCCCTTCTATTTTGTCTTCGCCGCACCACTTACCCCTCCACAGCAAAATTTTTCTATTTTCCTGGTTGCCGGAGAATCGGGACGTCCCTTTAGATTAGGCTCCTCTTCCTGGTCTCTTCAGCCCATCAAAGCGCGCTTCGCTGACAACAGCCAGCTAAGCCCGCTTTGATTGGCTGAAGAGACCAGGAAGAGGAGCCTAATCAAAAGGGACGTCCCGATTCTCCGACTCAGGTACTGAAGGAATAGAGAATGCAAGTGAGCTACAACGAGTAGCTCATTTGCATTCCCTATCGTTGATGCATTCCCGTTCCCTACTGATTCGCTATGGAATCCGTAAGGGAACGGTAATTTACCGACGTCTTTAGTGCATCTTGCTCTAAGTAACTGATCCTGGGCAACACCACTTTTTGAATACATTTTAATTCATAGTACATTGGTACTTACCTGTTAAGAGTTCTGTCTCTCCATCTTTTAAAGAGCCATCTTTATTTCACTTCGTAGTCTCTGGCCGACAACAAACAATCGGACAATGGCCAGCGTTTCGCAATGCTGTTTCAGGATGAGTGGGCCTAGTGGTTAGAGTGGTGGACTTTGGTCCTGGGGAACTGGGTTCGATTCCCACTGCAGGCAACAGGCAGCTCCTTGTGACTCTGGCAAGTCATTTTACCCTCCATTGCCCCTGTAACAATAAGTACCTAAGCCGCATTGAGCCTGCCATGAGTGGGAAAGCGCGGGGTACAAATAAAAAAATATATATATATATTGCCATCTGGGTTCTTTATTGCACACTCTCAGAGCCTTGTAGTAGTAACATGAGTACACTATAGAGAATCCCAGATGGCATATCCTGAAGCAGCACTGCGAAACGCTGGGCCATCATTGATTGTTGTTGTGGGACCAGAGACTACAGAGTGAAATGAAGATGACTCTTTTAAAGATTTGGCACTTTAATAGATTAAGAACAGAACTTAATAAGTTAAGTACAATGTACCATGAATTAAAATGTTTAATGAATATTGAATGAACATTAAACATGGTAGTTTTGGAAGCTTTTTTATGCCAATGATGAAAGTTTCAGCTCCGAAGGGATTGTATTGTCTGAGCTCATTTGAGGATTTTCCTTTCATTTTTTGGCCCACTAATGATTAGATTGATACTTCAGAAAATTCTGAGGAAATTATATGATCCCGTTTAGATTAACTGGGAAATATACCATGTTTGATGATGAATTTCATCAATTCTTGAGGAGCAACCTTTTTTCTAAGTCCAGAGTAGAATGTTAGCCTTAACAGCTGCATCCAATGAAACAGACTCTAAGGGGCTGTTTACAAAGGCGCGGCAAGCTCACCATTAGATTGCAGCACACCAATTTGGCACTACTGCCAGTCTACCCGGCAATAGTGCCAGCCCCCACTGTACACCATTTCTGATGCTTAAAAAATACTTTTATTTTTTTAGCACCAGGGGCTTACCCTGCAGTAATTGGGCAGACCCTGTGCACTGCCCGGTTATCACTGGTTAGCACGGAAGCCCTTACTGCCTCCTAAATAGGTGTCAGTAAGGGATCCCCAAGAAATGGCTGCATAGCAAGTGGTTAATTTACCACATGGCCATTTCCATTTAAAAAAAAAAAAAAAGCCTTTTATCCACTGCGATAATAGCAGGCCTCAGCAAGCGGCAAATCCATTCGCCGACACTACCACAGGGCCCTTTACTACAGCTTGGTAAAAGGGGCCCTAATTGAGCTAACTTAGGAATCACTCCTTTCTGTGATCACAAAGTAGATATCAAGATGCCTGACTCTACTAGGAGATTTTGTAAACATTCTTATTAGAACCAACACAGGATATAGTAAAATAAATCAACTTGTAGTCAGACCAAGGAACATCTAAAATATCCCCAAAATAAAAACTTGATAACAGAGTATTTGTAAAAAAATCTAATCACGTAAAATGGCCAGCAGAATGTGTCAGAACCTTTATCACCTGAACCCCAACCAAACATTACATCAAGTGCAAAAAATCTTGAACTACTACTTCCATGTGTAATCCTGGTTTCCTCTAGCAGTGTCTGGGCACCATCTAGCTCTGGGGTCGGACATCCAAACCAGGGCCTATAAAATATAAATTGTCTGTGTTGAGCTATGCGCAGGCCAGGGCCAGGCTAAATCTAGGTAGACCGAGAGGTGTTAAGCCACAAGTCTTTTCAAATATCTGTGAATTCTTCCAGTGCATTAATCTTGACTCACCAGTAAATAACACTCTTCACGCCATTAATTGAATTAATGCCAACTCCTTTACTGAAACAAGCTGTAACAGGCAGGTATAAAACATCAACTCCTCTTCTATACAGTACCTGAGTAATATAGATCTTGATTACTACAATGGTATAGATTTCAAAAGTTCAATTGTATTTACATATATACAGCCACTGTCCAGTCCTTTCGCTCCTGTACGTATTCCATCTGGCAGGATAACAGAAACTGGACTTGTCAGTAGAATTCTCAGGCAAGGAACCCACTGGGGAGTTTCCCAGCAGCTGGACTCTTTTCGGGACCAGACCCCCTTGTCTGTCCTCTTTCCAGAAGTGCACTCTCAAGCTGTCACCTCCAGATCCTGAATTCTCAGGCAAGGAACCCACTGGGGAGTTCCCAGCAGCTGACTCTTCGGGACCAGACCCCCTGTCTGTCCTCTTTTCAGAAGTGCACTCTCAAGCTGTCACCTCCAGATCCGGAACAGGTCCTCCCCTGTTCCTACTGCCTGAAGGTCACCCTCGCCCACATTCCTGGAGTTCGCCACCAGTCTCTGCTCTTCCATAGGAACCAGCACCTTCTCTTGTCAACCTCAGGTTATCAGGCCAGTATAGGACACTCCCTCTCCTCACGGGTCTTGGCTGGGGTTTAGGCAACCGAAGACCTCATGGAACAGCTTTTATCATAACCCAACTCCACCCCCATGCAACATCAATGACAATCAGTTAATCATAACCATTCCCACAACACTAATCCTACAACATTTTCATAATCTTCCCATAAACCCCTCCCTGCTCCTATTTGGAGGAGTTATCTTCGCTGTTCGGAATCGCCTGGGGAGTCCATTCAGCTTTATTTTCTTATCAGTTTCCTTCTGGATCAAGTAGAGGAGTGTGGTAGCCGTATTAGTCCACTCTTAAGGATATCAATAGAAATCAAAACAAAATAAACATGGAAAGAAAATAAGATGATACCTTTTTTATTGGACATAACTTAATACATTTCTTGATTAGCTTTCGAAGGTTGCCCTTCTTCGTCAGATCGGAAATAAGCAAATACTTCTGGATCAATAATCCAGGGGATTACACATATCTACCATATTTACATGTAAATTTAAATTCCCCCCCCCCCCCCAAACAATCATATCTTTCAAAGACAAATCACAATCACTTAGTGCCTCAATCTGTGGAGAATAATTATAGCAATCCTGGAGGACAATACACATAAAAGAATCTTTAAGAATTGATAACAGAATCATCACTCAGAGAGGTTCAAATCCAGATCTAAGATGGCCGCACATACCTGAGGAACAGCAGACATCCTCTTCTTTACCTCTAATAATACCTAAATGCTAGGGTAAAGCAGCGGTTCGAGTCTCCCCGCTGCCGGTATCCCCAATTGTGGGTCCCATGGATCGACATGTAAGGAGTCTGGGGGCTGGACGAGAAGTCGGGAGCGGTCCCATAGAAGATGCCGGCTTGAGAGGAGCTAATGGCATCTCCTGGGCTTGAGACAATGCTGAGCCCCGACTACAGAGCTCCTCCCCCGAAACCACAAGGCTCAAGCTCTCCGATTTCGGAAGCGACAGGGCCAACTCTGGGAAGCAATCAAGACACCAGATCGAGTGAGGCTCATTTACAATGGGGGAAGACCGGAGGAGGACAGGGAGTATCCTCCCGAGAGATCAAGCCTGTAGCGATTGAGGTAGGGATCGAAGTGCTACTGAGCATGAGAGGACAAGTGATTCTACATTGGTAACGTTTCCTGAATTTTGAGTAAGAGCCTGAGATTCTTTATTGTTACTAATTTCTAACTTAGCTAAGACTTTTCTCACACAATCTACTACTCTCACACAGAAACTCTCTCATATTGAACAGAGAGTGGAAAAAACTGAAGTTAAAGATTATATGAGCAAATGGAACAAGTTGATAAGAATTTCTCAAACATCCAATGGTCAAAGATCTGTCTAATTAGAGGAACAAATCTGAAACTTTTGAAAATTACTTAAGGAGTAGCAATCTTCGCTTTATAAATTTTACAAGGGTCACTTGGTGATGCCTTTGGAAATGTTGAAACGCTATATGAAAGAAATTTTGGGAATTCCAGAAGATAAATTTCCTCCCTTTACGCAAGCTTATTATTTACCGAAGAAAGTAACCGAATAACAGCAAAATTCTTTGGATGTTTCTGCTTTATTGGATACCTCAGATTCAGACTTAGCCACTGCAGCGACTTTGGTTGCTTCAGTGGCATTAATACCTGATAAACAATGGTATTCCACATGTTTTTAAAAACTGAGAGAAGTTATTGCTAGGCTTTAAAATTCAATTATTTCCTGATGTATCAAGGGAAAACTCAACGTAGACGTAAACAGTTCTGGTTATTGAAGCTTGGAGTTCTGCAATTAGGTGGAACTTTTTTCTTAAGATATCCTTGCAAATGTATTATTAGATATAATAATGTTAAATATGTATTTACAAAGCCCTCCTCATTTGTCAGCTTTTATAGCAACTAAAAGATCATTAGGAGATTAAATAAGCTCTCTTAGATAATTGCTAGCCCATAATCCTCAGGTATAATATAGCCTTATAAAAAATTTTCATCCTAATAATGTGGACTTGAGTGGTTATAATGTCTTTTGTTTCTTTATTCTTTATGAGAAGTAATACTTTTCTTATACAACACTTTTCTGTACAAGTATAAATCCTGGTTAAAAGATGTAAAACTTATAAATTAAAAAAAAGAATAAACTAAAAATAAATTTCATAATTTATTTATTTATTGCATTTGTATCCCACATTTTCCCACCTATTTGCAGGCTCAATGTGGCTTACAATACATCATGGGTAGTGGAAATGTAATAGAAAATAGACATTTAGTGTTACAGAAAATTTTGGCAACATGATAATGATAAGACTGTCTTGTCCGCAAGGAGGTGAGCCCTTAGGTCCCGCAAGGCCCCGAAGGACCTCAAAGGACAGCCGTGCAATTCCAAGTCTTCACCCGCATCGACCGCCCGTTCACCAAGGGTTGAGCCCCCAGCTGCAGGGCGGTCAATGGGACTTCTGGAAACCGCGGGGTTGACGAACTGACCCAGACTGGAACCCGGAGAGAAGAGGGCAGATGGGAAATGGAGACTTCCAAGAACAGACAACAGGTCAGGGCAGGCAGCTAACAGCGTAGTCAGAATCAGGCAAAAGGTCAAGGCAGGCGGCTAGCAGAGTAAACCAGGAACAGCCCAAAAGTCACAACCAGAAGAACAAGGAAACCAACTGAGCACAGGAACCAGCGGAGACTGGCCTCGGGAAACAGAACCTGAAGCAATGTTCTATCCCAGGCCTGCTCCTTAAATACTGTCCGCAATCAACCACCCAGCCCCAGCCGACATGCCGGCCAATCAGAACCTGGTAACTGACAGAATCCTTCTGATTGGCTGTGTCCGAGCTCCCAGGCGGGACCTACAGCGCCGGCTTTCCAATCTAACTCCTCAGAGGTGGAGCTTCGGGCACCCGCGCCCGAAAGTGAAGGAGACACCGGCCATCGCATCTCGGCGCCATTCTCCTTACTGGCGCGAGTATGGCCCTCATAGCCGGCGATCGAGAGCCCGGCAGCCGCGATCGCCGGCCCACGGCTTCTGCCCCGGGCTGGGCGGCTATCGCCACGGCGAAACCCTGGCTCTCCGCCGCGGCCTCAAGAAGGCCGGCCCTCGCCGCTGTGGACACTGGCTCCCGATTCCAGCAGAGGAGCAGCCGGAGGGAGTGACGGATGTGACAAAAAAATGATAGTAGTATAACAAGCAGATATTATAAGTCATTTCTAACTATGTGTGGAGGAGTTATGTATATTCACATTGGTTGATCTTTGTGGTAAGCCTTGATAAAGACATGGGTCTTCAATAGTTTACGGAAGTTCGTTAGTTAGTAGATCATTTTTAAGTTGCGCGGCACTGCGTTCCATAACTGTGTGCTTAAGTAGGTGAAGTTTGACGTGTGCATTAATTTGTATTTTAGGCCTTTGCAGTTAGGGAAGTGCAGATCAAGGAATGTGCGGGATGATCTTTTGGCATTCCTGGGTGGTAAGTTTATCAGGTCTGACATGTAGGCTGGTGCATCTCCATGAATGATTTTGTGAACTAGGGAGCAAATTTTGAACGTGATGCGTTCTTTGAGTGGGAGCCAGTGTAGTTTTTCTCGTAGGAGCTTAGCACTTCATATTTTGTTTTGCCGAATATGAGTCTAGCTGCAGTGTTCTGGGCTGTCTGAAGTTTCTTGATTATTTGCTCTTTACAGCCGGCGTAGAGTGTGTTGCAGTAATCTAGATGACTGAGCACCATTGATTGTACCAGGTTACGGAAAACATTCCTTGGGAAGAAAGGTCTTACTCTTTTTAATTTCCACATTGAGTGGAACATCTTCTTGGTTGTGTTTTTCGCGTGGCTTTCAAGTGTTAGGTGTCGATCGATGGTAACTCCAAGAATTTTTAGGGTGTCCGAAATAGGAAGGTTCAGATTGGTGTGTTAATGCCTGTGAATTTGTTCTTGTTATGTTGAGAGGTGAGTATTAGGCTTTGGGTTTTTTCTGCATTAAGTTTCAATCGAAAAGCATCTGCCCATGAATGCATGATATGGAGACTTTGGTTGATGTCGTTGGAAATCTCCTTTAGATCTTGTTTAAATGGGATGTAGATCGTTACGTCGTCTGCGTATATGTATGGGTTAAGGCTTTGGTTTGATAATAGTTTGGCTAAGGGTATCATCATTAAGTTGAATAGGGTCGGCGAGAGGGGAGGTCCCTGTGGGACTCCACATTCAGGTATCCATGTGGCTGAAGTAGTCGAGTTAGATGTCACTTGGTATGATCGTGTGGTTAGGAATCCCTTGAACCAATTGAGAACGTTACCTCAAATTCCAAAGTACTCAAGGATATGCAGTAGTATTCCATTATCAACTATGTCGAAAGCGCTTGACATGTCAAATTGTAGGAGTAGTATATTCTTTCCTGTTGCAATCATTTGTTTGAATTTAGTCATGAGGGTAACTAGTACTGTTTCAGTACTGTGGTTAGACCGAAATCCTGACTGGGAGTCGTGGAGTATTGAGAATTTGTTTAAATAGTTTGTGGTCACCAACCCTTCCGTTAGTTTGTTATTAATGGAATGGATGCTACTGGCCTGTAGTTGGTTGTTTCACTGGCGCTTTTCTTTGCGTCTTTGGGTATGGGGATGAGTAGAATGTTTCCTTTCTCCTTCGGGAAGAGTCCATTTTGTAACATGTAGTTCAAGTGTTTCGTTATGTCTGTTATAAATTGTTGAGGAGCTGATGTCATAAGGTTGTTTGGACATATGTCTAGTTTGCAGTGAGATTTGGCAAATCTTTTGAGCGTTTGGGAGATGATATCCTCTGGTAGTGTCTCGACGTTGGTCCAGGATGTGTCTGCTGGGTAAATGCCAGGGTCTGGGTCTAGACAGTCAAGGAGTTCAGCATAGTCGATGGTACTGACAGGTATCTTAAGTTGTAGTTGTACGATTTTCTCATTGAAGTATCTCGCGAGATAGCCTGTTCCTGGTGCATCTTTACTGTTGGTTGTGATTGGTGTAATATCTATTAGTTTATTCACGAGTTGGAAGAGTTTATGTGTGTCCTTGAAGTTTGATCCAATTAGTTTTTTAATATAATCTTTTAGTTTGTCTTATGGTATATTTGTATTTTCTTTGGAGTTGTTTCCAGGCGTTAAGTGTGGGTTCGTCTTTCTTTTTATTCCATGCTCGTTCTAACCTTCTAACTTGTGTTTTAAGTTTTTTCAGCTCTTCATTGAACCATGGTATTGAATTCTTTCTATGAGAATCAATACTGATTATATCAGGTACCTAGCAAATCTTTGCTTTTCTTCAAGCACTTAGGTGTTGTTGTTTAAGTCTGGATCTAAAGCTAAATTTCCCACTAATGAAATAAGCGGGGGTAGTTTTATAATTATATTCTTCTTTATACCCCTGTTGCACAGAAATAAAAGTCAACTGTTTAGTTAAGTCCCTTGGCAACTGGTCAGTCCCTGCATGAAGAGTATAAACTAGATCCACTGGGGCTGAAAATTGTTTGATTTACTTCAGTTGGTGTGTAATCATGTGTTTCCTTGCTCCAGTCAACTAAGTTTCATAAAGTATGCTAGGTTGTAATATCTCAAATTTGGCAATGTTAATCCTCCTCTACCCAGCAGTAAAATCAATTAAGCCAAGAGAATTCTTGGTCTCTTACACTGCCACAAACATTACAGAAAACTTTATTCATTTTCTCCAGATCTTTGTTCTTAATAAATAATGGAAAAGTCTACAACATATACCCACTGTGGAGAAATTGCTATTTTATATAATGCTATTTGGTCTTTCAGACTCAATAGCACCAATACATTTGCAAAGTATGTTTGGATTTTTGGAGCAATATATTTATATTGAGTGTATATTAATCTTTGAGCTCCTTTTGTGATGTAAACCACTAAATACTTCATCTTATCAGCCACCCAATTCAACAGAATGGGACCTTGCCATTCATAACTAACATGTCCTCTCTATGGCATGGCCTTGGATTTTACTAAGTTTAGTTTCAATCCTGAAATCTCCCCAGACTGACTAACTATTTGTAGAGCTTGTTGCAAGGAAAGGTAGGGACAAGGTCAATACAAGGTGATCCATGAAGATCATAACTTTTATATTTTTATTTCCTGTTTGGACACCCTTCATTTCTTCGTCCTGTCTTAATTTTCATAGTAATTATTCTAGATACAAAACAAATAATAATGATGAAAGTAGGAAGCTTTGTCAAGTTTCTGTTTTTAAAGGAAAATATTCTGACCGCATTTGATTCACCATCACTGTTACTATAGGGTTGGTATATAAAACGTGTTACCATATCTTGAAAAGGTCCTTGAAGACCATATTGTTTCAGTAGGCTCAACAGAAATTTACAATTCATACAATCAAATGTTTTTTCATCATCTAGGCTAGCCAAAAGAGCTGGTATTTTATGTGTATCACAATAAATCACAGCCCAACACAACTCAATGAACATCCCATACCACCTGTCTCCCTTGTATAAATCCAATATGGTCTGTATGGATTATTTTTGGCACGTGATGTAATAATCTATTTGCCAATATCTTCACAATAATTATTCACTTAACGCTTATCAGCAAAGAAAGAAAAATCTTCCTGCATTGCTGAGTAGAAAATGCCACATCTGGAAAGAGTTGAATAGCCTGTCCACAATATTACACAGTTTTAACCTTAAAATACGACTTCAAAATTGTTAATTTATCATTTTCAGAGCAAAAGGTCACCAACAACATAGCACGTGAAGTAATTACATCTTTGACAATCCTCCAAAAATGCGGTGAGTTGGCCAGCCTCTGTAGAGGGCTGACCTCCTACAATGCACATTTCGGAGGAGGAAATACCTTTAGTAATATAATAACATTTAGAAATAAAAAAAAAGTCTCTCCTTGCTCAAGATACAACACTTCCACAAAATATTTTTTCAACAATATTTCTGGTGAGAGCAAATATGTAATAGGAAAATTCAAAAACCTTACGTTATTATTCTATACATGATTAAAGATTCAATCCTATTATGAAGACTCAAGTTCCCTTTGACCAAAGAGGCATTAACTGCCTGCAAGGTTTGAACTTGAGACTACAATGTAATAAAAGTGAATTTTAAAGATTGTTTTTCAACTCTGTCTTGACCGACCAGTGCACTTAGGGTCTGTATTGTTGATTAGAAGTAATTCTGTTTTAAAATGATTGTTTAACTTTGATTGTGTGAAAATAAGTTGGAATGCAGAAGATAAGACACAGCTCTAATTAATTTGGTATGTGAAGAGGAGGATGGTGCTTGTTTTCGGAGTTCAGCCTGGCCACCTGGTCTTGGAAAACATGTGACCACGTTCCCACAGTATGGCTTGTTTACCTAAACAGAGAAGCATTCTGTAATTTTCCTTAGCTCTGAATATGAGTTCTAAGCCTTATAAAAAGGGGAGTTTCTTTCAGTGAAATTGGGAGCTCATCTGTGAGTAACGTACGAACTGCGCAGAGAACCTTGTTCCTGGTCAAAGAAGCTCCTGGCTCTCGCTGTGAACCGGGCCCCCCACAGCTGATGTTAAGAGCCTGGATGATGTAAGGACCAATGATGTTGTATGTATAGTGTATTATTGCTTCTTTTCCTGGTCTAAGAACTCTTAGCATTGCTTAGATGTAGAGACCAGTGATGTAATGATTGTTTATATAGCTAATCATTGTATATATCTTAATCATTGTAGATTTTGGCACCTCTAATAAAGGTCTAATTTACCCAATACAAATACAAAAGAATCCACAGTAATTGAGTAGTCTGTGTCAGTGAGACAGACTGTAAATCCATAGCAGTACATCTTGGCGACGAGCGTGTGGGATTCGTACAAAGAATGACACCTTTTTAAGAGGAATGCAGGGGAGAGTTGAATTCCAAGGCTGGAATGAGGTACTACAGTGGGGGAAATAAGTATTTGATCCCTTGCTGATTTTGTAAGTTTGCCCACTGACAAAGACATGAGCAGCCCATAATTGAAGGGTAGGTTATTGGTAACAGTGAGAGATAGCACATCACAAATTAAATCCGGAAAATCACATTGTGGAAAGTATATGAATTTATTTGCATTCTGCAGAGGGAAATAAGTATTTAATCCCTCTGGCAAACAAGACCTAATACTTGGTGGCAAAACCCTTGTTGGCAAGCACAGCGGTCAGACGTCTTCTGTAGTTGATGATGAGGTTTGCACACATGTCAGGAGGAATTTTGGTCCACTCCTCTTTGCAGATCATCTCTAAATCATTAAGAGTTCTGGGCTGTCGCTTGGCAACTCGCAGCTTCAGCTCCCTCCATAAGTTTTCAATGGGATTAAGGTCTGGTGACTGGCTAGGCCACTCCATGACCCTAATGTGCTTCTTCCTGAGCCACTCCTTTGTTGCCTTGGCTGTATGTTTTGGGTCATTGTCGTGCTGGAAGACCCAGCCACGACCCATTTTTAAGGCCATGGCGGAGGGAAGGAGGTTGTCACTCAGAATTGTACGGTACATGGCCCCATCCATTCTCCCATTGATGCGGTGAAGTAGTCCTGTGCCCTTAGCAGAGAAACACCCCCAAAACATAACATTTCCACCTCCATGCTTGACAGTGGGGACGGTGTTCTTTGGGTCATAGGCAGCATTTCTCTTCCTCCAAACACGGCGAGTTGAGTTCATGCCAAAGAGCTCAATTTTTGTCTCATCTGACCACAGCACCTTCTCCCAATCACTCTCGGCATCATCCAGGTGTTCACTGGCAAACTTCAGACGGGCCATCACATGTGCCTTCCGGAGCAGGGGGACCTTGCGGGCACTGCAGGATTGCAATCCGTTATGTCGTAATGTGTTACCAATGGTTTTCGTGGTGACAGTGGTCCCAGCTGCCTTGAGATCATTGACAAGTTCCCCCCTTGTAGTTGTAGGCTGATTTCTAACCTTCCTCATGATCAAGGATACCCCACGAGGTGAGATTTTGCGTGGAGCCCCAGATCTTTGTCGATTGACAGTCATTTTGTACTTCTTCCATTTTCTTACTATGGCACCAACAGTTGTCTCCTTCTCGCCCAGCGTCTTACTGATGGTTTTGTAGCCCATTCCAGCCTTGTGCAGGTGTATGATCTTGTCCCTGACATCCTTAGACAGCTCCTTGCTCTTGGCCATTTTGTAGAGGTTAGAGTCTGACTGATTCACTGAGTCTGTGGACAGGTGTCTTTCATACAGGTGACCATTGCCGACAGCTGTCTGTCATGCAGGTAACGAGTTGATTTGGAGCATCTACCTGGTCTGTAGGGGCCAGATCTCTTACTGGTTGGTGGGGGATCAAATACTTATTTCCCTCTGCAGAATGCAAATAAATTCATATACTTTCCACAATGTGATTTTCCAGATTTAATTTGTGATGTGCTATCTCTCACTGTTACCAATAACCTACCCTTCAATTATGGGCTGCTCATGTCTTTGTCAGTGGGCAACTTACAAAATCAGCAAGGGATCAAATACTTATTTCCCCCACTGTATATGTTATTATAGCCACTGAGTGGTCATAATGGGAGGAATAGGATTCCGGTTTAAAGGAATCATTGCCTTTTGCTGTAAGTTTGCTGCAGGCAAAATGTTAAAATAGAAAGGGAGAAGGAAGTACTATGTAAAATGAGTTTATCTTGTTGAGCAGACTGGATGGACCGTACAGGTCTTTACCTGCCGTCCTTTATTATGTTACTTTGTAACAGTATTGCTTATCTGAAAACCCATTAGAGCCAGGATAAACAGCATAGGAAAAGTACAGAATTGGAATGATAAGTGTGTGATTTACAGTTAAAATGAGATGCTTGCCAGAATACTTTACTAAATGATAACTGAGTGTGCTGTTGTAAGAGTGGCATAGTTGGAATGATGTGTGATTTACGCAGTTAAAATGATAACTGAGCATGCTGTTGTAAATATAAGAAACGAAGAAGGGAAAATTAACAAAAAGTACATTTATATCATAATTTTAAAATTATGTTTAGACTCATTTGGAGTAATTATTTGCACATATAAAGGAAAGGGATGGGAGATAAATCTTATAAGACACAAGGACCGTCTCAGGCAGGGAAACTTTTAAACTTTTAGGCATAGGAATGTTTTAATTGCAAGCAGCACATAAGTAAAATGCTGGCACCGGGTAATCAGGAAAAAAATATGACCTTGAGTGGAAGGAAGAAGAGCAGCAGGTTTTATTTTTAAACAGGCTTGCAGACAACACAGATTGCTTTGGATCTGTGGCCAGTTCAACTAGAAGTAGAACTAAGTGTCTCAGGGAACAAAAATTATGCTAATTAGAGCCTTTGGCAAAAACAAAGGAATCGGGTAACACTGGGGTTTTAGAGCCGTAGGTTTTTTAGAACTAGAAAAGAAATATACTCCTTTTGAGAAACAGTTGAACAGGACAAACTGGGCTAGATCCTCTGGAATGGGTGGAGAGCCCAGTCAGGTGGGGAAAAGCCTAAAATCAATTAACTAATGAGGAGCAGCAACATGCATGGTTTATAGATGGTTCTGTTAAGTATGTTGGAGGAAAGAGAATGTGAAAAGCGGTAGCCTGCAATCCAAAAATAGAAAGTTCATTAGAATGTAGTAGAGAAGGAGGAAGTAGTCAATATGCAGAGTTATATGCTGCATATATGGCTTTGAAAACTGAGAATTTAGGGCAATGTCATGCATGATCTCTGGCAAATAAATTAGTCACGTGGTTAAGAACTCTTAGCATTGCTTAGATGTAGAGGCCAGTGATGTAATGATTGTTTATATAGCTAATCATTGTGTGTATATAGCTAATCATTGTATATATCTTAATCATTGTAGATTTTGGCACCTCTAATAAAGGTCTCATTTACCTAATATGAATCCAAAAGAATCCACAGTAATTATTGAGTAGTCTGTGTCAGTGAGACAGGTTGTAAATCCATAGCAGTACATACATATCACCATATAAAGATTCCATTTTATGTAACCTTACACTGTAAATTAGAAACAGAGTCTACCACTTGTGCAGAAGTCTACATAATTGTGCAACCTTCCCGTGGAGTCATTCTTCAGTCCGAGAAAAAAACCGCCAAATATCTAAAAGAGAAACTTCCCCTTCCATAATTGTTAACAGAATCAAAAGAATTGGCTTGTAGTTTCACTGGCTGCTGGATTCGCTGTTGCTGAGAACGAATGAAACCTGAGTCCTCTTGAATCACTTGAGTAAGGGTTCCCTTCTAGACTCCGTCAGTGGGCTTCAGGGGTGGGGTTCTGCCGCCAGAGCTCAATGAAGGACCTTCCGAGGACAAATTAGATGTACTCATAGTTTGAGGAGTAGATAAAATATGGGACCACAAATTTTAGGAGTAGATGTGGTAATCACCCTTTGGGTTTTAGGTTTCGGCTTGTTTTCCCTCTTTATTTCTCTAATTATCAACAATAAACCCACACAAAAAGAGACCACCAACTCTGGTCATAAACACCTCCAGCCCATATACTTCAAAGCATTTCAAAGTGGCTTTGAAGGGGCTAACAGCCATGTGCCTTGATGCACCCAATCAGATGTAGCAGCAACAGGATGTGGAGCAGATGATGTCACAGTCTCGGGAAGTCCCTCTGCTCTGCCCAATGGCTTGCAGGCTCCAATTTCACACACACTCCAACTCAAACTTTGGCATGCCTGGTCAGATATAGCAGAAACAGGAGGTGGCGCAAAGGATGTCACAGTCTCAGGAAGTCCCTCTGCTCTGCCCAATGGCTTTCAGGCTCCAATCTCACACATACATTGGGGGCCACATTTTTCTTTCATTTCCTTGTCATTGTGTTATTCATCATCAGGATAAACAGTATATATATATTTTTTATTCTACTCTTCTAGAAAGATTTATATTAAATCAGGGTTAAGGTTAAGAACTAATTTGGGGTTAAAATTTTGGAATAGGCTGAATTTTTCTTTTTTTTTAAATGTGAAGAGTTTAAATTCATGGTCTCTCCTCTTGATGAGGTCTAAGACGTGTGATGTTAATTTCAGTTTCTTTTATGTTTATGTAGTTTTTGCCATGTCTTTTCCTTTGTATTCTCTTTGTATAATGCAATTTGAAAATGATTGCAATTAAAAAAAAAGTTTATCAGCAAAATTGGTCTAAAGGATTCCAAAACAGCAGAATTTCTTCTTGGCTTAGGAATCACTGTTATAATAGCTCTATATTCTACATCTGGGAATTTTTTTTATCTTCCACTACTTGTTCAAAATAGGCCTTCAATGATAAAATTCCTGAAGCAATTTACAGAATTCAGCTGGAAGCCCATCTGAGCTTGGTGTTTTAAAAATCTTTGACTTATTTATGACTGCTACTATCTCATTAGCTGTTACCTTCTGTTGTAACATTTGTACTTTTTCCCTACAAACATTGACTAGCTATACCTTTGCATGAATTCCTTTATCTTTATAGATGGTACATTCCAATTTTAATAAAATTCATTCTAAAAGTCACAAAATAAAGTTACTACTACTTATCATTTCTATAGCGCTACTAGACGTATGCAGCTTGTCTCTTTTAGTTCCAGTCTGCATACCCTTACAAAACTGGGGTCCAAGCCCAAGAGAAGCTAAATGAGACCCATGCCTACCAATTTTATTGCCTAATTGATATGATTTATATTTGTAATAGAATTGTTGTTTATCAAACTTTTCATGGATCAATGAATTTAATGGCATGTGTGCTACCTTTAATTTATCCCTATTTTCTATAGCTATTTACTGTTTTTATATTGCCGGATCTGCTTTTGTAATTGTAAAATCACCTAGTTCTCTCTTTTCTATGCACTGCTAAGTAAGAAATTGTCTCCCTGAATAGAACAACTTTTACCATTTCCCAAAAAAGTAAAGAGAGCCCATGACTATCATTCATTTCACAATACTGTTTCTATTTGTTAACCAAGTAAGATTTAGGGCTTGATATTCAGTCACAGCAATAAGCAGCTTGTAAGCTACTCACAGTTGCAGGCTGAAATAATTTTGGATAGTCAATGCCAGGGCATGAAAAATATACATAAGTCTGCCCTGCATAGGTGACTCACAATGTCACTACAAAAAGTAAGACAAACCAGATGTGCATAGATTGAATGAAATGTTGTCTGGTTTGCAGTCACTGTTGATGAACAATCTAGAAAAATATACACTTTATTACCTTCATAGGTCAGTTCATTATGCTTTTTTAAAATTGAAATTCAGTATCGCAGATTTATGTAAAATGTTCAATACTAATGACCACTCTTGGTCATTTCCAATTTCTTCATGACAGCCCAGCCTATATGTTCATTTCACTCTCAGCTTACCCAACTGTTGTGATAACTCCTGTGCCAGCCAAGTCTCCAAAAAGCTCATCAATTTTGGGTCACCTACAAACCTTAGGTTGCTCCAATGAGACCTATTCTTACAGTCTTCCAACTTAGTCTCACATATGTCAATTTTCCTGAATATGGTGGCAAGCTGAGCCTGGACCTACTGAATCAATTATTTGCTTCCGCGATGCTTTTCTCCATATCTTGCATTTGGATACTGAATTCTGCTAATGTCTTTGTTATGCTTTGAAGCTTCGTAGAAAAATAATAGAAAATGCATGTCTACAGCTTTTATCACCAGCTCAGAAAGTACAGCTATCAGTGTCTCTCTCACCATCTGGATGCCTGCTTCAGTTTCCACCATCTTAGAATTAGCCATCTCCAACTTATCCTTATTTTTCTTGAAAGAATTTGCAGACATTTTCACCTTTTCTTCACAAGGTATTTGTCCATATAGTTGTATTATAATATGTACTCAGCAAATTGGATTAAGAAGTTGTTAAATAACTGTGGGGGTCTTACTAAAGCTTAGCTTGAGTTATCTGCAGCAGGGCCCATTTTATTCCTATGGGCCCTGCTGCAGATAACTCAAGCTAAGCTTTAGTAAAAGACCCCCAATATGTTTTAAGCCTATAAATTGTATTGGATATTTTCCTGCCTTAATTATGTCCTGAAGTGTATTTTTCCTATTTGGCCAGCAGGTGGTGTTTCTTTGCTGTAAAGCTGTTACAGATAAATGAATGTTTTTTCTTTAGTTTTAGCACATAGATAGGAAGTAAGAAGCAGTATACTTTTAAATTATTTTGTTGTGGGCTCTGATTGGCCCAGGAGCTCATTTCCTTTAGAGTATACTGGTTGTGCCTCCAATCTTAGCCAGGGAGAAAAGAGAGACAAATCTCTTTCTGAAGCTCGGTGAACAGTTATACATCCTGATCTTCCCAGGTACTTTTTAGAAAGTAAAAAATGTTTGGTTAGTTTTATAATTGATCCATATTTCAATTACCTGTTATTGTTTGCTGATTGCACATTTTTTGCCCACTGTTCAAGTTCTAACAATAAACATTTTCAGTTTGTTGACTCTGCCTGTCTGGACTGATAAAGAATCTTGGTGGTTTGGGTCTGTGAGTGCTTTCTGGGAACTGTGGTACCACTGGGAATGTGACCCCCAATAACCTAGAAATCACTGGGGATAATTTGAGAGCGGGGGACTCACCCAGAGGCGGTTGGGACCCAGTCGATGGGAGGAGGGTGCTAGTGTAGAGCACAAGCAGCAGGTTCAGGTGAACCTGAGCTGGGGATAGATCCTCTAAGTGCCCGTGGGGTAATCCCAGGCAGGTGGCTAGGCATTTCTTGACAGAAGTACCAAATCCATTTCAATGGTGTCATATTTTAAATAGTGGAAAAAGAGCTCTCAAGCTGAGCATCCTACCACACCAACCAAGCTCATCATATGACTTCCTCAAAGGAGAGTTTTTCAGCCCTATCAGAAGATGACATAAATACCTAATACCTACTGTTGTCCTTTGGCATCTATCACTTTTCAGTTAGCTGGCTATCATTCCTAGGTGACACTGGTTGGTGCTGGTGCTTCATTTGATCTTTCAACAGCAGCCCTTTCCAACAATAAACTGTTAGGCCCCTATTTACTAAAGTGTGTTAAAGATTTATAGGTACCATACACGACTGCAAAAATTAAGCTTCTATTACTGCAATAATTAACCTTCTATTACTGTAAAGTCTATGTGTTCACTGCAGGGGGTAGATCCAGGAATTTTGTACCACCCATTATTCTCATGGTAATATTATATGTTCCTGAAACAATTTATAGAAATCATTTGGAATCCCATCTAGACCTGTTTTAAATATCTTGCTCTTCTTAATGAGTGCTAGTATTTCATTAGCTGTAATTCTTTGATAAAACATTTGTACTTCTTTCCTACCTGCCATTTTTTACCATATCTGAGAATCCTCACTATTGATAGAGATATTGCTTTCCTCATGGCCTGGATATTTGTAATGCTTACTATTGATGGAGCTATTTATGGCTGTGTAGATGGAGTGTAGTCCAGATAGTCCATATGTCTCACCACTTTGGTAGGCTTTTTATCACGCATGACTGGATGCTTGTCACTGCACATATTTTTGCAGGTTAGACATTATTAAAATATCAGACATATAGCAGTGAATGGGGTTTATCTGTTAGGGTTTAGCTGTTGAAGCAGTTTTGATAACCCTCTGTATAATCAAGGCCTTCAAGGATGGCAACCTTGCTGTGAACAGAGCCAGCTTCCTGGTGATACCCAAAAATGAACAGGTTATTTTAAAAGATTCAGGTACGTAGGTTAGATTTTCTTGTTAATTCATCAGATATAATGGAAGCTCTTTATTATTGCATTAAACATGTCCTGGTGTTTATTGTCTTTGCATGAGTTATTCCTATGAAGGGATTGAAATAATGGTTCTCAACTTAGTCCTCTGGACACACCCAGTCAGTCAGGTTTTCAAGCTATCCAAAATGATTATGCATGAGATAAATTTGCATACAATGGAGGTAGTGCATTCATATCTATTCCATGCATATTCATTGTGGGTATCCTGAAAACCCAGCTGGTTGGGAGTATCCCCAAACTGGGCTGACAACCCCTGGATTCAAATGATCCCAGGTTGATCATGGTTATGCTTCATTATTCCTACCTCCTTTTCCAATGACCTCATAAAGATATAGCTAATCACAAATGCATTAGTTATTCTTTCAAAAAGGTATTATCTGCAACTTGATGTTTCATATTTACTTCTATGTATCTTTCCAAGTTTACCACTATTTATCAGGCCCAAATTGTAAAGATCCTTTGGGACTTGCATTGATATTTTAGATCAGATCATCACACTTTGATGTCATTCCCAGATGCACTTATTGTAGACATAAACAAGTTTACCATTATCTATCTCTCTTCTGTTTCAAGATGAAACCTTAGAAGACAGTGATCACTTTTGTTACAATGGCCTAACAGACACTATGCATACTTCAGCCTACTGTGCATTATTGTAGAACATCTAATAAAATGACTCTAAGATCAGCATTTAATTGGCCAATTAGTTACTCATATACATACACCTTTAACCTTTAATTTCCTAAATTATAGAAATTCATAAGACAGGAAATAAAGCCCCACTTTAACAAAGACTATTTCTAGCATAACTGTTGGAAGTGAACCTCTTAACATGAACAAAACCTACTTTTTTTGTTAACTCTACCTACATTGCTTGTATCACAGCATTTGTAACTTGAATATCATTAGTCTTGATAGTGTGAATTATAGGGTCCCTCCTAAAGCCAGGCCTCCTGATTTGAAATGTAAAGCACAACCACCATGTCACTAGGCTGGCTTGCTTTTTAGTTAGATTTTCTTAGATGATGTGGAGGGACATAATCGAATGTCGCCAGCGAAATAGATCGCCGGCGATCTATTTTGGCGGCGGCGCTACAGCTGGCCGGAACCGTATTATCGAAAAAAATGGCATCTTTTTTTTTCGATAATACGGTTTAGCCTGGCCAAATGCCAGAGTTCGCCAGGATTGAGATCGCTGGTTTTGTTTTGAAGCGATAATGGAAAAAAATGCCGGCCATCTTCAACCCGGTGACATCCAAGGCATTTGGTCGTGGGAGGAGTCAGCATTTGTAGTGCACTGGTCCCCCTCACATGCCAGGACACCAACTGGGCACCCTAGGGGTCAGTACGGTGGACTTCAGAAAAGCCTCCCACATGCATAGCTCCCTTGCTTTGGGTGCTGAGCCCCCCAACCCACTACCCACACATGTACAACACTACCCTAGCTCTTAGGGGTGAAGGGGGCAACTACATGTGGGTACAGTGGGTTTTGGAGGGCTCCCATTACCAGCACAAGTGTTACAGGTAGGGGGGGGGGTGGGCATGGGTGCGCCTGCCTTAAGTGCACTGCGGTACCCACTAAAAGTGTTCCAGGGACCTGCATACACGCAGGCCTCTAGGACTGGTTGCTGCTGTATAACCTTGGCACACCAGTTGACACCTGCAGACTAATCTCTTTGAAAAAGTCCTTTATTTGAATAAGCACGTTTACTCACAGTTAACTGCAGATCAGAGGTTGTGCCCCACTGGCAATGAGTCTCCCTGGTACTGAGATTAGCAGTAGGTCAGAGCTGGCAGAATGCTGTACAATGCCCTCTTTCAGCAACATTCAAGGTAATAACTAAGTTCTCTAACGTGGGTAACACATGAAAGGGATCTAAAACTGGTTTACAAAAATGGCCACTACCTCTTGGACTACCGGAAACAAAACAGGGCACACTCTGACCCAGTTAGCAGGGGGAAAAGCACCATGGGAGTAGAGCCCAGTACCCTACACCCACCACAATGCATTTCTGATGTGACTCTGCAGTGCACCTAACAGAAAAGGTGTCACACTCACCTGAGAGCCACATCACAACCAGGGAAAGGCTGTCAAAGGATAGAACACATTCTGCTGTCACGGAGGTGGGTACGGCATTTGAGGCTGGCATAGAGACTGGCAAAAAAGGTTTTTATTTTTATTTTTTTAGTATGGGAGGGGGTTGGTGACCAATGGGGGAGTACGGGGAGGTCATCCCCAATTGCTTCCGGTGGTCATCTGGTCATTTGGGGCATCTTTTTGAGGCTTGGTCGTGAAACTAAAAGTACCAAGTAAACCCGGCGAAATACTGCTTAACGCCGCTTTTTTTTTTCCATTATCGGCGAAAGCCGGCCATCTGGTAGCCACGCCCATGCCCGCCGATGTCCCGCCTTCGCTAAGCTACCGACACGCCCCCTTGAACTTTCACCGGCAAAGCAATGGGAAAGCGGCGATGCTGTCAAAAATGCCGCTTTCGATTATACCGATTTCGCCGCTTCTAAGAAATCGCCGGCCATCTCCCGATCACTTTCGAAAATAAGCTGGATAACTATCATCTACCTGATATTCAAAACTATTTAACCAGCCAGGAGGTTAAATAGAATTTAAGTGCCTAACTGCAGATATTCAGTGGGAGGTAACTGGTTATCTTCTGTGAATATCCTTGTTAGTGGCTAGCCTCTAAACAGCTATTGAGCTCATTTTTAAAACAGAAATATGTCTAAAAACTGACATAAAGCAGCATTTGGACATTTTTTCTCACAAAAATGTCCAAATCAGTATTTTTGAAACCTATTTTAAGACGTTTTTCTATGTCAGAAGTGTGTCTAAACCTCAAGGGGGCGTGTCAGGGCATGGTCAGGGCTGGACTTGGGCGTTTCTAAGACTTAAGATGTTTTTCAGCCATAATGGGACAAAACAAAACCGTCTAGGACTAAAACTAAGACGTTTTGAGTGAGGCCTGTTTTAATAACGAATAAGGCACAAAAAGGTGTCCTAAATAACCAGATGACCACTGGAGGAAATCAGGGATGGCCTCCCCTTATTCCCCCAGTGGTCACTAACCCCCTCCCAACCCCCCCAAAATGTGATGAAAAACATTACTTGCCAGCCTCAGATGTTATACTCAGGTCCATTAGAACAACATGCAGGTCCCTGGAGTAGACTAGTGGTTGGTGCAGTGCACTGCAGACAGATGGACCCAGGCTCCTACCTCCCCCTATCTGTTACACTTGTGGAGGAAACTGTGAGCCCTCCAAAACTCACCAGAAACCCACTGTACCCATATATAGGTGCCCCCCTTCACCCAAAAGGGCTATGGTAGTGGTGTACAGTTGGGGGTAGTGGGTTTTGGGTGGTTTTGGGGGACTCAACAAACAATGGTGAGATGTGTACCTGGGAGCTTTTTATGAAGTCCACTGCAGTGCCCCCTAGGGTGCCCTATTGCTGTCCTGAGCTGTCAGGGGGACCAGTCTACTAAAAATGCTGGCTCCTCCTACATCCCAATGGCTTGATTTTGTGCGTTTTGCACTTAGACTTTTTTCTTTTCTTTTTTTTTCCGAAAATGGACCAAAAAACAAAACATCCAAATCACAAAATCTTGTTCAAAACAGTATTTTCGGAAAAAAAGATAGAAACTTTTCTTTTTTGAAAATGACCTTCCTTCCTGTTTAGATTTTGGACGTTTTTTGCAAAACGTCCAAACTCGGACTTAGACGTCATATCGAAAATGCCCCTCCACATTCCATATGTGGAGGGGCATAATCGAACGCGAACGCCTATCTCCATGGGCGTCTATGTCCGAAAATGGGTACGTGAAGAGGCGGGACAGACCGTATTTTCGAAAAAATGGACGTTTTTTAGCTGGGCGTTTGTTTTTTTTAGCGATAATGGAAACTAAAAATGCCCAGCTCAAAAACGTCCTAATCCGAGCCATTTGGTCATGGGAGGGGCCACGATTCGTAGTACACTCGCCCCCCTGACATGCCAGGACACCAACTGGTCACCCTAGAGGTCAGTGCGGTGGACTTCAGACAATGCTCCCACATGCATAGCTCCCTTACCACGGGTGCTGAGCACCCAACCCCCTCCCCCAAAACTACCATACCTCTTAGGGGTGAAGGGGGCACCTACATATGGGTACAGTGGGTTTTGCAGGCCTCCCATTTACCAGCACAAGTGTTAAAGGTAGGGTGGGGATGGGCCTGGGTCCGCCTGGCTGAAGTGCACTGCGGTACCCACTAAAAGTGCTCCAAGGACCTGCATACACGCAGGCCTCTAGGACTCGTTGCTGCTATATAACATTGGCACACCAGTTGACATCTGAAGACTAAGCTCTCCGAAAACGTCCTTTATTGGAATAAGCACGCTTACTCACAGTTAACTGCCGATCAGAGATTGTGCCCCACTGGCAACGAGTCTCCCTGGTACTGAGATGAGCAGTAGGTCAGAGCTGGCAGAATGCTGTACAATGCCCTCTTTCAGCCACATTCAAGGGAAGAACTAAGTTCTGTAACGTGGCTAACACGTGAAAGGGATCTAAAACTGGCTTACAAAAATGGTCACTACCTCATGGACTACCGGAAACAAAACAGGGCACACTCTGACCCAGTAAGCAGGGGGAAAAGCACCATGGGAGTAGAGCCTACCAACTACCAACATCGTGAGCATTTGCCACAAGCTAGTGGAATCACGGAGCCCAATACCCTACACCCACCACAATGCATTGCTGATGTGACTCTGCAGTGCGCATAACAGAAAAGGTGTCACACTCACCCGAGAGCCACATCAGAACCAGGGGAAGGCTGTCACAGGATAGAACACATTCTGCTGTCATAGAGGTGGGTACGGCATTTGAGGCTGGCATAGAGGCTGGAAAAAAAGTTTGTAAAATGGGTTTTTTTTGGTGGGAGGGGGTTAGTTACCACTGGGGGAGTCCGGGGAGGTCATCCCCGATTCCCTCCAGTGGTCATCTGGTCAGTTAGGGCACTTTTTTGGGACCTGTTCGTGAAAAAAAAGGGTACAAAAAAAGTGACCCAAAATCGCGGTAAAAACGCCTTTTTTTCGATTATCAGCTAAAGACGCCCATCTCTCCTCGGCCGATAACCATGCCCCAGTTCCGCCTTCACCACACCTCCAACACGCCCCCATCAACTTTACCCGTTTCCGCGACAGATTGCAGTTGGAAACACCCAAAATCAGCTTTCGATTATACCGATTTGGGCGCCCACGGGAGAGAGACGCCCATCTCCTGATTTGGGTCGCAATATAGGCGTTTTTCTCTTTCGATTATAAGCTGGATAGCCAGTTAGGTGCGGATATTTAGTGCCAAATTGGCTATGTTGAGCACTCAAAATAGGCTGCTTAAATAGCTGATCTGAGCCAGCTAAGCTGAAGTTTCACTCGGTAGCCCAGAAGCTTTAGTTTCGTTCTCCTGATGACGCATAAGGGCGAAACATGTGACCACATGTAGAGAACATTGAAAAAAGGAACAGTAGCCACAGGCAGAAGTGGCATGTTTAAGTTTTGTGGACACTATTTTTGTTTTTGGACACTATTTTTGTTTACTAGCAAGATTGAAAAACTGAAAGAAATATTATATCACCATTTGAGCTGAAGTCTATGTATGCAGCTTATTCCATTCGGACAGCACTCCAAAGCTAAGTACCATTCTTATCTAATATTGAATAAATTACCAACAGATATATTGGCAGGAAGGCAGGGTAGTGCTGTGATGGATGTGATGGTGTTATGATTAAACAGCTGCTCATAGCTCAACTCAAACACCTGTTTCTGAGCACTATTTAAAAATTAAAAATTTTAACTGGTATGTCATATCCCTTAGTAACAAGAAGTGAGTTACTTAACATTCAGATAGAATGAATGTACGCAATATAGCAGGTTTCTTTTTTACTATGTGCTTAAATAGCAGGCCTATCTTTGACTGCTAAAAAGTTAACCGGTTAGTGTTGAATATTGGCATAGCCAGTTAACTTCTTAGTGGCCAAAATAAACCTGGATATTCAATGCTGGTCACCGGAAACAGCCTGGCATTGAATATCTGGGTTTAACGCTGGCAGCGGACAGCAAACACACTGCCTGTCACCGACTGAATATTGGGCACAGTGTGTTTATGGTGGTGCAGTTTTTAGTTTGTATTAGAATTATGCGCCGGCGTTTTTTCGCCGGAAAGGGAATGCAAGTGGACGAAGGAGTTCTTGCCTGTCTCGTATCCATAAGTCTTTGATCCATAAGTCAAACATATGTATCAATTGAACCCGACTCCTGATGATGCTAATATAGCAAAACACAGACTGTGTAGTCTGGGTTGATTTGTGTTTGGTGATGGACTGATTTTTCACCAAATTGACAAGCACACAGAAGATGGGTGATTTCGGACTACCAAGCAGCCATTGCGGATGAGGATTCTTTTGGGGTGTGTATCCCTTGAGCTATCTGAGTATCGAGATACTTGGATGAAAAGACTCTTGATATCAAGGAATTTCTTGGAGTAACTGAGCACCTGATGAACAATTTGACTTGTCAGTTATTGTATACCAGTGCTCTAGGGTACTACTCCCACGGGTTATTAAGTTCCCGTGTAGATGATAAAAGAGCTGTAATAAGCATAGGCTCTGGTGGTTAGATACCACCTTCTGTATTAGTTAGAGATTGTGTTAAGTTATGTGAATGAGTGAGAGCGAGAATGGATAGAGGATCTACGTGATTTTAGGTTTGAATAAGTATGTGCAATTCTATGCATAATATAAGTACAATAAATAGAGATTTACAATAACCAATGATAACTGTTTGTGTAGGATATATTAAACTATATGGTACAGTTATTTCTAGTATAATTTAACCCAGTATAGACTAGTGAGAATTATTTTTAAGGAATAAAACTTAATTTAAATATTATGACTCTTATTTTATCAGAACTATTCATGTTTTAGATGTGCATAAACCAGTATTTAGATGTGTATATTGTATGCACATCTAAATCCCGTTTTTACAAAGCCAGTATATCATCATCGGCTCAACATATCATGGCATACTTTAATCTTGCATTCAACTCTGCTCTTTATTCCTCATATAAATTAGTATTGAAAAACTATTAGAAACTTATCTTGGTCATATTCCGTTTAGCCATAAAACTAGACCTCCCTCTGTCGAAGGGGCATAGCCTGGGTATGTTTGGGCAGGACTAGGGTAGGACTAAAAAATAAATGTGCATTCACTTCAGAATGAGAATGAATGTCAGTAAAGCTCAACAACAGGATTTAGACCTGCTAACTGGGATATCTAGGTTTCAGAACAGTGCTCATGTTGAGCAGTGCTCCACTGGATGGATTAGAAGAGGTCACCCCATTAATCCTTCTATGGTTTATGTTACCTTCCCCCCTCTCCCCAAAAACAAAGCTGGCAAAGGATACCAAACTCTGTGATAGCAATGGGAGAAAACGTGTAAATTTCTAAAATGGCTGAAATAACCATGTATGTTTTGGCCAATATACATGTACACTGTTATTTAAGAACATAGAATTGTATGTGCCGGTACATAAACATTTATGTGCCTGTTTGCCCTCATTGATATTTGGATGTTAAGGAGGAAATTCAGCAAGCTATGTGGAGAGGCATAATCGAACGCGAACGCCCATCTCCATGGGCGTCTATGTCTGAAAACAGGTATGTGAAGAGGCGGGACAGACCGTATTTTCGAAAAAGATGGGCGTCCATCTTTCGTTTCGAAAATACGGTTTGGATGGACCAAATGCCATGGATTTGGTCCTGAGATGGGCGGGGTTTTTTTAGTGATAATGGAAACTAAAAACGCCCAGCTCAGAAACGTCCCAATCCAAGTCATTTGGTCATGGGAGGGACAAATGTACAACACTACCATAGCTCTTAGGGGTGAAGGGGGCAACTACATGTGGGTACAGTGGGTTTTAGAGGCCTCCCATTTACCACCACAAGTGGGAGGGGGGGTGGGCCTGGGTCTGCCTGCCTGAAGTGCACTGCAGTACCCACTAAAAGTACTCCAGGGACAGGACAGCAGTTCACACCTGAAGACTAATCTCGCTGAAAACGTCCTTTATTTGAATAAGCACGTTTACTCACAGTTAACTGCAGATCAGAGGTTGTGCCCCACTGGCAACGAGTCTCCATGGTACTGAGATTAGCAGTAGGTCCGAGCTGGCAGAATGGTGTACAATGCCCTCTTTCAGCAACATTCAAGGTAAGAACTAAGTGCTGTAACGTGGCTAACACATGAAAGGGATCTAAAAGTGTCTTACACAAATGGCCACTACCTCATGGACTACTGGAAACAAAACAGGGCACACTCTGACCCAGTAAGCAGAGGGAAAAGCACCATGGGAGTAGAGCCTACCGACTACCAACATCGTGAGCATTTAACACAAGCTAGTGGAATCACAGAGCCACAATGCATTGCTGATGTGACTCTGCAGTGCCCTTAACAGAAAAGGTGTCACACTCACCCGAGACCCACATCAGAACCAGGGAAAGGCTGTCAGAAGATAGAACACATTCTGCTGTCATGGAGGTGGGTACGGCATTTGAGGCTGGCATACAGGCTGGGAAAAAAAAGTTTTTAAAGTGTGTTTTTTTGGTTGGGAGGGGGTTAGTGACCACTGAGGGAGTCAGGGGAGGTGATCCCCGATTCCCTCCGGTGGTCATCTGGTCAGTTGGGGCACTTTTTTGGGACTTGGACCTGAAAAAAAGGGTCCAAATAAAGCAGACCTAATTCTCGTCAAAAAAGCCCTTCTTGTTTCAATTATCAGCTAAAGACGCCCATCTCTCCTCAGCCGATAACCACACCCCAGTCCCGCCTTCGCCACGCCCCCGTGATCTTTGTTCGTCTCCGTGACGGACTGCAGTTGAGGACGCCAAAAATCGGGTTTTGGTTATACCGATTTGGGCGCCCACAGGAAAAGGACACCCATCTCCCGATTTGGGTCGAAATATAGGTGTCTTTCTCTTTCGAAAATAAGCTGGATAGTAACATCCATAGTAGGTGACGGCACAAAAAGACCTGTACGGTCCATTCAGTCTGCCCAACAAGATAAACTCATATGTGCTACTTATATGTATACCTGACCTTGATTTGTATCTGCAATTTTCAGGACACAGACCATAGAAGTCTGCCCAGCACTAGACCCGCCTCTTAATCACCGGTGCTGCCACCCAATCTCTGCTAAGCTTCTGAGGATCCATTTTTTCTAAACAGGATTACTTTATGTTAATCCCATGCATTTTTTAATTCCGTTAGCGTTTTCATCTCCACCACCTCCCTTGGGAGGGCATTCCAAGTATCCATCACTCTCTCCTTGAAAAAATAACTCCTGACATTTTTCTTGAGTCTGCCCCCCTTCAACCTCATTTCATGTCCTCTAGTTCTACCGCCTTCCCGTCTCCAGAAAAGGTTAGTTTGCGGATTAATACCTTTCAAATATTTGAACGTCTGTATCATATCACCCCTGTTTCTCCTTTTCTCCAGGGTATGAATGTTCAGGTCAGCAAGTCTCTCCTCATATGTCTTGTAATGCAAATCCCATACCATTTCTTTTAGCTTTTCTTTGTACCGCTTCAATTCTTTTTACATCCTTAGCAAGATACGGCCTCCAAAATTGAACACAATACTCCAGGTGGGGCCTCACCAACGACTTGTACAGGGGCATCATCACCTCCTTTCTCCTGCTGATCACACCTCTCTCTATACAGCCTAGCAACATTCTGGCTATGGCCATTGCCTTGTCACACCAGATTCATCGTCTTCAGAACCTCAGATACTATCACCCCAAGATCCCTCTCCCTGCTTGTACATATCAGACTCTCACCGCCTAACACATATGTCTCCAGTGGATTTCTACTCCCTAAGTGTATCACTTTGCATTTCTTCACATTGAATTTTAATTGCCAAGCATTAGACCATTCTTCTAGATTCTGCAAATCCTTTTTCATGTTTTCCACTCCCTCTGGGGTGTCCACTCTGTTACAAAACTTGGTATCATCCGCAAAAAGGCAAACTTTACCTTCTAACCCTTCGGCAATGTCACTCACAAATATACTGAACAGAATCGGCCCCAGCACCGATCCCTGAGGCACTCCACTAGTCACCTTTCCCTCATCTGAGTGAATTCCATTAACCACCACCCTCTGGCGTCTGTCTGTCAACCAGTTCCTAATCCAGTTCACCACTTGGATCCTTTCAGAACTTACAATCTTCAGCCTGTCAAGCTTATTCAAGAGCCTCCTATGGGGAACTGTGTCAAAAGCTTTGCTGAAGTCTAAGTAGATTACATCTATAGCATGTCCTTGATTCAATTCTCTGGTCACCCAAAGAATTCAATGAGATTCGTTTGGCACGATTTACCTTTAGTAAAACCATGTTCTCTTGGATCTTGCAACTTATTGGCTTCCATGAAATTCATTATCTTTTCCTTCAGCATCGCTTCCATTACTTGGCTTACTGGCCTATAGTTTCCAGCTTCTTCCCTATCACCACTTTTGTGAAGAGGGACCACATCCGCTGTTCTCCAATCCCACGGAACCTCTTCCGTCTCCAAGGATTTATTAAACAAATCTTTAAGAGGACCCGCCAGAACCTCTCTGAGCTCCCTCAATATCCTGGGGTGGATCCCGTCCAGTCCCATGGCTTTCTCCATCTTTAGATTTTCAAGTTGGTCATATACACTCTCTTCTGTGAACGGTGCTATATTCACTCCATTCTCATATGTACTTTTGCCAGTCAATCGTGGTCCTTCTCCAGGATTTTCTTCAGTGAAAACAGAACAAAAGTATTTGTTTAGCAAATTTGCTTTTTCTTCATCATTATTCACATAGCGGTCTGCAGCATCTTTCAATCTCACAATTCCATTTTTAGTCTTCCTCCTTTCACTAATATACCTGAAGAAATTTTTGTCACCCCTCTTTACATTTGTAGCCATTTGTTCTTCCACTTTCGCCAGATGTATCTCTCTCTTGGCTTCTTTCAGTTTCATCCGGTATTCCTCTCCATGCTCCTCTTCTTGAGTTTTTCTGTATTTCATGAAAGCCAACTCTTTAGCCTTTATTTTCTCAGCCACTTGCTTGGAGAACCATATCGGTTTCCTATAGCTTCTTTCAATCTGGACCACTGCCCTTCCACTTCTCGTATGTCCTCCCAGCCCATCAGCTCCTTCCTGAGGTAATCCCCCATAAGTCAGCATGCTTGAAATCCAGGACTTTGAGTTTTGAGTGGCTGCCCTCCACTTCAGCTGTTATATCAAACCAAACTGTTTGATGGTCACTGCTGCCCAGGTGGGCACCCACTCGTACATTTGACAGACTATCCCCATTTGTGAGCACCAGATCCAGCGTCGCTCCCTCCCTCGTGGGTTGTCACCATTTGTCTGAGCAGAGCACTTTGAAAAGCATCCACAATCTCTCTACTTCTTTCCGATTCCACAGATGGAACTTTCCAATCTACATCTGGCAGATTGAAATCTCCCAGCAACAGCTGTATTAGGGACAGCCATTTCACAGTTTGTCTTAAACTACCATATTTAATACCATAACACAACTTGCGGTGATACTCTGCAAGTAGCTTTATGGTCAGAAAATAACAGTAAAATAACCCCAGCCATAAACTGGGGTTATTTTACCATGTCAGGTCTCAGGAGCATTAGAACTCAAAGCTCTGGCCCAATGCTCCTGGCAGAAGTTTAAAGGTGCCATAGTAGAGATTTTTCACCCAAAAATGCAAGCTTCCACCCCCCCCCCCTTTCAGGATCCCCACCCCTCCAAAGCACATCCCTATCGCCGATCAGTACTTCAGACCCTCCAATGCAAGCCTCCAACCTATATGATCCCTCCCACCCCACCCCCATGTCTATACCTCTCTGGCCTGGTGGTCTAGTGGTCTCAAGACGGGAGTGAGGCCCAGTTGCTACTGCCCTCCTAGCGCTGCTTGTCAAAATGGTACCCTAGAGATAGTCTCACACAGTTACTGTTCGGGGCCATATTCCCATGTAAGGAAATGTTTCCTTATAAGGAAACATGACCTCTAGCAGTAATCACACCATTTTTAGAGGTGGCGCTGGGAGGTCAGGAGTGACTAGGCTTCATACCTGCCAAAGACCCCATAGACTACCACTGCAATTCAAGATAGCCCCTGTGGGGGCTTGAGAGAGGGGGTTCTATTGCTGGGGGTTTGGGGGATCTACCACTGGGGGGGACCTGCTATGCCTGCCCAGGAGCATGAGGCTGCAACTTTACGGTCTGTAGCTCCTGAGCTGTGGGAATAATGCTGTTTGCAAAGTGGCTCACAAGCAGTGTTATTTTTTTAACCCTGGATTAAGTAACTTGTGGTACTGAGATCTGTAGCTAGTTGAATCTGGTGGTACATCAAGGTGCAGTAAAAGGTGATCTTTTACCACATTGTGATGGATTCCCTCCTGTATTGTTCTAAAATGGATGTTCCTATCACATGTAACTAGCACAAGGATGTCCATGCCTCAATATATTTTAGAACAGGGTCTAAGTTAGCAGATTCTGTTCTAAAATAGTAGCAAAACATGAGACATCTCAATTCTGATTTGGAAGATAAAACAAAGAGGCAGACCTTGTAGAAAACATAGTCTTTATTTGTTAACTAAAGGCTCCCAGGAATTCAGACATCAATGCCCGACATGGCCAGGTTTCGCCTGAAAACCAGTTGCGTCAGGGGCAAGATTACTGGCAGAACAAACATAAAAACATTCAAATACATAAAAAAATAAGAACATCCAACTAACAAACAAACAAATATTGACCTCTAACTGAGAGAGTCACATGAATTCTAGCAACTCATAAAAGTATAAAATGAAAATGTAAAAAATGATGAAAAAACCAGGTAAGCCATCCCTGGTGTGTAAGCATGTATACATCCATGATGTATAAGCATTTCTCAGCAAAGAATCAGGGGAAATGTGATCATAAAAGTATAAATATATAAAAACAACAAGGGAATCAAAAGAAAATCATCTCATTAAATGAATATTAAATATGCAAAGCATAAGAATCCAAAATCAGAAGCTGTCATAAAAAATGCTGCAGAAGTCACCATTAAAACAATCACATAAACACAGAAAAGTCCATTTCTTACAGAGAAACACAGAACATGATGGCAGATAAGGGCTAAATGTCCCATCCAGTCTGCCACTAACTCTTCCTTTCCTATGGGATCCCACATGCCTATCCCATGCTTCCTTAAATTCTGACACAGTCCTTGTCTCCACGACCTCCACTGAGAGACCATTCCACCACCCTTTCAGTGGAAGAGTATTGTGATGAGCCCCTTGTAGCCAAGGACCCTCTCCATCCAATCTCCTCCCGCTCTGGAGGTTATGTTTGGGATCTGACCACTTCAGACAGCCAAGGCCTTGGTGGGAGTTCCGCAGTTCACCATAAACTTGACTGTAGCCTGTGTGATGAGTACCTTGTGTTGACTAGGTGCACTTGCAATGCCGCCTCTCTAATGCAGATCAGTGGGAGAGCTTCTGAAACAACTGTGGAGGCCTCAGCCAACCTCGGACTTCTGCTCAACAATCAAAGCTTCCAAACTCACTCGGGATGTTCACAGAAATATCACAAAACCTTTGCTTCTAAGAAAGATCCTAGAAACAGCTTGTAATTATAACTGCTCATACCTTCAGTCTTAGGTATAGGGGTTCTCCTTCCACTCAAGATGACTGTTCCTCAGTTATCATCCATCCTGTTGCTGACCCCCTCCTTTTTGGCGTTTCCCGTAGAAACAGGTTGCAGTCTCGGTATGCTTGTGGCACGCCCTCATGGAACCTTTTCTGGGGGGACACAACATTGTTCTAGCAGGCTTCACCAAAATATGCAAATTAGCCGTTTCTTAGGCAGCTTCTACTTCTCTTAATATTCCTTAACTATGCAAGCAGGGAATTCTTTCAGCAAACAGTTCATCAAACAGTCTTCAACTGAGCCCACTTTATGGGGTACCTGGGTCTTAGTTTAGAACAGCCACCACCCCTTGGACAGGACTTTTATTTTCACTCTAAATTTACATTCCTGTCCTCCACAGCCCCGGCTGTTAGTCCAGTTCTTAATTCACATCTTCCAATGTTTCTTCACATTGGGTTTCACAATAGTTATTTGCTTCATTATCACAATATCAAGGCAAGTACCTTCTTTGGTTATGGGACATGGCAAGTTGCCTTAACATCCCCAGGCATCTGGCAGAGATCCTCTCCTCTGGCCCTCTTAGTCCGGCATTTCTTAGGGGTTCATGCCCCGGTGTTTACAGCCCGTTCCAACCAGTCTCTCAGGTTACCAGATGCTCTGCATGCCTCCTTCCTCTTCAGATCATCTTTTCCTTCCTTGATTCCTGGAAGTCCCCTACCCTTCTCTCAGCTCCTCCTGGAAGGTGCTCTTTATTAGGCTGCTAATAGCTCCCCACACCCCTTTTGGGCCCCTCCTCCTGGTTCTGGAAGAGTCCAGTACCTTCTCCATGCACTTCCTTTTAAAGGGAATCTACTGCTATGAGTCCTCCCTAACTCCTATATGCCTGGTCTTTGCTGGAGCTCCCTCTAGTGACTCCTTCCCAGTATTTCACTGGTGTCCCCCCTGGAGCTCCCTCTAGTGACCAGTTCCTGGCATTTTACAGGGTTTTCACTAAGACAGCAAGTACCTTCTGGTGGCCTCTTTAGGGTAGGACAGGTCCTGTGATTATCACAGTATTTTCTAAGGGAGTCTTTTACTAAGGCGCGCTCACGTGAGTGCGCCTTAGTAAAAGATGCCCTTAGATTCCTCCTTTTGATTCAGACCATGGGGTATCACTGTGTTAAACCTGTAAATAAACCTTTTTTCTGTCTGTAGAAGTAGTCTATCCAGATCACATCCCCTGCATGAAGGATTTGGAATACTGAGAACAAAGAAACTGTAACAAACGGGTCTTTTCTATAGAACGCTACACAAGTGGTTTTTCCAACACCATTCTCTTGAGTGCACTTTTATGCTCCAGAATCCATTTGTTGACAGATCATATGGTTCTTCCTATATAAAGCAAACAACATGGGCATATTGTAATATAAATGTCACCTGAGCTCTTGCAGTTAGTAAAGTTTTTAAATTCAAATGTCTCTCCAGTGGTGGGGTGAATGAAGGTCTTAATATTAATATTGACCTGGCATACGGAACACATACCACACTTATGATGCCCCACAGGTCTCTGAATAGGCTGATGACTAGATCCAGGGAGGACAGAATGGACCAGCACATCCTTTAAATTTCTTCCTTTCTTGTGGGCAATCATAATTTCCTTGATCTGAAAATGATCTATCCCCTGGATGATGTGCCAGTGTGTACGCAAAATCTTAATAATATCTCTTAACAAGTGTGTGATTGGCAGTGCACCCATATCAGTCCCTTTCACCTGTTGATAAAAAGTACTATCAAAATAGAAGTTCCTCTTCAAGGCTATAGCAGCTAGCTCAACTATAAATTTCACTGGAATGCGAGGACATATATGTGCCTTGATCAACGCATCTCTTATTACTTCAATAGCTTCAGTTTGTGGGATATTTGTATATAATGACTCTATGTCCAGTGTGACCAGAAGGATTTCATTTAACAGCTGTATCCCTCTCAAGGTGTTAATGATATCAGCAGAATCTCTAATATTGAAGGTAATCTTCAGATCCAGGGATCTCAAAAAATTGTCAACAAAAATAGATCTTAAATGTACAGGAAGCCAGTGTAAATTCCTTAACTTTGGTGACACATGATCATATTTTCTCAGTCCACCAATGATCCTAATTACCATATTTTGATTCAGCCATGAATCAGACAACATCCTACATGGAAGGACCACCAAAATGCTATTACAATAATCTAATTTTGCCAAAATCCAGGACTGCACCAGTCTGATTTAAATATGGTCTCAGCTGACACAACAGCTATAAATACAAGAAAGAAAATTGAAAGTTTTTGAAACATGGTTCTTCAGTCCAACTTTAGAATCCATCCAAACTCCCAAGGCTGAAGCACAATACATATATACTATAATATGAAACACAGAAGACATACTAGAAGGGTTGGAAAATTTTAAATGGGACTAGAAAAAAACATTGAAAATTGCTGACAGCAGTCCTTCGGTACAGGAACTGCAAGATCTTATACATGGGATGCTATGTATTAGCTATTTTTCAATTAAGAAAATAGCTGACAGCTATTTAATATAGATTTAAGCCCTCTTTTACTGAGGTGTATTAAGCAGTTAGGACCAGATTTTACAAGTGGCATCTAAAATGTTTGCACAGAAAAAAAACATGCTTGGTGCTATTCTATAAACCTCACCTAAAGTTAGGCGTAGTTTATAGAATATACGTAGCACCTGTCCCCATGACTAAACTTTAGGCATGGCCATTTACATCAATAAAAGCCTGGTGCAAATGCCCACCCCTAACTTAGGCATGAATCAGGCATATTCCATAACAGTGCACATAATTTTTATGAATATCCATGACCCATCCATGCCCCTCTCATGACCACACCCCCTTTTGTGATCCGCACATTAGAATTTACACGCACCATTTTACAAAATATGCTTAGAAAGCTGCACATATAAATTCTAATTAGTGCCAATTAGTGCTGGTAATTGTTTGTTAGCGGCCAATTATCAGCACTGATTGGCTTGTTAAACAATTAAGTTGCATGTGTAATTTGGCTGTGCAACTTTAGTTGCCATAAATAGAAACTGGGGGTTAATGTGGGAATTCAGTACTTAATACCTCTATGCACAGACTCACACTAACAGTTAATGCAGTGGCTTGACACTGCCTCTCCCCCCCATTCTATAACAGGCATATAAAGCTAGGCACCAATTGCAGGAATAAGATATAGAATACTGGCACTTACATGCCTAATTGCAACAGTTATGTGCATAAGTGCTAGGTGCGTGCTCAGTGGTATTGTATAATTTTAGCATGCAACTGCCTTAACACATAAATGCAAGGAGGTGTTCACAGGGAGAGGAGTACGGGTGAGTCATGGGTTTATCTCATTTATTTATTTATTTTTTGTTACATTTGTACCCTGCGTTTTCCCACTCATGGCAGGCTCAATGCGGCTTACATGGGGCAATGGAGGGTTAAGTGACTTGCCCAGAGTCACAAGGAACTGTCTGTGCCTGAGGTGGGAATCGAACTCAGTTCCTCAGGACCAAAGTCCACCACCCTAACCACTAGGCCACTCCTCCACTCGTGGCATAAGTGGGCTGCTACTGACATGGTATAAGTAGGCATGGTTAAATGTTGGCATGTAACTGCCAACTTATGCTAGTATTCTATAATAAAAATTACGCGTGTAACTGTCCATATAGAATAGGCTTACAATTTGTATAAAGTAGGCACCTAAATTATGGCATCAATTTATAAAATTGCCCCTTAGAGAGTATTAATTCTTGTGTTAATTGAAAACTGCAGAATGTGGCAGGGAATGGGCAGGGTCTGCGCTTTTCTCTTATCATACAATATGGTACTGCGTGTTAACTACTACCATAGCAGATAACATGGAGCAGTTAATACCACCTTATTAAGTACTATTAAGTGTATCCATGTTCTCTGCAGTGCAGTGTATTGTCTCTGTACCATCCTTTTTGGAAAATACTGGTCATGCCCCCAATAGTTAACACAGATACCTTGCAGTTATTGCATATTAATTTTTGCCATTAATGCATGATAACTTCAAGATTTTAATTCAGCTTAATAGAAGGGGGCCTAAGGTGTAATCATATCAGAATAATCTGAAAGTTGCCTGTCAGAGTAATAAAACAACAGGAAAAATTAACTGTGTGAATGGGTACAAATATAGGGCCCTACTTCCTAAGCTGCGTTATAGGCATGTTAACATTCTTAGCATGCGTTAACCATGTACACGCATTAACTGTGTATGCACCTACAATATCCCTATAGGTGCCTACACAGCACGCAAACTAATTGTAGGCACGTTAAAAATGCTAGCACACCTTAGTAAACAGGGCCCATATAGTTATCAACAGAAAATGACATAATATTGTCCTTTTATAGGTAAACTACTGACACCCTATCTTGAATACTCTGTTTATTTGTGAAGATCATACCTTTGTAATGACATTGAGAGGATGAAGGCAGTTCAGAGAAGAGCTAACAAAATGGTATATAGCCTGCAACATGTCTTCTACATAGAAAAGGCACTGAAAATAGTTTTATTTGAGAAAATAGTCAAGAAGGTGTTCCACTCAATGTGGAAATTAAAAAGAGTAAGACCTTTCTTCCCAAGGAATGTTTTCTGTAATCTGGTACAATCAATGGTGCTCAGTCATCTAGATTACTGCAACGCACTCTATGCCGGCTGTAAAGAGCAAATAATCAAGAAACTTCAGACAGCCCAGAACACTGCAGCTAGATTTATATTCGGCAAAACAAAATATGAAAGTGCCAAGCCCCTACGAGAAAAACTACACTGGCTCACACTCAAAGAACGCATCACGTTCAAAATTTGCTCCCTAGTTCACAAAATCATTCATGGAGATGCACCAGCCTACATGTCAAACCTGATAGACTTACCACCCAGGAATGCCAAAAGATCATCCCGCACATTCCTTGATCTGCACGTCCCTAACTGCAAAGCTCTAAAATACAAAGTAATGCACGCATCAAACTTCACCTACTTAAGCACACAGTTATGGAACGCACTGCCGCGCAACTTAAAAATGACCTACAAACTAACGAACTTCCGCAAACTACTGAAGACCCATTTCTTCAGCAAGGCTTACCACAAAGATCAACCAATGTGAATATACATAAATCCTCTACATGTAGTTAGAAATGTCTTATAATATCTGCTTGTCATACTACTATCATGTCTTATCATTATCATGTTACCAAAAATTTTCTGTAACACTAAATGCCTATTTTTCTATTATATTTCCACTATCCATGATGTATTGTAAGCCACATTGAGCCTGCAAAGAGGTGGGAAAATGTGGGATACAAATGCAATAAATAAATAAAAATATTTAGCAGGTTTTAATAAAGTTCAAGACTTTATTACCCACACACAAAAAAAGTCAAATATTTAGCAGGTTTTAATAAAGTACAAGAATTTACTACCCACACACAAAAAATTCAAGAACAAGGGGTCTGGGTAGAGGGAGAAAATCTCAAAGAAGATATGAGGAAAATACTTTTTTGCTAAAAAGATGATTGTAATCTGGAATAACCTACAGGTGAAGTGATGGAAACCTAAACTGTTGAAATTTAAGTAAAATTAGAACAGATATAAAAGGAAGTGGCAAATAACATAACAAGGTCAAGAACTGAAAATGAGGAAAGAAGTGGTCTGTGCATTGGTTTTACTATAAAACCTCATATATTAAAACTTTTGGGGGGGTAATATTCATCACCAACAAAAAAAGTGGAAAATAAACATCTAGTGCAATGGGAAATAAGCTTGCTGTGCAAAAAATTTCAAGTGGCGTGGATATGGAACTCACTGGCAGCAGAGCATGTCTGAACAAGATAGATTGTTGCAAGACTGATGCTTGATAATTCAGCATTTATATTGAGGGTACACTGCTTTCTCAGAGGACAAGCAGGCTGCATGACAAAGCCATGGGTGAAATGGGACCCTGTTGGGACTATTAAGATGCCTTGAACTATTTTTTCATGCTCTATAGTAAAGACTGATTGAAGGTAAAGACTTTATGTGATGTGGAGGGGCATTTTCGAAAGGGATGTCCAAGTTTTGATGAGGACGTCCTTGCAAAACGTCCCCATCCAGGGATGGGGAAACCTGTATTTTTGAAACAAGATGGACATCCATCTTTCGTTTCGATAATATGGTCAGGGTCGTCCAAATCCTGAAATTTGGTCATCCTTAGAGATGGTCGTCCCTAGACTTGGTCGTTTCTGATTTTCGGTGATAATGGCAACCAAGGACGTCCATCTCAGAAACGACCAAATGCAAGCCATGTGGTCATGGGAGGAGTCAGCATTTGTAGTGCACTGGTCCCCCTGACATGCCAGGACACCAACCAGGCACCCTAGGGGGCACTGCAGTGGACTTCATAAATTGCTCCCAGGTACATAGCTCCCCAACCCCCCCCCCAAAAAAACCCACTACCCACAACTGTACACCACTACCATAGCCCTTACGGGTGAAGGGGGGCACCTAGATGTGGTTACAGTGGGTTTGTGGTGGGTTTTGGAGGGCTCGCTGTTTCCTCCACAAACGTAGCAGGTAGGGGGGGATAGGCCTGGGTCCGCCTCCCTGAAGTGCACTGCACCCACTAAAACTGCTCCAGGGACCTGCATACTGCTGTGATGGAGCTGAGTATGACATCTGAGGCTGGCATAGAGGCTGGCACAACATATTTTTAAAGATGTTTTTTGAGGGAGGGAGGGGGTTAGTGACCACTGGGGGAATAACAGGAGGTCATCCCCGACTCTCTCCGGTGGTCATCTGGTCATTTTGGGCACCTTTTTGTGCCTTGGTCGTAATAAAAACACAACCAGGTAAAGTCATCCAAGTGTCCGTCAGGGACGTCCTTGTTTCTTTCGATTATGGGTCGAGGACGTCCTAGTGTTAGGCACACCCAAGTCCAGACTTCGCTATGCCTCCGATACGCCCCCTTGAACTTTGGCTGTCCCTGCGACGGAAAGCAGTTGGGGACGTCCAAAATCGGCTTTCAATTATACCGATTTGGACGACCCTGTGAGAAGGACAACCATCTTCCGATTTATGTCAAAAGATGGGCGTCCTTCTCTTTCGAAAATGAGCCCAATAATGATTGAGTGAAATTTGACACATTGATAAAATTGTAAAAATTATTGGAAAAATCCGAGGGTTTTTTGACCAATGATGATGTATTACCTGTGTACACTAGATAATTGCTGAAGAAAGCACCACTCAGTTTATAGAGGTCTTTTTCCTCCATATGTAAATATATAGAGAATTTCAGAAGTTTATCTGAAGGTGTATTGCACTAGATGTTTATTTTCCACTTTTATGTTGGTGAAGGTTATTCATAATTTTTGAGTGAACATTCAGTCGTTTTGTAGGGAGCAATATTCAGCCTGCGACAGTCATCAGATTTTCAGCCATTGGCATTTGTGGGCAGAACTGAGCCTGGATATTCAATGCTGAATATCTGGCTATGTGTTGTCTTCCAGAAGTTAACTGGGCACCAGCCAATATTCAGACCGATATCCGGATAGTTCAGAAGATAAAATTAGGACAGCCTTTTTGCAGGCACAAGAAATTTAACTGGGCAGGAGGCTCTCCTGTTCTTTAAACCACTTTGAATATCAACCCTTTTATTTTATCTTTATAATATCAAAATTTGCCCTTTCTTTCTGACCACCCTACCAAAACACTTAATACTCTAATCACCTCCAACGTAGACTATTATTGTAACCTACTCCTACTGAACTTTCTCTCCATTTCAATCTGTTAAAAACTCAGCTAATTGTCTTATATTCAGCCAGTCACTACACTCACATAATCTCTCAACTCATTTCATTGGTTCCCTATCTCTACAGTTTAAACTACTCTTACTAATCTGCAAGTACATTCATTATAACCTTTTTTCTCTTACTTTCCCTATGCTTTCCTTGGGAATGTTACTTATCAAGTAAGTCACCCTTATCTGTGCTTTTCTCCTCCAGCACCAACTCTGTTCTTTCAACTTTGCTGTGCTGTATGCCTGGAATACATTTCTAAATTTGTACATCATGTTCCCTCTCTGGTCCTATTCAAATCAGGCCTAAAAGCCCACTTTTTTTGAAGCTACTCTTATTATTAACCTCTTATTCTCCTATTTAATACCCATATTGTTTTTAACCATTCATATATGAAATGATAGTCCATAATTCTTGTATTTGTCTGCTTTATCCCGAATAGGTTGGTTTTCCTATGTTTAGGTGCAAAGCATTAAGGACCCTGTTTGCTGCTGCCCTAGCATTTTTAGCACGCACTAAAATTAGTGCATGCTAAAAATGCTAGGGTCACCCATATGTTCCTATGGGCAACTTAGCATTTAGCATGTGCTAATCAGCACACTCTAAAAGTGCTAACGAACACTTAGTGCTGCTTAATTAACAGGGTCCTAAGTATGTCTAGCAGTGCTGTATAAATAATACATAGTAGTAGTAGTCATGCTTATCTACCTAGAACAGTAGAAAATCTAAAAGTAGAAGTGGAGAAAATAAAACTGACTTGAATAAGGAATGATACCCTGAAGGTGGTCAAGCTTGTATGACTAACTACCAGGATATATCCTTAGCTATCACAATATTGATTAAAGAAACCGGGCAGACTAGGCAGGCTGATGGTTCTTTATCTGTCTTGATATACTATAATGTAAACTTTAATTTTCAAGCTAGCTTTGAGATATTGAAAATTTTTTTAAATTATATATTCTATAATATAAAAACAGCAGTCTGTTGATAAGTTTTCTTGGTCCTGGGTTTCAAGCGCAAACCTCAGCACAGTTATACTGCTTGATGGACCCTGTGACTGAGGCATTATTAATGTAGATACATATTTACTATATTCACTTTAAATCTGTGTTTCTGTTCCCTTTCTTCACAAATGAGGAATTCTGGTTCCTCTCATTCAAGAATTAACCTTAGGAATATGAGTAGGCCAAGGACACCACTGAACTCCATGGTTTACTGCATCTACAACTGATTTCTAAATGAGTTACTAAATCATTCATATCAATTCTTTTAACTGCAATCATGTTTCACATGCATAAGAGTATATACCTCCTACCATCATATGCTTTGGGAGAAATGTCCCTGGATTGCACCTTGGGAGCTATGGCTCTCTTGCCATAAGCATGGTTGTCATAATTATTATAGTCAAATGTAGTCTTGGAATATTTCTCCAGTTCCTTGGCTAGATTGGAGCGAGGTGTAGTAGTAGAGACATTGTTTCTGTATCCATATTGCGGAATCTCCAATTGTTTAACAAAACACATAGGCCTAGAAATTAAAGATACATTCAGTTAGTTAAGCTTGTGTATTGGCATTTGTTCTGAAGTGAAATATGTATGAATCAAGATGTCTCTGTGCAATATAGAATACTTTGGGTTCAGCACACCCAAAATGCATAAGTTGGCTTGCTAGATAAATAATATTGTTTCCATATATACATACAGTGCTATACCTACTGAGGGCAACTGAATAATTGGATGCCTGGTAAGAATCTATTCTATAAAGGAATGTAGGTGCCTACTTCCTTATATAGAATAATAGCCTGACCAGGTATACACACTTAGCACACCAAAAAAAAGTGCTATTCTATAAGCCGTGCTTAAAGTTAGGTGTTGTTTGTAGAATAGTGCTTACACCCGGGAATTATGCCTAACTTTAGGCACGGCCATTTTCACCAAAATGAAATTGCATCCACTGCATTCAAATCTCTCTCATGAACATTCATTGTGGATATCCTAAAAACCTGACTGGCTGGGGTTCCTCCAGGACCAGGTTTGGGAACCACTGGATTATGCCATTTCAATCTGCCACGTGGAAATAGCTGAATTCTTTCCAAATTATTCCATTTGAGCTTATGTTTGAATGACAAGGAGCTTCATACATTCGGCTAAAGGTATAGGTCAAGGTTTTTCTTTCAACAAACTCTTTGAGATCAATTCACTTATTTTGAGCCCAGAGTAGAGGCTGTAGCAAATAGCTGTTTGGACAGCAGATGAAAAATGTTTGCCATAAATACCCAGAAGGCTCTGTTCAGGTGTCTGAACAGCAGGGAATTGCCCATCTTATACATATGGGCTTCTTAGCATTTAGCACATGCTAATTTCATTAGTGCATGCTAAGTTTTTGTAAAAGGGCCACTAAAGTTGTACCTGAGGCAATGGAGGGTTAAGTGACTTGCCCAAGATCACAAGAATCTGCAGTGGGATTTGATCTGGACTTCCCTGGTTTTCAGCCTACTGCCTTAACCCTTAGGCTACTCCTCCATTCAGAGATGACATGGATGCTTGCCTGATGCCATCAATTTCTGGAAATGGGTGAAGAAAACTCACTGAGCATGTGTAGGCTATGAAGTCAATGCAAACAAATAAGAAAACAAATATGTATGCCCATACTTCAATCTCTGTAATGATTTATTTGCATACTCTCCAAAACAGTTATTCACCCATGAGAAAAAGAAGTGCATTGACAACTCAAAAGAAGAACACTGTTTACTGTCACCAAATAAACCATTAATGCAATAGGAAGGCTGCATAACACCAGGAACAGCTGGCAGAAAACATTGATATTTGGGGAAAAGTCAACAAATGCACGAATCCACAAGCCAGCCAATATTCAAAGTGAGTTAACTGGCCAGCCATCGACCAGTTAACTTGCTTATTGGTGGCTAAGTGATCATTTTCAGTGGCACTTGACCAGTTATCTTCACTTTGGTTACAGCCAAAGCATAAGCCAGCTATGTCAGGGGCATTCCGGGAGGATTTCGGCATTGGAATCCAGTTAGCTCCCAATATTCAGAGCTAACCAGCCAGTGTTAGTGCATAAATAAGACCACATAAATAGTAGTCCTATCTTTATGCACTAATGAATGGCTGGTTAGCTCTGAATATTGAGTAAATTGGGCATGCTAGCTTAAAAAAAGGGATATTGAATGCTGATGACAAGATATTTTCTCCACTTCTATTTAATCACTGTCTCAACTCTATATACCCAGCACTCCTAACTGCATACAAAGAGAAGCTGCCATCATCCATTCTTTTCCTGCATCTACCTTCACATCTTCTGCAACACATACAGTGCAACTCTAATATAATGCTATAATTGGGATCCATAAAATATCATTGCATTAAATATGGGGTTGCGTTATAGCAGGGTCAATAGAACATGAACACAATTGAACCAAATTGCAAATGGAGCTGAATGTAAAAATAGAGGAGAGAAGATCGTGTTATATGTGGATTCGTGTTATTGTAGGTTATGTTATATTAGGGTTCCACTATACATTGTTTGCACACTGTCACTGGTCTGAACAGGGATGCATTCCAGTACTTAAGAAAGCTATCATGCCACTCACAATCCAGTGGTTACATGTGTACACCAAATTGGAAGTGGTGCCACTCTTTCATTTTGTCTCTACCTTCTGACAATGACTGCAGATCAATCACTGCACTGTGCTCTGCTTTGACTAACTAGTACTAAATATATGGGGAGTTTGTTGACAGGGGACACACTACAGAACACTTGAGCAGAATGAAGGGGCTAGTCCTGGATCTGACAGGACTGCACGCACATGCATACATGTGCATGTGCTTACGCATATGTGAGACAGAGAGATTGTCTTCTCCATGGCATCTGGCAGTGTGAAGATCCAGATATTATGAATGATTTAGCATTGATAAATATATATGACATAGTAGTGGCATCATTTAAGAATGCTCTGTAACATAGACAATCTAGTGATATCTTAGTTCCACATGAAAAAAGTTCAGATCCAAAACTAAAAAAGAATAAAAAGAACAAAAACAGAAAGAAAAGTGGTGCGGCTCCATTTGGAAAATGCATGTACTAAAGTTTACAAATTCCAACCCAGCTACTGTTAAACATAGAAACATACAGGGTATTTTCAAAAGGATGTCCAAGTTAGAATTGGGATGTCTTGCTGATAATGTTAAAAAAAAACCCCATCCATCTCACAGCCATTATCGAACAAGATATATGTCAGGGTTTCCTGTTCAAAAATATGTGAGAACATCTAAAATAAACAACCTTTTTACAAACTGAAATGGCCAAATTATGAACACAAAAATCAAGGGACATGGACGTCTGGCAGCATTTTTACAGAAATGGCCACACAGATGTCCTTAAAGAGCAGAGGGGCAGTTTAGTGCTCAGTGGATTATAAACCAGGGCACCCAGGTTCATATACTACTACTTAACATTTCTAAAGCGCTACTAGGGTTACGCAGCGCTGTACAGTTTAACACAGAAGGACAGTCCTTGCTCAAGGAGCTTACAATCTAAAGGACAAACTCTGCCAAGCTAACCGCCTTCACCACATTCTCCGGCAACGAGTTTAATTACACGTTGGGTGAAGAAAACCTTTCTCCGATTTGTTTTAAATTTACTACACTGTAGTTTCATTGCATGCCCCCTAGTCCTAGTATTTTTGGATGCTTCACATCCACCTGTTCCACTCCACTCATTATTTTATATACCTCTATCATGTCTCCCCTCAGCCGTCTCTTCTCCAAGCTGAAAAGCCCTAGCCTCCTTAGTCTTTCTTCATAGGAAAGTTGTCCCATCCCCGTTATCATTTTAGTCGCCCTTCGCTGCACCTTTTCCAATTCCACTATATCTTTCTTGAGATGTGGCGACCAGAATTGAACACAATACTCAAGGTGCAGTCGCACCATGGAGCGATATAACGGCATTATAACATCCTCACACCTGTTTTCCATACCTTTCCTAATAATACCCAACATTCTATTCGCTTTCTGAGCCGCAGCAGCACACTGAGCAGAAGGTTTCAGTGTATTATTGACGACGACACCCAGATCCCTTTCTTGGTCCGTAACTCCTAACGTGGAACCTTGCATGACGTAGCTATAATTCAGGTTCTTTTTTCCCACATGCATCACCTTGCACTTGCTCACATTAAACGTCATCTACCATTTAGCTGCCCAGTCTCCCAGTCTCATAAGGTCCTTCTGTAATTTTTTTTTGATTGGCATATGGTCGTGCAGTGTACGCCACCCTACGTCCATACTGGGGCGGGGAGGGCGAACGACCTGTGCGGAAGGCAGTATTTCTGGGGTTCGTAACGTCTTCAGCCCAAACCAATATTGCTGCCCCTTGTGCGTCCATAGTGATCATTTTATATACCTCTATCATGTCTCCCCTCAGCCTCAGTCTCTTCTCCAATGCAGTAGTCGAGGTGAGAGGTAATGAGAGAGTGGATGAGAGTTCGGGTGGTGTGCTCCGAGAGGAAAGGACGAATTTCGCTGATGTTAAAGAGAAAGAAGCAACAGGTCTTGGCTATCTGCTGGATATGGGCAGAGAAGGAGAGGGAGGAGTCGAAGATGACTCCGATGTTGCGGGCAGATGAGACGGGGAGGATGAGGGTGTTATCAACTGAGATAGAGAGTGGAGGAAGAGGAGGTAGGTTTTGGTGGAAAGACGATAAGCTCGGTCTTGGCCATGTTCAGTTTCAGGTGGCGGTTGGACATCCAGGCCACAATGTCGGATAAGCAAATTCTGCGTCCTTCAGAAATAGGGAAATACCTACTGTGCCTCACTGTACAACACCTCAATAGCTTTCAGGCTTGCAGATGTCATAAATATTTAGGTTCAGCAGATACAGTGGTGGAAATAAGTATTTGATCCCTTGCTGATTTTGTAAGTTTGCCCACTGACAAAGACATGAGCAGCCCATAATTGAAGGGTAGGTTATTGGTAACAGTGAGAGATAGCACATCACAAATTAAATCCGGAAAATCACATTGTGGAAAGCATATGAATTTATTTGCATTCTGCAGAGGGAAATAAGTATTTAATCCCTCTGGCAAACAAGACCTAATACTTGGTGGCAAAACCCTTGTTGGCAAGCACAGCGGTCAGACGTCTTCTGTAGTTGATGATGAGGTTTGCACACATGTCAGGAGGAATTTTGGTCCACTCCTCTTTGCAGATCATCTCTAAATCATTAAGAGTTCTGGGCTGTCGCTTGGCAACTCGCAGCTTCAGCTCCCTCCATAAGTTTTCAATGGGATTAAGGTCTGGTGACTGGCTAGGCCACTCCATGACCCTAATGTGCTTCTTCCTGAGCCACTCCTTTGTTGCCTTGGCTGTATGTTTTGGGTCATTGTCGTGCTGGAAGACCCAGCCATGACCCATTTTTAATGCCCTGGCGGAGGGAAGGAGGTTGTCACTCAGAATTGTACGGTACATGGCCCCATCCATTCTCCCATTGATGCGGTGAAGTAGTCCTGTGCCCTTAGCAGAGAAACACCCCCAAAACATAACATTTCCACCTCCATGCTTGACAGTGGGGACGGTGTTCTTTGGGTCATAGGCAGCATTTCTCTTCCTCCAAACACGGCGAGTTGAGTTCATGCCAAAGAGCTCAATTTTTGTCTCATCTGACCACAGCACCTTCTCCCAATCACTCTCGGCATCATCCAGGTGTTCACTGGCAAACTTCAGACGGGCCGTCACATGTGCCTTCCAGAGCAGGGGGACCTTGCGGGCACTGCAGGATTGCAATCCGTTATGTCGTAATGTGTTACCAATGGTTTTCGTGGTGACAGTGGTCCCAGCTGCCTTGAGATCATTGACAAGTTCCCCCCTTGTAGTTGTAGGCTGATTTCTAACCTTCCTCATGATCAAGGATACCCCACGAGGTGAGATTTTGCGTGGAGCCCCAGATCTTTGTCGATTGACAGTCATTTTGTACTTCTTCCATTTTCTTACTATGGCACCAACAGTTGTCTCCTTCTCGCCCAGCGTCTTACTGATGGTTTTGTAGCCCATTCCAGCCTTGTGCAGGTGTATGATCTTGTCCCTGACATCCTTAGACAGCTCCTTGCTCTTGGCCATTTTGTAGAGGTTAGAGTCTGACTGATTCACTGAGTCTGTGGACAGGTGTCTTTCATACAGGTGACCATTGCCGACAGCTGTCTGTCATGCAGGTAACGAGTTGATTTGGAGCATCTATCTGGTCTGTAGGGGCCAGATCTCTTACTGGTTGGTGGGGGATCAAATACTTATTTCCCTCTGCAGAATGCAAATAAATTCATATACTTTCCACAATGTGATTTGCCGGATTTAATTTGTGATGTGCTATCTCTCACTGTTACCAATAACCTACCCTTCAATTATGGGCTGCTCATGTCTTTGCCAGTGGGCAAACTTACAAAATCAGCAAGGGATCAAATACTTATTTCCACCACTGTATATGTTTGTTTCTGGAGGGTTCACAATTTAAAGAAAAATAATAAAAGAGGGCAGACGTGGGAACTGAACCTAAGTCTCCTGGTTTATTGTCCACTGCACTGGCCACTGGGCTATTCCTCAGACCCACTTTCTGCTTTGCTCAAAATGCCCATGATAACTAATTCTGTCATTGAGCCTGGTATTCTTTTCCAGTTTCACTTTCAGGGAGAGGGATAGCAACCACTAGGGGATTCATGAGGGGTCATGTCTTAATTCCACCAATGGTCAGCTGCTCAATCAGAGCACTTTTTTGTAATCTGATCATGACCAAAACAGGTCTAGATAAAAAGTCTTTTAGACTTGGATGTTTCTTCCCATTCAATTATCACTGTTGGATGCCCTAATTTTGGGCCTTCCTTAGCGCCACCCAAAACATGCCCACAACACACCCCATTCCTATTTGGGCAAACTGTATTGTAGGACGTCCAAATTCTGCCATTCCAAAATCACAATCTGGATGTTTGGGGCAGATAGACTTTTTTTTTTTTTTGCCATTTTGAGACATCCATGTACTTTGAAAATGAGCCCCGTAGAATATGATGGCAGATAAATCTGGTCAATATTCAGTCTTTTTTAAACACTGCAATGGCCAGACTTAGCCCCAGATATTCAATGTTGGGCCATGTCTGGATACTGGCATTGAATATCTGGGGCTAATTCTCAGGGTGCTAGTCGCTAGAGCTTATATGGGTCCCAATCGATGCTCAGTCATGTGGGTTCTGGCCGAATATCGACCAGGACTCATATAAATGGATATGACCCTTTCAGGATACCCACTCCCCCTTCCACCCTGGAAGCCAAGGAAGCCATCCCCCCCTTGCTGGATCCCTCTACCTCCCCCTACCTCCTGGAACTGCAACTTCCCCCATGGTAATGGGCTTACCTGTCCATTGTCCTGGTAGTCCAGTGGGGTAATGGGCAGGAGCAATGTCCATTTAATCCTGCTAATTGCGGCAGCCTCTCCAAAATGGCTGCTGTGACCCCTAGCGGCGGGCTGTGGTACTTACTGGCAATAATCAAATGGGAAAGTACTATTCCAGGCACAGTCTTAAGTAAATCTGCTCTACAAGCGTCCAAGATACATGAACCCTTTGCAAACTTACATAACAACTGATTAATAGTTGGAAAATCTACGTGAACAAAAGAGGTCCAGATGCGATCTACTGAGCAGATCTCCTTTAACTGTTAATCCCCTATGTCAAACATGATACAACTTTGCAATAGAAAACAAAAGATTAATTACCTTGGATTGAAAAATAGAGACAAAAGCTTCAGTTGTTAAATTTGGTTCAGATACTAACTGAGGAGGATTTGCGAACAATGTTACTAATCGGAAAAGTTGGCATGATGAATTAGAAATGTCAATGATTTTCAACAAATAATACTTTTGTTTTTCCTTTTATATCTGATCTTTATACATCCTAATCTGTCTTCTCCAATTCTCCTTATCTTGTAACTCATGTGATTTTATCCAATGCTGGGAGCAGTTAATTACTGTGATTAGATGGATAGGAAGGAAGTATTTTTGAGATGTTTAAAAAAATAACAAAAGTTTGGATTAATCATTCGGATATTGAGATTTATCTTAGTTGGTGTTGGAAAGTAACTCATTGGACTGATGATGAATTAGTTATGCCAATAGCTACTATGAAATATCTGAGGATGGCACTTTGAGGTCCATTCACCTATTATTATTGATTCTGCTTTCTTTACATTAAGATTTGGATTATTTATTTGACCTGATTGATACCATCTGTAAAATGTAATACATCAATGTAACCTCTCCTAAAAGCTTAATGTAAGCCACATTGAACCAAAACTTGTTTTTGGATAATTGTGGGATATAAGAATGAATAAAAATAAATAAATAGATGTTCAGAAAGTTTTGCCAGGGATGCATGCCAGCTGTCCAACTTCCAAGTAGACGCAATCTAACAAGAAGCTGATTTGAACAGTATGACATTCACAAGATCTTGCTTATTATAGAATTACAACAGGTGGAATATGTTTCCGTAACAGCATATCTTTGGAGCAGCCACAGGTGCAGTTTTCTTGGAATGACCATTCATTGTATAACTACTGTGCCATTCCCATGCTTTGGCTGTTAAACATTCTCACACTGGTGAAAAGATTGCTCAAATAATGGCTGAACTGTTTGTGGAATTCCATATAACAACTAAGATCATCTACTGCATTATTGGCAATGCAGCAAATATTACAAAAGCCTTGCATCTTCTGAATGACATTTTCATTGGTGGCAATGAAGAGAACAGTAGTTCATTAGTTCATGCTCAACAGAGTCCAATAGCCAGTCACTTTCCAAGTCGGAGGTGGTCAAAGCTGATGATGTCAGATCTCTGTTTGATGCAATCAAAGATGTACCATGCGCTGATGACATAGACTTCAACTGGTTTCACAAGCACAACAGATGTGGCAATGACACACTCAATCTTGTAGCAGCTGTTGACAACCATGAAGTACAAAAAGATTTGTGCTAGAATCAAATGTCTGATAGGGTCATGGGGAAAGTACAGGTCTCAGCATTGCAATCAATCAGAGTACTAAATATGCAGATGTTGTTGAAGAGGTGGCTGGTCTTACATTCCATCATTCCAACCTGCACAAAGTGGGTTTAAGGTTACTTAGCAGAGGTGGTCAAGAGAAGGAGAAGATTCAATTTTAGCCACAAGCACATTTATTGAGAATTTATTTGTGGCTAAACTTGAACCTTCTCCTTCTCTGGATTGCCTCTGCTTTGTTTTGCTGCTTGTGGTGTGTTTGCAGAGTGTTGCCTTGTTTCAGATTACTTAGCCATCAGTCGACTGATTACAATTACAATAGAGAAGACACGAGAATGGCAACAAAAAATAGGACTAGAACTGATGACTAATTTACAGGGATTGGCTTATTGTGTTAACTTTGATAAGACAATGCGGGTACTAATCACAGCTCTAACAAAAGAAATCGCTTCAAGGTTTGGTCCAGTATTTGAAGATGATGACTACCATACTGCAATGATGCTTCTTCTGAAGCTTGAGTTCAGATATCTATTATAACAAAAACGGTATAAGAAGACATAGCTGCTCATTCGTGTTGTGGCTACAACAGAGACTAAGTCAGAACTAGTGGCATAGTTTCACTCTAATTTGTGCAAGAGTTGGAGTCAGGCTCCAAGGAAAAGACTGCTACTAGAGGTGAAGACTTCTTTGATTTTGCAAAGAACAACTTTCCAGGAGCTGAAGCTGGATCAAAGGAAGAGGTTGGAATGTTTAGACACTTCCACAAACAGATTGCTTGCATTTCCAAAAGTGACAACATTTTTATCATATTCAATTCAGCAGTACAGTAGTAGAATGGTTATTTGGTTGCTCAGGGCAAGTTTTAGTGCCATGACAATGCTCTCTTAGTGATGATAACTTTGAGAAACTGGCTTTTCTGTGGTATACACTGAAGTGACATATTGGAAATTCTCAGACTTTAAATATAAAGCATTGTAATGATAAAGTATTTAGCATTAGTTAATTAGTAATTTGCTGAGAATTTATCAACTCTGTTTTTAAACATTAAACATATTTCTTCCTAAGTGCAATGGTTGTGCAATTGATTATAAGGCAAATGAAAATGCCATTGAAATAGTTAATTCATGTAGTTAAACTACTACATGAAAAATGTAGTTAAGTAAGTAGTTAAACTACTTGTCTAGTAAAGTAACTATATAGTTTCTGAGTGTACCAGGGATTGATTCCAGATCTAGATACTTTCCTTTCCTGAACTGGTGCTATTTCATCAAGAGCAGTTTGAATAGCATCATTCAAATGAGCTGCTGCCAATTTAGGAGAGATAGTGGGAACATTTTCCAGCTGTAATTCAACCCTCTCCCAAAGGCAAGTAGAGCCTATTTTCTCCTTGTCAAGATTTTCCTACATATAAACATTTTAGGAATATTTTTTTACAACCTAGTCATTTTCTATGCAGTTCATCTGCAGTGTGTTCACATCACAAGGGGTTGGGGTGTGTTGGGGGCAGGATTTGGGCATTCCCAGAACTTGGATGGTTTTCTGTCGTAATGGAACAAAGCAAAAATGTCCAAGGCTAAAAGTTAGATGTTTTGGTTTACATCTGTTTCAATGACAACGAAGTCACAAAAACATGCCCTAAATAACCAGAAGACTATTGGAGGGATTAATGCATGACCACCACCACCCCCTTACACTCCCAGTGGTCACTGACCTCCTCCCACCCCCAAAGATGTGAAAGAAACATTACATACCAGCCTCTATGACAGCTTCAGATGTTATGGTCAGTCCTATTAGAGCAGCAAGCAGGTCCCTGGAGTAGCTCAGTGGTCAATGCAATACACTGTGGAGAAGGGGACCCAGGTCCATATCCCATTCTAACTGCTACAATTGTGGTGGAAAGTGTGAGCCCTCCAAACCCCACCAAAATCCTACTGTACCCACATATAGGTGATACCTGCAGCCATGAGTGAGGGGTATTATACTGGTGTATAGTACAGTAGGTTTTTCATGGATTTTGGAGCATTCACCATATAATATAAGGAGGTAACGGTGATATGTGTACCAGACGCCTTTTATGTAAAGTCCACTGCAATGCCCCCTAGGGTGCCCCACTGCTCTGCTGAGATGTCTGTTTGGCCAGTTTACTAAGATTGCTGGCCACCCCTATGTACTAGTGGCTTGTTTTTGTACATTTTTCCCTTGGACTTTTTTTTATTCAAAACTGGTTACAAAAGAAAAATGCACTGAGCAGAAAACGTCTACAAAACATCTAGCAAATTACCATTTTTGAAGTAAAAAAAAGACGTTTTTCTAGTTCGAAAATGGCCATGTTCCCCACTTAATTTTTGGACATTTGTAGCAAAATGTCCAAACTTAGACTGAGATACATAGTAGATGATAACGGCAGAAAAAGACCTGCACGGTCCATCCAGTCTGCCCAACAAGATAACTCAAATTTGCTGCTTTTTGTGTATACCCTACTTTGATTTGTACCTGTGCTCTTCAGGGCACAGACCGTATAAGTCTGCCCAGCACTATCCCCGCCTCTCAACCACCAGCCCCTCCTCCCAACCACCGGCTCTGGCACAGACTGTATAAGTCTGCCCAGCACTATCCTCACCTCCCAACCACCAGCCCTGCCTCCCAACCACCGGCTCTGGCACAGACCGTACAAGTCTGTCCAGCACTATCCCTTCCTCCCAACCACCAGTCCCGCTGCCCATCACCGGCTCTGGCACAGACCGTATAAGTCTGCCCAGCACTATCCCCGCCTCCCAACCACCAGCCCCGCCTCCCGATCTTGACTAAGCTCCTGAGGATTCATTCCTTCGGCACAGGATTCCTTTATGCTTATCCCACGCATGTTTGAATTCCGTTACCGTTTTCATTTCCACCACCTCCCGCGGGAGGGCATTCCAAGCATCCACTACTCTCTCCGTGAAAAAATACTTCCTGACATTTTTCTTGAGTCTGCCCCCCTTCAATCTCATTTCATGTCCTCTCGTTCTACCACCTTCCCATCTCCGGAAAAGGTTCGTTTGCGGATTAATACCTTTCAAATATTTGAACGTCTGTGTCATATCACCCCTGTTTCCTTTCCTCCAGAGTATACATGTTTAGTTCAGCAAGTCTCTCCTCATACGTCTTGTAACGCAAATCCCATACCATTCTCGTAGCTTTTCTTTGCACCGCTTCAATTCTTTTTACATCCTTAACAAGATACGGCCTCCAAAACTGAACACAATACTCCAGGTGGGGCCTCACCAACGACTTATACAGGGGCATCAACACCCCCTTTCTTCTGCTGGTCACACCTCTCTCTATACAGCCTAACAACCTTCTAGCTACGGCCACCGCCTTGTCACAATGTTTCGTCGCCTTCAAATCCTCAGATACTATCACCCCAAGATCCCTCTCTCCACCCGTACCTATCTGACTCTCCCCGCCTAACACATACGTCTCCCGTGGATTTCTAATCCCTAAGTGCATCATTTTGCATTTCTTCGCATTGAATTTTAATTGCCAAACCTTAGACCATTCTTCTAGCTTCCTCAGATCCTTTTTCATGTTTTCCACTCCCTCCCGAGTGTCCACTCTGTTACAGTTCTTAGTATCATCCACAAATAGGCAAACTTTACCTTCTAACCCTTTGTCAATGTCACTCACAAATATATTGAGCAGAATCGGTCCCAGCACCGATCCTTGAGGCACTCCACTACTCACCTTTCCCTCCTCCAAGCGAATTCCATTCACCACCACCCTCTGCCGTCTGTCCGTCAACCAGTTCCTAATCCAGTTCACCACTTCAGGTCCTATCTTCAGCCCCTCCAGTTTATTTAAGAGCCTCCTGTGGGGAACCGTGTCAAAAGCTTTGCTGAAATCTAAGTAGATTACGTCCATAGCTCGTCCCTGATTCAATTCTCCTGTCACCCAATCAAAGAACTCAATGAGATTCGTTTGGCACGATTTCCCTTTGGTAAAACCATGTTGTCTCGGATCTTGCAACTTATTGGCTTCCAGGAAATTCACTATCCTTTCCTTCAGCATCGCTTCCATTACTTTTCCAATAACCGAAGCTGTAGTTTCCAGCTTCTTCCCTATCACCACTTTTGTGAAGAGGGACCACCTCCGCCGTTCTCCAATCCCACGAAACCTTTCCCGTCTGCAAGGATATATTAAACAAATCTTTAAGAGGACCCGCCAAAACCCCTCTGAGCTCCCTCAATATCCTGGGGTGGATCCCGCCCGGTCCCATGGCTTTGTCCACCTTTAGCTTTTCAAGTTGTTAATACACACTTTCTTCTGTGAACGGTGCTCTATCCACTTCATTCTCAATTGTATTATTTCCAGTCCATCGCGGTCCTTCTCCAGGATTTTCCTCTGTGAAAACAGAACAAAAGTATCTATTTAGTAAATTTGCTTTTTTCTTCATCATTTTCCACATAGCGGTTCGCAGTATCTTTTAGTCTCACAATTCCCTTTTTAGTCATTCTCCTTTCACTAATATACCTGAAGAAATTTTTGTCACCCCTCCTTACATTTCTAGCCATTTGTTCTTCCGCTTTTGCCAGTCGTATCTCTCTCTTGGCTTCTTTCATTTTCATCCGGTATTCCTCCATGTGTTCCTTTTCTTGAGTTTTTCTGTATTTCTGGAACGCCAACTCTTTAGCCTTTATTTTCTCAACCACTTGCTTGGAGAACCATATCGGTTTCCTTTTTCTCTTGCTTTTATTTACTTTCCTTACATAAAGGTTTGTGGCCCTATTTATAGCTTCTTTCAGCCTGGACCACTGTCCTTCCACTTCTCGTATTTCCTCCCAGCCCATCATCTCCTTCCTCAGGTATTCCCCCATTTTACTAAAGTCAGCAGGCTTGAAATCCAGGACTTTGAGTTTTGAGTGGCTGCTCTCCACTTTAGCTGTTATATCAAACCAAACCGTTTGATGGTCACTGCTGCCCAGGTGGGCACCCACTCAGATATTTGGCATGCTATCCCTATTTGTGAGCACCAGATCCAGTGTCGCTCCCTCCCTCGTGGGTTCCATCACCATTTGTCTGAGCAAAACACTTTGGAAAGCATCCACGATCCCTCTACTTCTTTCCGATTCCGCAGACGGAACCTTCCAATCTACATCCAGCAGATTGAAATCTCCCAGCAACAGCACCTCTCTCTTGCTTCCCAACTTTTGAATATCTGCGATCAGGTCTTTATCTAATTCCTCCAATTGTGTCGGAGGTCTGTAGACAACACCCACGTGGACAGAGGTTCTATCATCTCTTTTTAAGGTGATCCATATTGCTTCTTCCTTTCCCCAGGTCCCTGTCATTTCAATCGCAGTGATATCATTCCTCACATACAGAGCTACTCCGCCACCTTTACGACCCTCTCTATCCTTCCTAAATAGATTATAGCCTGGTATGTTTGCATCCCATTCATGGGAACCATTTAGCCACGTCTCTGTGATTGCAACAACATCCAAGTCTGCCTCCAACATCAGGGCCTGAAGGTCATGAACTTTATTGCTTAGACTGCGAGCATTTGTGGTCATCGTTTTCCATCTACATTTCCTGGTATGCGTTTCAACATTAGTGATTTGGGGGTTTCTTTTCTCTTTGGGTACCTTCATATCTTTTTGTTCCACTTTTATTATTTTTTCTTTGGCTTCCGTTCTGTTTTCAAGAACATCACAGTGCTGTAATGGAGTAAAAGAATTTTGTAGGGGTAACACTTGTGAAGTCGGATGTTTTCTTGTCACATAACAAAGTCTGCCTGAGCCTACAGTGATCCATCTATTTTTAGGTGGTTTTATTCTTTGTGATAGTGGTGATAATTTGGTATGATTCTGTACAGTATGATATTGTGCGGTCCTAGATACTGCTTTAAGTGCATCTAGTTCCTGTTTTACTTTACTGAGCTCGTGTTTTAATCTAGTGAGTTGCAGACAGATAGGACAAGCCTTAAGTCTCCAGATAATTGGTCTTGAAACTAAAGCACCACAATTATTACAGAGAATAAAAGTCATCCTGATTGATTGGAATGGGTATGAACAGGTATGATACAGTGAGAACAGCAGTCTATGGGTCTGTTGGCTGAGATTCTTATTATTAGAGCAGTAATCCTTAGCTGGTGAGTAGAAGACTGGGGATTCCTGTGATAATGAGGGGTTTTCTTTTCAGAGACAGTTGTAATATGGGTGGAGTTAAATTGTGATAATTAGTGTATTTGGGGAAGTTATTCATGAAGTGTCCCTCTTGGGGTGGGTGGGCTTAAGCTTAAGACTGTAGGAATGTCTCCTCTGTAACCTATCTGAAGAGCTGCACTTAAATTCACCAGAAGAAATGTCCAGGTGTACAGCTCTAAGGATTGGGACATGCAAATCACTATTTTAGCAGAGTATGTGTAACAAAACAGGCAAGATATAAAGATAAAAATGCAGAATTAAGCCAGAATTAAGATATAAATGCAGAATTAAGCCAGAATTAAGGCAGAGCAATTCTTATCTGTGTGTATCCTTCAGGCAGGAGCCAGTGAAGACCATGTGGTTTAACTGCTCCTCCTACAACACAAACTCACCTTAGCCTACAGATTTACAAGCCAGATGGGGGAAGGGTACACTTTTAGGGAGCAAACAAAATATCTAATTCTTTTGCTAGTTTTCAGATTAAACAGATATCAAACCAGTTTAAAACACAGCAAGTAAATCACAATATTAGCAGATATACAGGGGTTTTTTTTCTTTTTTCTAGGGAAGCTTAAGACTGTAGGAATGTCTCCTCTGTAACCTATCTGAAGAGCTGCACTTAAATTCACCAGAAGAAATGTCCAGGTGTACAGCTCTAAGAAATGGGACATGCAAATCACTATTTTAGCAGAGTATGTAACAAAACAGGAAAGATATAAAGATATAAATGCAGAATTAAGCCAGAATTAAGATATAAATGCAGAATTAAACCAGGATTAAGGCAGAGCAATTCTTATCTGTGTGTATCCTTCAGGCAGGAGCCAGTGAAGACCATGTGGTTTAACTGCTCCTCCTACAACACAAACTCACTTAGCCTACAGAATTACAAGCCAGATGGGGGAAGGGTACACTTTTAGGGAGCAAACAAAAGATCTAATTCTTTTGCTAGTTTTCAGATTAAACAGATATCAAACCAGTTTAAAACACAGCAAGTAAATCACAATATTAGCAGATATCATATCAAAAATGCCCCTCCACATCTTTTTTAAAAATAGCATTATGTAAAATATGAAGAATAAAAAATTATCTACAACCTGCACCATTCAGACTGATAATAAAAACATTATTGTTATCTCAGCTTGATTATTGCAATTTAATGTACTTAGGGGGACATAAATATTTACTTTTTACTCATATTTACAAAATGTAGTGGCCTGATTAATATTCTCAGCACATCAATCAACAAGTAAGATTGAGGTGGAAGAAGAAGTTAAAACCTATATGAAGGTGAGAGTAGTAGCCTGACACCACCTCTGGGGCCAACTAGGTGAGCTGTATTGGAAAAAGGTAGCCTCCACGACAGTACTTAGACATTGTGGCAGCCCATTTTCTTAAGGAAACTACAAAGGGCAGGAGCGATTGGGCTTTGCTCCTGCTCCCAACGACCCCAGTGACCACCAGAGACATCAGGTAGGCCTGGGAGGGGGGGGGGGGCTACTAGGCCATGGGGGGATTTGGGGGATGTTCAGGGAGGGGGTAAGGGTTCTGTATGGTGAAAAGCTGGAGAAGGGGAGGGTAAAGGACAGGGATTTTTTGAGGCCAGGCGATGGATCGAGTGGCTTTAAAAAGAAGAAAAGGGTTATGTGGATGTCGGGTGATTTTCAGCTTTTCAGGTATGGCTACGTAGGTGCCGGCACTGAATACTGCTGCAGAAATGGGGGCTCTTCCTCTATACCACCCCCTATACTGCCCCTGACCTGCCCATATTTTTTATAGGCAGTCAGAGGTGATATTTAGTAGCACTGCCTGGTTTAGTGCCACTGAAAATCTGGGGTTAGGCGGCCCCATGTTTTCAACTACTTATAGCAGCTGGTCATTCAAGACAATCATTTTCTTGATATCACATGTCACAGATATGCTGCTTGTTGTTAGCTGAAAATGACTCCATCTCCTCCATGTTGACTTGGTTAGGTGGGCATCAGAACTACTCACCTGCCATTTCAATAGAGGAAGAGGCTTTGGGTTCTTCTTATGTAACAGATTTCTTCTTTACTGTAGCTTTCCTGTTACTCCTATTTGCAGTGCAAACTGGAATGCCCGGACTAGTATAATAGCCTTCTCTTTAATCTAGCTTCAAAGGAATGTGTTTCTAAAAGGACCCATCACGTCCCTATTTGAAAAGTGGCCTATTAGCTTATTTCTGCTAATGACTTTCTGACAATACATGCATTCTGTATAACACAGATTTTCAAACACTTTAAAATCCTTTTACATATCTGATTTATTTATGGGACTTCCTCTCTGATATTTTGGAGATTGCTGCCACTTGCACTGCGGCTGGAGGCAGTGCAAAAAATAAAAGACCAGGGGTATCCTTCACTCTCTACTACCTGCTCTTCCTATGGGGTGCTGTTGGCCCTGGTAGTATAAATTCCTATCCCCTCCCTAGTTAGCATGCTAAAAACTAAGGGCCTGATGTTCAAAGGATTTAAGGGTGTAGTTATCAAAATGGGCTGCTAATAAAATGTGTTATTTTACTATTAACTTGTGCTATTTTAGTAACGGTCCCATTTTATGCAGAGACCTAGTTATTAATAACTGGGGGTTAACAGTATAATAGTGCATCATAATGGTAGCCCACATTGATAATGTCCCTCATGCTCCTAACTTTGAGAATTTTGCTCCTAAATTGACCTTTCTGAAAAATTATACTCATACTTAATTTCACCTAAAAATTTCACTATGTCACGATGGTGACTGTTTCCTTGTCTGTGCTCATCTCGCCCTCTGGTGGCCTGAACCGGTGGCTGCTATGGACTGTCACACGTTCCAGACTTCAGCCCAGTCCGGTCCGGATCTTTCAAGCTGCCAGACTTGCTTTTCTTGTTTGTGCCTGAACAGCACCCGTAGTTGCCTTGTGATTCCTGCAGCTGAATGCTGATGGGCTTTATTAACCACCTGGAAACTTCTGTGTTTGTCTTTGCATTGTCTAAGGTCCCTGGTATGTTGGTGCTTTGTGGCACTTTTGCCTAGTCTGGTTTCTTGTTTTAGTTTCTTGTCCGGTTCTGGTTAGTCTGTGTGTAGTTTAGCTTAGGTTTATTGCTTATTTCCTAGTCTTGTTTCTGGTCTGTATTCCTGGTCTAGTTTCTGTTTGTCTGTGTCTCTTAGTGGCTGCGTGGCAGCTTTCAGTCCTCTTTTCTGTCTGTGTTCTTGCTTAGTGGCTGCTCTGCAGCTTTCAGTCCTGACTCTTGTCTGTCAGTGTTTGTACCCTGTTTCAGTGGCTGCTTGGCAGCTTTCAGTTCCTGTCCTTTAGCTTGTCCATTGCCTGCCTTGTGTAGTATTGTCTGTCTGTGAGTCCTAGCCCAGTTTCTTGCCTTGCTACCCATGTATATTCCTTTCCCCTCTGACCCTCAGTCCCTGTTCAGCCTAGTTGGTATCCAGTTCCTGCCCTCTCCGGTGTCCTGCCGGCCGCCTGCACGCAGGGGCTCAACTCCTGGGGAAGGGCGGTCAAGTGCAGGTGAAGTCTAGCTGTTTCTTTCAGAGTTCTGCCTTGTCTCTGGTGTAGGGTGGTTTTGCCTGCCACTGCCGCTTCTCGGTAGTGGTCCAAGGGCTCACGAACCTAGTTTCTGCCTTGATAACCTAACACACTAAACTCTTAGGACTAGAGTAAGCAAATGGTGTGCAAATTTGGACACTGGGAAAAGTCAGCATTATAAAGGGATGAGCGCCCTTTATGAAATAGCATGTAAAGTCAATTCCTGTGACTAAAATTAGGCACCAGTATGAACACCTTCTGAAACCAGGTGTGAATCCTAACGCGCAAGTTGGGTATGAATCCTCCAATTTTATAACACTGTACCTAACATTTGGGAATGCCCATGATCCACCTATGCCCCTCCCATGGCCACGCCCACTTTTGGGTTGTGCATGAGAGAATTATGCATTGTTCTTTATAGAATTGTGCATAGGCAGTTGTGCGCACAACTTGAAATTAGTGACATTTAACACCAATAATTGATAGCAGCAAGCTATTGAGTGTTAAAGGCTCATTAAATAATTTAGTTGCACACAGAACTCAGGATTGCGCACAAATTTGGGTGACATTTATAGATTCTGGGGACCATCAAAAGGATCATCAAAAGTGGGTAGCGACAGGGACAAATTTAGCAAATGAATGGAAAATGTAAATTTATAAGCAAAACTTTTAAGTTCCTAAATTACGATTAATTTTCACCTGAACACTTATGCTCATACATTTGGCTGAAAAGAGGTCACAAATTTAAGAGTCTAATTTAGAAACACAGGTTTAAAAGCACAGCTTTTTCTTTTGAATATCAGGTCCTAGATTTCAGCTATGAAATTCTCAATAACTGATGGCTCTGGAAATCCCTCACACAAGGATTCATTAGATTCTGTATCTGCCAAAATCCACCTCACACACTTGTCAAGATAGAACACGTGTGTTCCTGATACTCTGCTCTGTTGGCTTTACCTGCTGCTGGTTTTCTGCCTCTCCCACCCTCTACTGCTACTGCTTTCTTTTGATCCTCTGTGGAAACAGTGGCATACAACTATCCTATTACAACTGAAAGCAGCAGCCATTGGTTCTCTGCTCTTAAAACATCTGTCCTCAGCTTGGCTTGTAGATTGCAGAGGATTAGAGATAGTCATCTTTGTTCCAGTCCTCTAGTGCTGCTGCTGACAATAGATATCTAAGGAGAAACAATGTCCCTTCTCTGTCTCTACCACCACTTCCATGCATACCTGTTGTAAATATTATGATTAGACCAGACTAGATTGTAAGCTTTTTGAGCAGGGGCCGTCTCTCGTGTATGTGTCTGTACAGTGCTATGTATTGCGACCCACAAGATGGGTCAGGAGTTTAGGATAAAAGGATGATAAGGAAAGGCTCCTATGTTTCTCCAGGTAAACCCTAAATGTTAAAGAGAAAAGGAGAAATGAAGGATGAGATGTATCCTTATCTGAGAGTTGTACACTACAGTTCCAAAAAAACACAAGAAACAAAACAACCCCTGTGTAGTCAAACAAGGCTGGGCAACATTCTGGGAAAGAAGGAGACTGTTCCAAAAGGATGGACTCCACTTTAACCAGGAGGGAACCAGTACAAGAGGTAACTGTTGGGTCCCCTGAGAAACAGTGATTGTAACATGATCAACTTTGAGCTACTGTCTGGAATGAAGCCACAAAGAAAATCTGCTATAGCTGCATTTAATTTTCAAAAGGACAACTATAATAAAATGAGGAAAATGGTTAAAAAGAAGATAAAAGGATCAGTTATAAAGGTTAGGACACTAAATCAGGCATGGATGTACCATCTTGAAAGACCAGATCAGATCCATTCCACGAATTTACAAAGGTGGAAAAAGAGAAAATGACAGCCAGCATGGTTAAGTAAAAGAGGCTATGCAGCCAAAAGAATGTACTTCAAAAATTGGAAAAAGGACCCAAATGAAGAAAATAAGAAGCAACATAAGCACTGGCAAGTCAGGTGCAAAACATTGATAAAGAAGGCTAAAACAGAATATGAAGAGAATCTTGCTGAAGAGGCTAAAATTCACAGTAAGACCTTCTTCAGGTACATCAGAAGCAGAAAGCCTGCGAGGGAATCCATGGGACTGTTAGATCATGAAGGAGCAAAAGTGGCACTCAGGGAGGGAAAGTCATAGCGGGGAAACTGAATGAACTCTTTGCTTCAGTCTGTACGGAAGAAGATGTAAGAGATCTATCTGTACCAGAAATGGTATTCAAGGATGATGATGCAGAGAAACTGAAAGAAATCTCGGTGAACCTGGAAGACACAGTGAGCAAAATTTGACAAATTAAAGAGTAGTAAATCAACTGGCCTAGATGGAATACATCCAAGGGTACTCAAAGAATTCAAGCATAAAATTGATGATCTACTGTTAGTAATAGGTAACCTGTCACAGAAATCATTCGTAGTACCTGAAGATTGGAGGGTAGGCAATGTAATACCGATTTTTAAAAAGGTTTCCAGGGGTGATCTGGGAAATTATAGAATAAAATTATGGAACAGATCAATAAACATGGTTTAATGGGACAGATTCAGCATGGTTTCAGCCAATGGAAGTCTTGCCTCACCAGTTTGCTTCATTTCTTTGAAGACGAGAATAAACATGTGGATAAAGGTTGATGTAGTGTATCTAGATTTTTCAGAAAGCTTTTTACAAAGTTTCTCATGAGAGACTCCTGAGAAAATTAAAGAGTCATGGGATAGGAGGCAATGTTATGTTGTGGTTTAAGAACTGGTTATAGGATAGAAAACAGAGGGTAGGATTAAATGGTCATTTCTCTCAATGGAGGAGGGTGAATAGTAGAGTGCCCCAGGGATCAGTATTGGGACCGGTGTTAACATATTTATAAATGATCTGGAATTCAGAATGACGAGTGAGGTAGTTAAATTGCAGATGACACAAAACTATTCAAGGTTGTTAAAACACATGTGGACTGAGAAAAATTGCAGGAAGACCTTAGAAAATCGGAAGACTGGGCATCCAAATGGCAGATGAAATTTAATGTGGACAAATGCAAGGTGATGCACAATGGAAAGAATAATCTGTATCATAGTTACCTGATGCTAGGTCCACCTTGGGGGTCAGCACCCAAGAAAAAGATCTAGGTGTCATTGTAGATAATATGCTGAAATCTTCTGCTAAGTGTGTGGTGGTGGCCAAAAAGCAAACAGGATGCTAGGAATTATTAGGAATGGGATGGTAAATAAGACCAAAAATACTATAAAGCCTCTGTATCGCTCCATGGTGCAACCGCACCTTGAGTATTGCGTTCAGTTCTAGTCACTGTTTCTCAAAAAAGATTTAGCAGAATTAGAAAACATTCAAAGAAGAGAGACCAAAATGATAAAGGGGATGGAACTCCTCTCATATGAGGAAAAGTTAAAGAGGTTAGAGAAATGGAAATGGGACTTGATATACTGCCTTTCTGAGGTTTTTGCAACTACATTCAAAGTGGATTACATATATTCAGGTACTTATTTTGTACCAGGGGCACTGGAGGGTTAAGTGACTTGCCCAGAGTCACAAGGAGTTGCAGTGGGAATTGAACTCATTTCCCCAGGATCAAAGTCCACTGCACTAACCACTAGGCTACTCCTCCACCCCAAGAGATGGATGAAGGGAGATATGACTGAGGTCCACAAAATCCTGAGTGCTTTAGAATGAGTAGAAATGAACTGATTTTTTACTCGTTCCAAAAGTACAAAGCCTAGGGGACACTCGAGGAAGTTACATGGAAATATATTTAAAACAAATAGAAGGAAACATTTCTTCACTCAACGAACAGTTAAGCTCTTTAACTTGCTGCCAGAGGATGTAGTAACAGCAGTTTGCATATCTGAGTTTAAAAAAGGTTTGGACAAGTGCCTGGAGGAAAAGTCCATAGTCTGCTATTGAGACAGACATCAGAAGCTACTGCTTGCCCTGGGATTGGTAGCATGGAATGTTGCCACTATTTGGGTTTCTGCCAGGTACTTGCTACCTGGCTTGGACATAGTTGGAAACAGGCTACTGGGTTAGATGGACCATTGGTCTGACCCAGTGTGGCTTTTCTTATAAAGAGACGAGTGGGTTATGTCCCTCTACCAGCAGATGGAGATAGAGAGAACTTCAGAGATTCAGTATATGTGAACATGTGCAGCCACCTTAATCTCAGTATTGTTGATACCAAAGCAGTGGAAGAAAAAAGGAAATCCAACACGCACTTCCTCGCCTGTCTGAATAAGACCTGTGAAGGCTCATCCTCCACCACGGGAGGGGAAAAACCATGCCAGAGTGGCAAAGTGTCGCATGTTGATCCTCCACCTTTTATTATAGGTAAGCCGTCTTATGCCGCTATAAAATCCGTGTAACGTCATCCTCCACCGCCATAGCGGGAGGAAAATTGCCATAGAGGCGAACTGCAGCATGCTGGTTCTCCACCGTGTTCGATGGCTTCAAAGAACAATTGATGGAAACTAAAGGACCAGAACAGGAATCAAACAGCCTTCCAAGAGTAGAGTATTCACGTCAGAGCATCAAAGGGCGGGCCTCTGGATTGATCTGTAGGGACTAATGGAAAGAAAATTATCAGGTAAGGATTAATTTTACCTTCCATAGCATCCCACAGATCAATCCAGAGATGAGTGGGATGTACCAAAGCAGTCCTCAAGTAGGGTAGGATCCCCGAACAAAGCGAACAAAGCCAATGATTGAAACCCGAGACTGGACCGGAGCAGGCACGAGCCCCCAAGCAGTCTCAGCATTTCCAACCGGAGCCAAACTCCCCCTAATGCAAAGAAAGGGAACGCTCAATTAGAGCCAGGAGAAGGAAGCCAGATTCAACTCTGGAAAGAGAGAAGGTTCAAGCCTGACAACCAAGAAAGCACGACACCTGGAAACAAGCAAACTCCAAACTCTCGAGACAGGAACACTAAGATGTGACCATTGCGGAAGACAGCCCAGCCTCTGTTGGTCACACAGAGGAACAACACAGAGAAGAGGAAGCTTACTAATCCACGACAGAGCAGAACCCCAGAAAACCGAGAGCTCAAGACTGTTCCAGCCTGCACGAAAGGGATGACTACTGTCGCGCCCCCCGCTACAAAGCACATACTAGAAGGCAGACCTGCAGAGCCGTATCAGCTGAAAGGACATCATACCTGAAATAGAACGGAAGCAGGGCTCACTCTCCAGCGACAGAAAGAGGCCACCAATCAGCCAATCTCCCAGTGATAGGAAATCAACGCCCGACCTCTCGCCAAGATTCAGGGCCCCACAGCCACAGCCAGACCCCAGCCAAGATTGTCTCCAGCCCGCTGTCTGGCCAGTAGGAAAGACCAGCCACCGGAGACAAAGCTAGAGTCGACAGAGGAGCCATGCCCAACAATCAACCAGGAAGCCCGGCATGCTGGCGAGAAAGAGTCAGGCTGGAGAGACAGAAACCAAACCTGTCAAAACCGGCAGGGACCGAACAAGGTCCAACCAGCAAACAAACTGGAGAGACCAGAGAATTAGAGACCGTGTCCCACTGAACAACCAGGGAACTGAACAATCCCCAAGTGCCAAGAGAGACCAGGGATACCTGGAACAGCTGAAACCTAAACACAGGTAAGACCTTCCTCTAATACCGTAAGCAGGCAACCACCGAAGACCGTTCCCCAGAATACCTCCAGGCCATGGCCAAAGTCGACAGCCAAGAAAAGAGCGAGATCATGTGGCCGGACTAAGCAAAGAGAGGTAGCCAATTACAACAGGAGATATACCGCTGGGGACCGAACCAGCCGTGTAACCCCAGATGGTGAAGCCTCGGCCTCCAGTGCCCAAGGAAAGGTCACCGAACGACGCTTGATACCAAGTGACGAAGACCCACTGAACCATCACAGATGGGCAAAGATTGATCCCATACTGTGACACATCTAGACACCCAGAAACTGGGCGCAGATCCACCACTGCAAGAGGCACTACCAGCATAGATGGCGCCATACCTGACACTCAGAAACAGAGAAATGCAGTGCTCCAGGGATGCACTGATAAACTGAGTGACTTGCAGAGCAGAAGCAATTCACTATGTTCAAAGATGGAGCCAGGCCTGCCGGTCAGCGACAGGAGTAGGCCCAACGTCCAGGGACTGAGCACAGCCCAATGTCCAGAGACAAGGCAAAACTCGACAGCCTCAGCCGGAGTAAGGCTCATGACAAGGAACGAACAAGGCCTGCCGGGCAGAGAAGAACCAGGACCAATGTCCCAGGACGCAGCACGGTTCCATGTCCAGAGACGAACCACAGCCTGACACCAGTCAGAGTACCCCTCGATGCCCAGAGATGGCAGAAGGGCAGAAAGCTTCATGAACAGCAAGGCCAATGTCCCTAAACAGGGAAGGCTCTACGGGTGTAGCCGGAGCAAAGCTCAACGCCAGAGATGGAGCAAGGCTCAACAGCCTCAGCTGGAGCAAGGTTCGATATCCCGAACTGCATCAAGTGTTGACTTCCTGAGACATGTCAAAGTGCAACATTTAGTGACGTAGGCAGATATGATGCCCCAAAGTGCTGGCATTCTTGATGTCCAAAGACAAGTATTTGACAAATGAATTCAGCCTCAACGACAAGAATTCAAACACTCCCTGTCAAAGAAGGCCGACGTCGAAAGCAAAGCTCCGACGCCCAAAAAACGGAGCAGGCCTCAAGGTTCAAGACAGAGCCACGCTCACTTGACTAGAGACAGAGGCACACTGACATCCAAAACCGGGGCAATGATAGACGTCCAAAGATGAATCAATGCCTGACGTCCAAAGATCGAGCAAGGTTCAACGCCCAAAAAGGAACAAGACCTGGCAATCAAGGATGGAGAAGCCCCTATGCCGAAAGGCGGAATAAGGCCCAACAGCCAATGAAGCAGCCAGAAGCAATGCCCCAAGACGTCACCCGGGGTGTTGTCCAAGATCCCCCCCCCAAAATCGGGTCCAAGCAAGAGCAACCTAGACACACAGTGGTGCCAAGGGAAACAGAGGGGCTCCCATGCCCCCCAGGACGATGCTGCCCCTGTGACGTGTACCATTATTGGAGATAAAAGTCTCCTTCCGCATACCCGGAAGTTACAAAACACCATCTACCAGACAAATGGCAAGTGCCGCTACCAGGAAAGCCTGCATCAAAACAAACTGTCCCGCCAGACCAACACCTGTACGAAACAGGATCTCAGTGCATAGAAGGTGGAACCAGCCTCCAGGGACCAAGGGGCTGCAGATAGCAATTCCAGGAAAGCAACCAGGCGTCCCAAGGATGTCCTACACATGAGGTGAAAATACGTGTTAGAACAGATACCCCAAGGGTTGGCCTGCACAGTCCCGAAGATACTGGCACCACCCGAGGCACCAGAAAAACAGCTCCAAGCTGGACAGAGAGAGAAGCCAGCAGGACCTGAAACAGGAAATAGGGAGCTAGAGCAGAACCACTAGAAGAAACCCCTATTTAAACCTAGGAAGATGCTGCCCATAACCAATATCCTGCCAGACTAGATGAGAAGGATACAGAGGCTCTACAGCCGAAAATAGGCAGAAATGGCAATAACTGCTCACTGAGAACCAGTGACCAACATAGCCTTACCGGCCCCAGAACGGCGGCAATCCGCTGAGCCGCCCAAGAGCTTGGGCTTCATGAGTGACCCAGAGGCCAAGCCAACAGCACCAAGGGAGAAAGACAATTCCCCCCGAACTGCCAAGAATTAACCCAAGGAGCTGTATGCCCCAGGAAAGCAGTGCTACAGGATCACCAAGAGCAAAAACAGGAAAAGAAAATGGCCAGCGCTGCCAACTACAGCCTAGAGGCGACCACTGACCCAAAGCCCCAAGGAGCCAAGTGAAAAAGACCAAGACCAGGGAAAAACCCCGTGACTTGGGCTGACATGCCCTCGAAAAGGGTTCCGTAGAAAGCAGGGCTACTAGTAGAGAAACACCTAACCAGGAAGCAAAGCCAAGATGCTCGCAGATTCAGCCAAGGAAGGGACAGTAGACACCCTAGACAGAGAACGCCCGAAGGCCTATTCAAACAATCCAAAGGCCAGCACCTGTGCTGGAAGAATTGTCCTCTGAAAAAGGGGCGTGTCGCACACAGGAAGAACTCTGAGACAAGGCCTTCAAGCCACACTCCCTCTTCCAGTCCCTCAGGCATGGCCTGCGGAGTCCCCAGACCCCTGGCCATCTTCAGCACCAGAAAGATCATAAAAATTCTTCCTGCAACATGGATGATACACGCGCGGCCTTTTAGGCAGACTTGAGGCATAAGCGGCCTGGAGCTATGGGGGCTAGCCAAGATAGCCTCTGGAGGAGAACCCCCGGCAGAACTCAGCAAAAATCCCTTGTGCATGAGGAGCACCAACTCTGGGGAAAGACGGAGATATCCCTGTGGCCCTCTCCCATGACGGATTAAAAGGTCCGCTTCACCTTCACACCGCGAAAACAGTGCTGACTGCCAGATAATCCCGGCTCCCACCGTCACGGAGCTGATCGCGTGGGCAACAAAATGGCGCAGGCATCGGTGTGCGTCGGGCCTGAGCGCGGTGTTCCTGCCAAGCTGCCTGAGCGGAATCCAAGCCTTCCCCAACCGGCGAAACACCCGGGAGGCTCCCCGCTCCGCTTCCTACCATAGCCCCAACCTTCACGCACTCCGCACAGGCTCCTGACACCGCCCGCTGCCCCCGCAGCGCGAACCGCGCTTTGATGATTTGGATGGCGCAGACAAAACAGACTGCCCACAGCGGTCCCAACTCACCGCGTGCGGTCTTCTCCCGTGAGGGAGATTCATTCCTGGCCCAGCTCTCTTCTAATCAGCCTAAAGGAAGCCCGAAGAAATGCAAACGCTCCCCCCTTTTTTTTTTTTTTTTAATAGGCAACAGAGAGCAGCAGGCAACCCCAGGCCAAGTGCCCATGTGTCCAAGTGTACTGGCTAGCGAGGCTGGCTGACTGTGGGAGGAAGGGAAGAACCTGGCCCCACCAGGTGTCCCAATCCCACCACACGGTACCTCAGCCCCAGAAAAGGACTCGACAGCCCCCGAGGGAAGGGGTTAGGAGTCAGTCACAGCTGCACAGGTAAAGATCATGACAAGGAAGGAGGTGGGGGGAAGGGACCTGGCACCACCAGGTATACCCCTAACAGAAAGTCAAAGAAGACCAAGACCCCCAGCTCAACTAGACCTGAGGGAACAGGCCAAGAGCAAATCAATCCTCCAAGCTGCACAGGATATGTCCATCCACCTGCTGAGATAGAGAAAATACTGAGATTAAGGTGGCTGCACATGTCCACATATACTGAATCTCTGAAGTTCTCTCTATCTCCATCTGCTGGTAGAGGGACATAACCCACTCGTCTCTGGATTGATCTGTGGGACACTATGGAAGGAACCTGTTTCTCCCCAGGTAGGAAAGCTACTATTCTAATCACTCCTCTGGCAGTTCCAGAAAAGGGGTGGGGTTGGAAACAATCCAAGAAAGCAAACAGTCAGTATATGAAGAAACTGTAGAAGAAGTTAGAGGAACATAATACTAATAAACATATATGACATTTAGAGAGCTCTATTCACAAGAAATACTCCAAAGGATCTCTTTTATAAACCAAATGTCTCAGTTTTAATTAATTAAAAGGGGGAAAAAAAGAATCTCAGAAACCCAAACAGCTTATAATAAACTGAAAGCTGTATCTGAAGGGTCAAAGTCTCAATCATCGATTTCTGAAAAAAACTCCAATTAATTTTGCTATAGTATAAATTTAAATCACTTAATATACACCTATATTAACATGCAAAATATTCATAAATATATCTCTTAAGAGTTCTAATTCTTCATAAGCACTATCAAATTTAAATTCAAAATTGTGCTAGACATTAGCAAACCTAGCCAGAATTAATGAATGAGTGAAGAAAGAAGGAAGCAAATCGTTTTATCGTGGAAAATGGTATGGGTTCCAACAGGGCTGTGGTAGCCCAAACTGCATGTAGAGAGCAAGTTCTACCAGTGCAGATGATGGAGGCTGAAATACCGTAGTAGAAGAAAAAACCTGAGTACTAGACATTAATATCAACTGAGGGGCAGCCAAAGGTGGCTGCACAGCCCTTAACGGCTTAAGTTAAAGTGGACAGAAATAGGACTACTAAGTGGTTAAGTTTCAACACTGCCCTGAGTCTGCCTTTGGACTGCTCTCACAATAACCAGTTTCAGCTTTAGCAGTTAGAGGGGATATTCAGTGGCACTATCTAGGTAAGTGTCGCTGTATATTTCCTCGGGGCCTCCTTAATGTCAGTTAATTGGGCAAGAGGCTCTCTAACTCGGTTAACTAAAGTGGCCAAACAGGTACAAAAAGCGACGGTCAAAGCCAGAAGGATGCTTGGGCGCATAATGAGAGGGATGACCAGGAAAAAAGAGGTGGCAGTGCCCTTGTATATGTCTCTGGTGAGGCCCCATGTAGACTACTGTGTGAAATTTTGGAGACCACACCTACAGAAAGATATACACAGAATGGAGTCAGTCCAGAGGGCGGCTACAAAATTGGTAAGAGGTCTCTGTCATAAAACATATAGGGACAGGCTTATGAACCTCAACATGTATGCACTGGAAGAGAGGCAGCAGAGATGGGATATGATAGAGATGTCTAAATATCTCAGTGGCATTAATGGACAAGAAGTGAGCCTTTTTCAAATGAAGGACAACTCTTGAATGAGAGAGTATATGATGAAGTTAAGAGGAAACAGGCTTAGGTCAAATCTAAGAAAATACTCTTTCATGGAAAGGGTGGTGAATACATGGAATGGCTTCCCAGTGGAGGTTGTGTCAGAATTTAAGAAAGCGTGGGACAGGAATGTGAAATCTCTTAGGAAAAGATGGAGTTAGTGGTTACTGAGGATAGGCAGACTGGATGAGCCATTTGGCCCTTATTTGCTGTTGTTTACAAACTGTGATGGCCTCAGGGCCTTTGCAAACTTTTAAGGACTCAGGAAAACATGAGCTCTTGGGCCACTGCCGATGAACGGCGGCAGCAGGTGAACCTTCCAACCAGGACTGGACTAAAGAGGCAGGACTGGAACAGACTAGAAATGCAATAAGCACACAGGCAGGAATGGGGTACACAGGAACTAAGCTTGGTTAGGCAGGATCAGAGTACACAGGAGTAGAGCTTGGCTAGGCAGGAACACAGGAGCAGAGCCAAGTAAAGCTAGAAGAAAGGCACTCAAATGGGCTGCAAGGCCAAACTGGAACCCGTGCACACCAGAGCCTTCTAATATGTGCCGCAAGGCTGAACTGGAACCCAAGCACAACGGCAGAGGACAAAAGAGAAGGCACGAACACACAGACCTCAAGGCAAGGCAGACTAGGAAAAACTCAAGGCAACACTAGGCAATGCAGACTAGGCAGAACACTAGGCTAGGCCACATGGCCACTCAAAGGGAAAGCCACACAGAGAAGCAACTTAAGGCTAGGCCACATGGCCACACAGACAAGCAACTTAAGGCTGGGTCACACAGCCACTCAAAGAGAAAAGAAAGCCACACAACAGAAGTGTCAACCGGGCACACAGACAACAAGCAGAAATCAAGACAGAAGTGCTAACCCTAACACACAGAAAACAGTCAAAACCAAGACAGAAGTGCTAACCCTAGCACACAAACAAATAAGAACCAAAGCAGAAGTGCCCACACAGGCTAGGATACTAGGCATAAGTGCTACACAAGCCCAGCAAGGAACAAGGCAGAAGTACTACAAGCACACAGGAAAACCTGGAGACCTTTGGCATTGCAAAGGCCCTGAATGAATGTCCTTACCTTCCTTATGAAGGCCTTCACTGATGATGTCATGACTAAAGGAAAGAGGCTTGAAACACACTGAACACCAGAGTGAGGCTTGAAACACACAGAAGCACCAAAGTGAGGCTTGCAGCAAACAGAAGCACCAAAGTGAGGCTTGAAGCCAACAGAACACCAGAGTGAGGCTTGAAACATAGAAGTGGTAGCAAAGGCAACAATGCAAGGAAAAAAACAGACTGGAGCCACCTCTGAAGCTGACCACTGGAAGACAAGGTGAGTCCGAAAGTGGGGTCATGACCACAGTTGTGACATCATGTTTTTATGTTTCTAACTGGCTTTAAATATCAACCCCTATATGGTTACTGCAGCCTAGAAACAAAACCTAGAGAGAATAGAAGGCTTAGGCTGGGATGATTTGCCCTAGAGTTGGGAGGCAAAGAGAAAACCGAGCACCAGGCCGTCCAATTTGAGAATTTACATCTGCTGTCTTATTTTGCACTGGGTATACTGGAGCATAGCTTACAGAAATGATTTATAATGAAAAAAAATCAAGTTATTTTTTTTCTCCTATACTAGTATAATATTTTCAATGATGTCTGTTTATATGCGCCATGGCTGGTGTAAGGGGTGTGGCTATCATAAGGGTGGAGTCATGCGGTGGCCCCGCCCATAATGAGTACCAGCACCTGTTATTCAGGTTAAATTGCCCTGTTGGCACTTTGCGATAAATAATTAGATTTTGGGTTGCTGTTTAGGCACTCGGTCTCTGAAAGGTTCACCATCACTGGCCTAGGGAATGGTTTAAGTGCAGCGAGGTTTTACTTATGTTGTGACGGAATAAATAAGTGTTGTGAACTAAGGGCAGCATAAGCTTTAGAAAGGGAAGGACAAAAAGAGAAACTTACTTCTACATTGCTGTGGAACCACAGGGAGGTGGCACTGGCAGATTGGAATTTGAAATAGAAGTCTGTAACTGGTAAGGACAATAAGCCAGAATGCTAAGTTAGAAATCCCAAAAAAGGAATGGTATAGGTTTTATGTACTACTTTCTGGAAAGAAAACCGAAAGTGTTATTTGATTAATTTGGTGCTCTATGACGTTTTGTTGCTGTGATTTGATCCTAAATGATAATGGAAGTTTATTTGTTAAAATATGCTTTTTGATAGATCCACCATAAAAGAGAAGCTTTTCTGTGAATGGTTGGGAAGTGTGGTTATTTAGGAAAGCCTCCCATAAGGCTAAGTTAGGTTGAATTTGGGGATGGGGGAGTAAACACAGCAGGAAGCCGCAGTTCCCTCACCATACAATCTATACCTAAGCGAGACTTCTCCAAGGCCTGCACTCTCTGAATCCAGAAAGGCTGAGATATTTTTAGAAATGTATTTTTTTGTCTCTGCCATTGAGACCTTGGGTGTTGCTCCAGTTTGGATATTAAGCTAAATGACAACTTGTGCCAGTATTACTGAATATAGTAAAAACTTATTTGAGTGAGGGAGTTGTTCCAAGTTCTTTGAAAAAGGTAACGGTTATGCCAGTTCCTAAGGATACCTCATTTTCTTCATTTTAGGTGAAGAAATTTAACACAGTCAACTCCATTTTATTAGTAAACCTTTTGAAAAGTTTTTGTTTTCCTATCTAGGAGCTTCTTTATAATCAGTAGTCAGTGGGGCAGGTGAGTTTTCATGCACGATATAGAGTTGAATCTCCATTAGTTGGACTGGTAGATAAGTTGCACAGGGGTTTGCAGGGGCGGCTCAAGGCAATCTGCTGCCTGAGGTGAGGGATAAGCTGGCGCCCCCCCCCCCCCCCCCCCCATAGCATCCAAAATATCAGTGGGGCCAGGGCTGCCCCAACCATTGGGCAAGACTGACCAGCTATCTAGGGCAGCAAATTCTTAGAGGGTAGTAGCTGCAGTCAAAGCAAAACAATAGATCCTGTCAGAGAAACTCAAAGAACCATGTTTCTATATTTCTATCAGCACATACTTTAACCTGCTTTTCTCCAAAAACACAAAAGAGATGCAAGGTGCTCAAACAACAAGAAGTAAAAAAGAAAGAAAAGTAAACAAAAGAAAAGCTCAGTTGAACACATCACAATAAAACTAATTATACTGGGGCTGATATTCTTATTCAGTTAGTTTTTATTTGTAGTTGATACACGTGAAGACTGTATTTTATAAACTAGTGATTCCATGGTTTGTCTTTAAGGGAAAATTAGGTTCTTACCTTAGTAATTTTCTTTCCTTTAATCAAAGCAGATGAATCAATTAACTGATTGGTTGTATCCGCCTACCAGCAGGTGGAGATAGAGAACACTGAAAAACCATAGTGCCTCTTGGACGGCTAGCCCCAACTGCCTTCAGTATTTGAGATTTCCAAAGCAGAGTGAACCATAAAGGTATAATAACATAAACTTTCCTCACAGCGAACAAACGCCCTAGAACAGGAGCAATAACCATACAACGGAAGGATGAACTCAACCTCCTGTAGTAGAACATCATGTAGAAACTTTAAGAACTGGTATCCAACTTCTCCCAATTAGATCTAAATCTGCATGAAAGATCTGAACAAAAAACAAGTCAGACAGGGAGGGATCATGGATTCATCTACTGTGACTAAAGGAAAGAAAATTACCAAGGTAAGAAACTAATTTTCCCTTCCTTGTCATCAGCAGCAGATGAATCCATTAACTGATGGGTTGTACAAAAGCAATCTCTACTTAGGGTGGGAACAGGCCACACCGTGAGCAAGCACTTGTGCTCCAAAAATAGCGTCTTGCTTCGCTGCAACATCCAGCATATAATGCCGGACAAATGAGAGCTGAGAAGCCCAACTAGCCGCACTACAGATCTCTTGAAGAGAGAGTGCACCCGTTTCAGCCCACGAGGAGGAAATTGCTCTCGTGGAATGTGCCTTAAACGCTTCAGGCGGAGACCGACCTGAAAGCAGATACGCAGCAAAAATGACTTCCTTGAGCCAATGGGCTATAATGGCCTTAGACACCGGGCCTCCACACCGAGGACCTGACTACAAGACAAAAAGGTGATCAGAAGTCCTGAAGTCATTTGACATCTGTAGATATTGCAACAGCGCCCTGCGGACATCCAGAAGATGTAACTGCCCAAAGGAGTCCGAAAACTCTTCCCTAGAGAAAGGAAGGAAGGAAAATGGGCTGGTTCAGGTGAAACGCTGAAACCACCTTAGGCAGGAAGGAAGGCACTGTACGTACCGTTATTCCGGACTCCGAGAATTGCAGAAAAGGGTCCCGACAGGACAGCGCCTGCAGCTCAGACACGCGTCTAGCCGATGTAATGGCCACCAAAAAGACTGTCTTGAGAGTCACATCCTTTTCTGAAGCTCGCTTAAGCGGCTCGAAGGGCAAACACTGAACAGCCTTCAACACCAGCCCCAAGTTCCAGGCCGGACAGGGCAACTGGACGGGAGGACGGAGCCTAAGCACCCCTCTGAGAAATCGGGTAATGTCCAGATGAGCAGTAAGGGACAAACCAGCGACTTTCCCTTGATAGCATGATAATGCTGCCACTTGCACCCGCAGGAAATTGTAAGCCAGGCCTTTTTGTAAGCCCTCCTGCAAAAAGTCCAGCGATCGCCTTTGAAACACCCCACGCCTCAAATTTGCGCCAGATTCGAGCATAAGCTGCGGAGGTGGACCGCTTGCGGGCCTGCAAGAGAGTGGAGATGACCTTGTTAGAGTAGCCCTTGTCTCTCAATTGCGCCCTCTCAATAGCCAGGCCATAAGACCAAATCGGCAGGGATCCTCCATAGACACCGGACCCTGAATCAACCGGTTCGGCACCAGGGGTAAATGCACCGGAGCGTCCACCAACATCCAGCGGAGATCCGCATACCACGGACGCATTGGCCAACCTGGAGCGATGAGAATCATCAGACCTCGGTGCTGTCAAATCCGCAGTAGGACTCGCCCTCTCAAGGGCAAAGGAGGGAATACATACAGGATCCCCGAGGGCCAGGGTTGAGCCAGAGCATCCAACCCCACCAAGTGAGGATCTCTACTTCTGCTGAAAAAGCGAGGTACTTTGGCGTTTGCACTTGACGCCATTAGATCCATTCCGGTAGTCCCCCATTTGGCACAAATCTGAAGAAAACTTCTTCTGCCAGTTCCCATTCCGCCGTGTCGATTTGATGCCTGCTGAGAAAATCGGCTTGCACGTTGCTCTGACCCGCTATGTGAGCTGCTGACAGAAGCTGCAGGTGTAGCTCGGCCCAGTGGCAAATCTGAGCGGCCTCCGCGGCCAGGGCCCTGCACTGAGTGCCTCCCTGACGATTTATGTATGCCACTGCTGTCGTTTTCTCTGACAGAACCAGGACCACAAGCCCCTTCAGAGTCTTTTGAAAGGCCATAAGAGCCTGGAATATTGCTCTCAGTTCCAAGCGATTGATGGACCACCCCGCTTCCATGGGTGTCCACAGACCCTGAGCATAGCTTCCCTGGCAATGCGCTCCCTAGCCTAGAAAGCTGGCATCTGTTATCACCAGGCACCAAGAAGGAAGCGCAAGAGGCATTCCTTGGCACAGCATCCTGTCAGAGAGCCACCACTCCATACTGAGCCAGGCCGCAGGGAGCAACGTTAGTCTGCATTGATATTCCTGGGACATCGTAAACCATTGTTGAAGCAGGGCAATCTGCAGAGGCCTCATATGCACTCTCGCCTAAGGCACCACCTCCAAGGTGGCCGTCATCGACCCCAGCAGCTGGACAAAGTCCCAAGCTCACGGGCGAGGCATCCGCAGGAGCAGACAGACCTGATTCTGAAGCTTGCACCGCCTTTGGTCGGGGAGAAAGACAAACCCCGATGCCATGTCGAACCGGATCCCCAAATACTTGAGAGACTGAGAGGGGGTCCAGAGACTTTTGGGTATATTGACCACCCAGCCTAGCGCCTGCAGGACTGCCATCACTCTGGCTCTGGCAAGACGACTCTAGGTTGCTGAATCCGCTCTGATGAGCCAGTCGTCGAAATAAGGGTGAACTCTGATACCCTCTCACCTGAGGCAGGCAGCTACGACCACCATTACCTTGGAGAAGGTACGGGGAGCTGTGGCTAGGCCGAAAGGCAAGGCCTGAAACTGGAAATGCTTTCCCAACACCGCAAAGCGGAGGTACCGCTAGTGTGGAGGCCAGATAGGAATGTGCAAATATGCTTCTTTTAGGTCCAGAGACGTGAGAAACTCTCCTGGCTGAACTGCCGCAATGATGAAGCGCAGGGTTTCCATGCGAAAATGTCGTACTCTGAGGGCCTCGTTGACTCTTCGTAAGTCGAGGATCGGTCTGAAAGACCCGCCTTTCGAGGCACGACAAAATTAATGGAATAGCGGCTGCAGCCGCGTTCGGCGGGAGGCACCAGGATCACCGCTCCGAGGTGCAGCAAGACTTGTAAGGTCTCCTCTACCGCCGCCCGGTAACCTTCTCTGATCAGGTCCAGAACCCACTGATCCGAGGTAATCATGGTCCACTCCTCTAGAAAGAGGGAAAGATGTCCTCCTATTGCAGGCATGGAGGAGTGGACCGGCGTCCCATCATTGTGGAGGACACCCCTGAACTCCTGGCCTTGACCCGGCCCCTGCGGAACGTTTGTCCGAGCGAAAGGAGTTCCTCTGCTGAAAACGGGTACGTTGAGAAAACCCAGCAGAGCGCCCAGGGCGATACCTGCGAGCTTCATGGAAGTGAGGTCTGGAAGAGGAGGGAAACACAGAAACTTTTGAAGAAGGCCTCGGCCTATCCTCAGGTAACCACTGGTAATCTTCTCCAATTCCTCTCCAAATAACAGGAGGCCCCGAAAGGGTAGCCTCACCAGCCTTTGCTTAGAAGCCATGTCAGCCGCCCAATGCCGTAGCCAAAGAAGGCAGTGGGCAGAAACCGTCACAGACATCTGTTTAGCCGAAGCTCTGACCAGATCATAAAGGGCGTCAGCCAAAAATGACAGGGCCGACTCCATCCGCGAGGCAACCTCAGAAAGGGTACCTGCACCATAGGCGTGCTGTTCCACCGCCTGCTGTAGCCAGGAAAGACATGCCCGGGCTGCATAGGAACTGCAAATAGACATCCTCAAGGCATGGCCCGCAATTTCAAAGGGCCGCTTCAGCGCGGACTCCAGCCGTCGGTCCTGCATGTCTTTCAAAGCGACCCCTCCCTCTACTAGGACAGTGGTCTTCACCGGAAAGGCCCAAGTAGGCTTCTTAGTACTTGCCATCCTAAGATTAACAGAGGAGGCCTCGCCTTCAACGATCATGAATCAAGAGGGCCAGCAAGGCGTCAGTAATGAGAGCTGGCAGCTCGTCGCGGTGGAAAATCCGAACCGCATTGGGATCATCCAAATCCAGTGGCAAACAGGCACCCTCCTCTGGATTATCTGTCCTTGAGGGCCTGCCAGATCCCTCAGACTTCCCACAGCCCGACCACCGGAGGGGGGGGGGGGGGGGGGAAGGATATGCGCCACTTTCAGACGGGGAGTTTACCCGTCTATGTTTAGCATGTTTCCAACGCTCAGGGGAGGAAATAACATCTGAAGCCATCCCCGGGGCCTCAGCACCCAGAAGAAAGCCAGGAGGCAACGCAGTGTCAGACACCTGCGGCAGAGCTCTTTTCAGCATGAACACCTTATGCCAATAAAAGCACAAACTCAGGGAAGAAGAACTCACCCTGGCCCTCCGCCTTCGAATTAGGAGAAACGGATGTAGGAGCTCCTCTGGCAGCCTCTAAACGAGGCGTTTCCCTGCACTCAGACTCCTCCGCAACCACAAGGGTCGAGACATGCGGCGCTTCCAAAATGGCGCCCACTGCCAGCTCCATCGAGCGGGAAGAAACATCGCTCGCTATGCTCATACTAGCATGAGCATCTAAGGAGCACGTTTTACACAGCCCCGCTGCTGATCTGCGCTTACCACAACGGGAACAGCGCTTAACTCCCTCAGCAGCCATCGCCCGACTGGACGGAAATATGGCAATAAAATGGCGGCTTCGTGCCAAAACTTACCCTGTTCGGAACAGCGTCCGCAGGACCTCCCCGGAGGAGCTGGGCACCACTCTCACCTCAGAAGACCGAGTCAACGAGCTCCGGTCAAGCTGCACAGAGCCAGAATCTCTGGAAAAAGCCTCGGAACAGCCACGCAGTAAAAGCGCGCTCTTTTTTTGTTTTGTTTTAACGCTGTGAGGAAAGTTGGAGGCAGGCAGCAACAGAGGGACTCCGGGAGGCGGGGGGAATGGGTAAGGCAGGGAAAGAGCGAACCTATATGCCTTTAAAGTGGGCACCACCAGCCACAACACCCCTGCTCAACTGGAAAAGCACAGGAGCCACCCCAGGCAGTCTGAAATCCATGAGCTGATCATGCTACATCCACACCTGCTGGGAGATAGAAAAATACTGAAGGCAGTTGGGGCTAGCCATCCAAGAGGCACTATGGTTTTTCAGTGTTCTCTATCTCCACCTGCTGGTAGGCGGATACAACCCATCAGTTAATGGATTCATCTGCTGCTGATGACAAGGAAAGAGCCATTCTTTGTTCCTCACTCATGTTGGACTTCTTGCTTTGTTCTTGTGGGGAGTTACCTGTGTTCCTCCACTTCGGTAGCTAACCTCAGGGATATTCAGAGAGACATTAAGTGGATAGTGCCTCTGAATATTTCCTCTGACCACCTTGGCACTATCCAGCTTTTCACCTTTTTCCTTCACCCCAGTCCCCTACTGCTCATCTCTCTCTTCTTCCACAGCCTCTCATTCACCAGTCTTTTAGTAACACTCCCCTTTCTCTCTTCCCATATCCAGTATCTCTCCTCCTCTATCCAATATCTCCCCCCATTCTGTCATGCCCTTACCCACCCCAGCTCCTTTCCTGTTATTTATCCCCTCCCCTTATTATGTTTTACTCCCTTATTTAGGCTCAGATTCCCCCTTTTACGTCTCACTTATATTACCTTTTATACCTCACACTCTTCATAACTCTTTGTCTCTTTTTCCTCTGTCCCCAGCAGCTATTGTACCAGCCTCTTCTCCTACACTTCCTTCTCTCCTTCCCCAGCATCCACTCACACATCTGTTTCTCCAATATTTATTTACCCTATCTTTCCTCCACTTTATCCCCAGCATCCATCTCTGTGTTCCTCTATTTTCACCTTCCCCTGCATATGCCCATGTTTCTCTCCCTCCCCTAGTATCTGTCCTTCTCTTCCTTCTCCCATCACCAAAATCCTCCTCTTGTCCCACTATCAGACCCATCTCTAAGCCCCAGCTTCTGTCTTCCCACCTGCCTCCTTGACAGCCCCCAGCCCCCTTTTCCCATCTCCAGTATCAGACTGGTCTCACTACCCCCTTTTTCTACCTGCCCAGTGCCACTCTCTGCTTTAGAGTGAGGAGATCCTTTCTTCACTCCAGTCGCTCTGGCTGATGGAACCAAGTAGGAGCTGAAAGCAGAAAACAAGTACTCACTACATTACACACAAAACAGGAAGCAGACTCTCTGATTTTAACAGCTATGTGGCGCCGACAGCCATAGTGGCTAGATCTAAAAAAAAATGGAGCTCTTCATTCTGCAGCAGATTTAGTGGCAACAGAAAAGTCAGGTAGTAGAAAGGATCAGCTGGCACAAATTTTGGTGGACAGGGGCCAGCAGGCCAAGAATAGCACCCGTGTACCCCTCCTCCCTCCCAAAACAGAGACGCCAAGGGTGGCCCATCCCAAAGAAAGAGATTCACCATAACATAATGCATAATGGGATATAAATTTGGAAAGATCTGCATGTTGTTTTGCTTTCTAAATGCTGCTGAGGGCAATGACTATCAATCTTTTTTTGGTCAGGACACACCTGTTGGACAATGCTTGCATGAGTGACACACACTGCATTAATGACCCTCACAGACCTTTGGTGGGACACAGTATAGCAGTTCTTATGAGTTAAATGTAAACATGCTCTGCATCCACAAAAATTCAACCTCCTCACAAAACATTTTTCCATGGAAGTTACCATACAAAAAAAAAATCCTTATTTTCATGTCATCTGAGCAATAGCAACACAAATCTCACCATTACCAGGCACAATGTGAAACACAAAACCTGAAAAAAGATTCTTAATTCAACATACAAGTAGCAAACATGTTGTTCAACAGTGGCACTAATCCTAGGATTGAAACAGCTAAAACCCTACCTTAAACAGGCAGCACTACAAATATTACTATGGGCCCTAAAACACCAATAAACCTACTACAGGTAAAAATAGAACAAGTGGGAATGATACAAATCTCAACACAACAGAATACTGTATCTCAGTCACATGCAAAACACATACTCTCACAAAACACAGACCAATGTATCACCTATTATAAATGGAAATATGAAAACAAAAATTGAACTGCAAACCTCAAGAAGTCAAATTCAATATCTATTGCAACACTGGAGAAACAAAAACATAAATCATTATAATTTGAATACAATACAAAGACATCTGCGATGAACATTTCCCAAGGCTAACATATTTGTTATATGCTTTTTGTAATTACAAACCTCAGTGGTGACTCCTTTCACACAGGAACCCAGTCCTATAGCTCGCCAACATCGTCATCGGTCTAATCAATTTATTAACTCTGCAATTTTCATAACTTCCTTTTTGCTTTTTAACTATTTTTTCTTAAGAAAAAACTTAATTGGCACTACAGTGCACTTATCTTGAACAGGAGGGCCCACAACCAACATGAGTCATGTTTCACCAACGGCTGCTTCAGGGTGTTGCCCTCTGAAATAAGAAAAAAGCAAGGTGAAAGTGTATCAAAAGTTTTTTACTTATTGAAGTAATCCTAAAGCTAGCACACCATACCTAACTTCCAGTCTGGTTCAATTTGGGCATTCAAAATGGTCGCCACTCAAGAATGCCATTATTTATATGTCACATGTTTTACCAGCCTATCAACAGTCAGGAGTAAATGTATAGATAAAAAAATGTAATGATTATGTAAATTAGATCAAAGAGGCTCAGTCAATCTCCAGTTTAAGGCCTATTGGAGCTACTTTGTTCAGCATGTAGATCCATCTCTGTTTCTGTAATTTAAGAGCTGATCGATATCACCGCTCTCCCACCCCAGCTCAATCTTTGTCAATTATTGTCCTGAAGATCTCAGCCAGATTCAGAAGGTGATTTTTATCTAGCCAATGAGAAACTAATGAAGCCATTTGACTTCCATCATAATTCTGGATTTATGTTCAGACAGTCTTACTTTTGACAGGTCTCGACATCCTTTCCACATGTAAAAAATCACAAAGATACTGAATCACATAAAAAAACATTGGTTGAGTTGCACGTAGTGCATGATCTTAATGTTATCTTCTATCCATATTTTGGAGCTATCCAATGTTGTCCCTCAATGTAAATCTGACTGCTTGAAGATTATAAATAATCAATACATTTGTATGTCCACATTTTCCAATGGTCCGCCCTATCAAGTAAGCTACAGTTAGATAATCAGAAAAGCACTCATGTACAGTTAGAACTTTCCAGTGTTTAAATAATAAGTTCAACACATTGGAGGTAAAGGACATAAACCGGGATTCTACATATTGTGCCTTAATTTCTGTACAGAAATCAAAGCTATAACAATGTACGTAACTTAATTAGTTAACTAGTCAATCAGCACTGTCAATTTTTTTTTGTTACATTTGTACCCTGCACTTTCCCACTCATGGCAGGCTCAATGCGGCTTACATATTGTATACAGGTACTTATTTGTACCTGGGGCAATGGAGGGTTAAGTGACTTGCCCAGAGCCACAAGGAGCTGCTTGTGCCTGAGGTGGGAATCGAACTCAGTTCCTCAGGACCAAAGTCCACCACCCTAACCACTAGGCCACTCCTCCACATGTCAGAAAGCTATTATCAGTACTAATTGGCATTAATCAAGATTTACCCGCACAATTCACTAAGTGTATTCTGTAACATGGTGTGCTTAAATTCTAAGCTGCATAGTTGGATAGGGGGTGTGGCCATGGGCAGAGTGTGGGTGTTTCTAAAATTTCTGTGTGTTGTTATAAATGGCTGTAACTAAATTGGGTCGTTTTTAGAGGTGTTTGGTGTATTCTATATACCAAACAGAAATTTAAGCCTATTCTATAAAATACAGAAGTACTTTAGAGAATATGTCTCTGCATATTTTTTTTCCACGTGGATTTTTCAGGCACCATATATAGAATCTAGCCCAAAGGGTAATACAAAAAACAATTTGTCTTCTTGAGTCTTAGTCTTGTATTGTAATAATAAGCCCGTTGGGCAACTTAGCCCTCAAATATGCTTTCTTTAGTGCTGGACTGGGATACTATGCTAGAACCACTGAGCAAGTACATAGATTATTTTTTGAAACTGCATGCTAGACAGGTCCTGTCATTTCTTCATGACACTACACATTTTTTGAGGGAGATTCAACAAATTCAATTGTCAGATGACTTCATCTTCTACACTTAGATATCTCAAGAAGAGGCTTTAGCTGTAATTAAGACAGCACTGGATAACTGTGCTCCTCCCTAGTGGATTACAACATCTTTTTTGATGGAACTGGTGACCCTGGTAATTAAGAGAAATTAATTTTGTTTCCAGGGTGAGTTCTTTGAACAAGTACAGGGGGTAGCCATGGAATTTCTTTGGCTCCATCCATGGCTGTGCTCTATGTGGAAGCCTTTGAAAATACTCATGTATACCACTCTCATTGGTTTACATTCATTCATGGATGGAGGTATTTTTTGGATAATATATTTTTTCCTTTGGGACAGCAGTGTAGACCAATTGAGGAAATTTCTGAACTGGTTAAATTAGAGATCTTCCAACTTGCAATTCACTATGATTTATAGTAATAACACATTTGGCGTTTTTTTTAATGTCAGTGTCTTTTGTGTTGGTAATACTATCTAGTCCACTTTATATCAGAAAGAAGTGGCAAGAAACACTCTACTACACTTACAGAAGTTTCATCCTTATAAATTGAGAATGAGTTTGCCTATCAGTCAGTTATTGAGAATTTGCAGAAATTGTTACACCATAGCTGAATTTGACCATCATGATTATCTATTGACCCAGCAGTTTCTTGAGGGGGGTTATCCCAATTCAGCACTAAAGAAGGCATATCTGAGAGCTAAGTTTGCCCAACAGGTCTTATTGTTACAATACAAAATTAAGACTCAAGACGACAAATTGATTTTTGTAATACCTTTTATGTACTATGCCTCCAAAGTGGTGAATTTATTATTTAAACATTGGAAAGTTCTAACTGTACGAGTAGTTTTCTGATTATCCAACTATAGCTTACTCCAGGGGACAGACCACTGAAGAAATGCCGATGTACAAACATTTTGATTATTAGTTATCTTCAAGCATTGCAGTCGGACATACCAAATGTGGTAACTATCAGTGGTGTGACTCCACCACTGGGGACAACATTGGATTGCTCCAAAATATGGACAGAAGATAACTTTAAGATGATGTACTACGTGCAAATCAACTAATGTTGTTTATGTGATTCAGTATCTCTGTGATTTTCTGTATGTGGACAGGACGTTGAGACCTATGAAAGTAAGATCGTCTGAACACAAATCCATTATTGTGAGATAAGTCAAAATGGCTCCACTAGTGTCTCATTGGCTAGATAAAAATCACCTTATGACTGAGATGTGCAGGACAATAATTGACAAGATTGTGCTGTGGTTGGAGTGCGGCAATGTTGATCAGCTGTTAAATTACAAGGAACAGAGATGGATCTATATGCTGAACACAGTAGCTCATTTCTAGTTTTAGTGGGCCTTAGAGATTGACTGGGCCTCTCTGATCTAATTTACACTATCATTGCATTTTTTTTATCTATGCATTTACTCCTGACTGTTGATAGGCTGAGGTTTACCATGTGACGTATTTAAATGATGGCATTCTTGAACGTCCAAATTGAATAAGACTGGAATTTAGTATGGTATGCTAGGATTACTTCAATAAGTAAAAGACTTTTGATGCTCTTTCACCTTGCTTTCTTCTAATTCCAGAGGGACACATCCTGAAGCAGCCGTTGGTGAAACATGACTCATGTAGGTTGTGGGTCCTCCTGTTCAAGATAAGTGCACTGTGGTGACAATTTTTTTAAGAAAAATTAGTCAAAAATTTAAAAGGAAGTTATGAAAATTGCAGAGTTAATAAACTGATTGGACCAATGACGATATCAGTGAGCCATAGGACTGCTGTACTGTGGAAATCGAGTCACCACTGATGTCTTTAATTGCAAGAGTTAGGTGAAGTTTCAGCATGGCATATTATATGAAGTATGAAGAGTGAAACTAGCACTGGGTTTTAATTCGTATGTTATACTGACTCCTGCAATTGAGTTTTTAAGGATCTAATTAATTTGATTGTTAAAATATAATTCTAGGTATTTAAACTAGAGGGTGGTGGTGGAGAATGGAAGCAGGTGAGTTCAGAATCACTCCCAAGAAAAACAAAAGTATGACAGCAATGGGGTATATAATAAATAAACTATATTAGCAACTCTTTTATCAGCAACAAAACAGAAGGGGAGACTAGGCAAAAAGCTACATAAATGAGGAGAAAGCCAATACTATATAGCTGGAAAGCAATGACCATCAGGATCTGCAAACCCTGATGTTAAAAGCAGTCTTAGATATTGTTGCTATCACAGAGACATGGTTCAATGACTCCCATGAATGGGACCCAACCAAGCTGGGTTATAATCTTTTTTTAGAATGATGTGGTAGCCATGTTAGTCCACTTTTAAAGGTAATCAATAGAAATAAAATAAAACATAGAAAAGAAAATAAGATGATACCTTTTTTATTGGACTAACTTTTCCTGTCTCTCATCCATCCAGCCCCCATGTTTCCCACCTTACCACCGCACCCTCTTCCTGTGAGACTGTCTTTGGAATGCTTTGATGTTTCACTTATATATACTGTTATCAACGTTTGATTATTTCTGATTTAAAAAAGAAGGGTTACCTTCAAAAGCTAATCAAATATTGTATTAAGTTAGTCTAATAAAAAAGGTATCTTATTTTCTTTTCTATGTTTAATTTTATTTCTATTCATAATCTTTTTTTAGAAAGGATAGAGGTGGCCAAAAAGGTGAAGGAGAAGCACTGTATGTGAAAAACAATACTAAAGATGTTTAAATGCAGGAGAAAGGAGTAAGCAATATGGATCACCTTGAAAAGAGAAGATGGAACCTCTATTCACACATCTACAGACCTCCAACACAAACAGAGCAGCTGAACAAAGATCTGATACAGATATCCAAAATTTGAGAATGTAAGGGAAGATGCTGTTGTTGGGAGATTTAAACCTGATAGGTGAAGACTGAAATGTCCCATCTGCAGAATCAGAAAGAAATAGAGACATCATGGATGTCTTTCAATATGCTCTGTTCAGAAAAATGGTTGCAGAACTCACAATGGAAGAGGCAACAGTGGATCTGGTAATAAGAATATAAGCATTATCATACTGGGATAGACCAAAGGTCCATCAAGCTCAGTATCCTGTTTGCAACAATGGCCAATCCAGGTCACAAGTACCTGGCAAGATCCCAAAAGTATAACAGATTTTATGCTGCTTATCCTAGAAATACTCAAACACCAGTGATAGTCAGGACTTCACTTTTGTACATCACAGTATTAGCATACATTTGGTTTAAGGGGAAAAGTAAGTCTCATAAATACTCAAGGGCTGCCACACGACTTTTTGTCCCATAAATTGGGATATTGGCCCAATGATGTCTGTTTATAATCATTGACTAATCCCTCTCCAACCAAATGTTTCAATTTTTCTAATTTTACGTGTAATTTTTTTTGGTTTATGGGTTGTCTTAAAGCCCTCTTCTGTTCATAACTTATGGTGGCAATAAAATTAATCAAACCACCTTGCAACCAGCCAGACTTATCTATATATCCAGGCAACAGAACCTGATTAATTTTATTCTTATCTATCCCACTTTATCGTACTTTAAGTGTCTACTCTGGAGGATCCTCCTCCACTTCTATCCCACTATCAGTTGCTATACCTCAGGGATCTGTCCTGGGACCTCTCCTTTTCTCCATCTATACTTCTTCCCTTGGTACTGTGATCTCATCCCATGATTTTTAATATCACCTTTATGCTGATGACTCCCAGATCTACCTCTCCACACCATAAATTTCAGCAGGAATCCAAGCCAAAGTATCAGCCTGCCTGTCTGACATTGCTGCCAGGATGTCTCACTGCCATCTGAAACTAAACATGACCAAGACTGAGCTTCTTGCCTTTCCCCCTAAACCAACCTCTCCTCTTGCCCCATTCTGTATCTCCATGGATAACACTCTCATCCTCCCTGTCATATCAGCTCATAACCTTGGAGTCATCTTCGACTCCTCTCTCTCCTTTTCTGCATATATTCAATAGTCTGCTAAAACCTGATGTTTCTTTCTCTATAATATCACCAAAAATTCACCCTTTCCTTTCTTTCATCCAACCCTTATCCACACTCTTATTACCTCTCGCTTAGGCTATTGCAACTTGATTCTCACAGGTCTTCCACTAAGCCATCTCTCTCCCCTTCAATCAGTTCAAAATTCTGCTGCACGACTTATATTCCACCAGTGTTGCTATGCTCATATTAGCTCTTGCCTCAATTTACTTAATTGACTCCCTATCCATTTCTGCATACAGTTCAAATGCCTCTTATTGACTTACAAGTGCATTCACTCTGCAGTTCCTCAGTACTTCTCCACTCTTATCTCTCCCTACACTAATCTCCAGGAACTACGTTCACTGGGTAAATCTCTCTTATCTGCACCTTTCTCCTCCACTACTAACTCCAGACTCTGTTCCTTTTATCTTGCTGCACCATAATATGCCTGGAATAACTTCCTGAGCCGGTATGTCAAGCTCCATCTCTGACCGTCTTCAAATCTAGGCTAAAGGACCACCTTTTTGATGCTGCTTTAACTCCTAACCCTTACTCACTTGTTCAGTACCTATGTTTTATCATTCCCATCTTAGTAATTCTCTTATCCCTTATTTGTCCTGTTTGTCTGTCCTAATTAAATTGTAAGCGCTGTCGAGCAGGGACTGTCTCTTCATGTCCAGTGTACAGCACTGCACACGTCTAGTAGTGCTATAGAAATGATAAGTAGTAGTAGTAGTAGCATACCTGGGAGATATGCTTAAGGCCTACCTGTTTTCCACCCACATGTACACCCCACCCACCTTATAGTTAGATATTATGGCACTTAGGCACTATCTTATAGAAAGGCACCTAGTGCACATAAGTGCCTGCCTGTCAAGTTATTGGTGCCTTTGACACATTTAAGTGGTGCCTACTCTAAGCACCACATTCTAGATTTGCCCCCTATGTTTTTACCAAAAACATTCAATTGATTGCCTACCTTAACAAGGAAGCTTTTCCAATGCTTGCAGGCAATTTTAGGATGGCTGTTTAATCATAAACCCAAACTGAATTCCCTCCCCCCATCAAACGAGACTTTTTTGGCTGTCGTTATTAAAATGACCATTGTCTCACCATGGCAGTTATTGGGAACCATTCCCCAGTAAGTTTTGTAAGCTGCTTTGGAACACGTGGAGGGGCATAATAGAACGGGGCGCCCAAGTTGTCATGAGGGCGGCCCTTAAAGGGGCGGGGCAACCCGTATTATCGAAACAAGATGGGCGTCCATCTTTCGTTTCAATAATACGGTCGGGGACGCCCAAATAATGAAATTTAGGTCGACCTTAGAGATGGTCGTCCTTAGGTCGTTTTTGAGATGGCTGTCCCCGGTTTTCGGTGATAATGGAAACCGAGGGCTCCCATCTCAAAAACGACCAAATCCAAGATATTTGGTCGTGGGAGGAGCCAGTATTCGTAGTGCACTGGTCCCCCTCACATGGTAGGACACCAACCAGGCACCCTAGGGGGCAGTGCAGTGGACTTCACAAATTGCTCCCAGCTGCATAGCTCCCTTACCTTCAGTGCTGAGCCCCCCAACCCCCACCAAAACCCACTCCCCACAACTGTACATCACTACCATAGCCCTAAGGTGTGAAGGGGGGCACCTACATGTGGGTACAGTGGGTTTGGTGGGGGGGTTTGGAGGGCTCAACATTTACCACCACAAGAGGTAACAGGGGGATGGGCCTGGGTCCGCCTGCCTGAAGTGCACTGCAGTACCCACTAAAAACTGCTCTAGAGACCTGCATACTGCTGTCATGGAGCTGGGTATGACATTTGAGGCTGGCATAGAGGCTGGCAAAATATGTTTTTAAAGGTTTTTTGGGGGGGGAGGGCGGGCATTGGTGACCATTGGGGGAGTAAGGGGAGGTCATCCCTGATTCTCTCCGGTGGTCATCTGGTCAGTTCGGAAAATGGACCAAGTCGGCCAAATGCTCGTCAGGGACGCCCTTCTTTTTTCCATTATCGGCCAAGGACACCCATCTCTAAATCACGCCCCAGTCCTGACTTTGGTACAGTGCCAACACGCCCCCGTGAATTTTGGTCATCCCTGCGACGGAAAGCAGATGAGGACGCCCAAAATCGGCTTTCGATTATGCCGATTTGGGCGACCTTGAGAGAAGGACGCCTCTCTCAATTTGTGTCGGAAGATGGGCGTCCTTCTCTTTCGAAAATGAGCCTGAAAGTAGATAAGTTAGTTTTATAATGTTGCTGATTTTTATTTATGTTTGTCATGTTTAAGCAGCGTTGCACCAGTGGTGAGTGACAATAAGCTAAGAGTCAGCTGCTGCCCTTTTAATGCAAATACCACAATGAACGCACTGAGTGTTGTGTTGGTTGGCATTCAATAAGTATTTCAAGGCTTAAAAAACTTTTAAAAAATTGTTTAAAAAGAATGTGACATTATTAATATGATTGAATGTTTTGTGTATAAACCACTGTTTCAGGGAAAAATAATGTAAAAATTAAATGAGAGGTTTTTCAGGATCAATGATTGAAACGTGGAACATGATAAGACAGACTTCTTCTCCCATTGAGTGTCCATAGGTTTCTGAGATCCTTTTCCTACCATATATGCATCTAATTAAGATTGTTAGTTTACTTGTTAACTGTAGCGGGTTAACTCATATATGTTCTTTTTTTGGCAAATATTTGGAAGACTTATTGGACTTGAGGTACTAATACACCCCCAGGAAATATTAAAGAGCTTGGACATAATAATGAATCCTCAACTTTAATACTTTAGTTTCTTTGGTGGTTAGGGCTTCTTTTTGTTAGTGCAGCGCTGCGTACGCCTTGTAGCGCTATAGAAATGCTAAATAGAGTAGCAGTAGTAGTTATCTGCATCAAATTCCCTAGTTCCATCCATGTCTAGATAAAAAGCACATGGTCACTTTGATCTATTCTTTGATCACCAATTGATTGAATTACTGTGATTTGCTATATTAGGAGCTTTCCAAACCACATATTAAACATAATTCATTCAGAATACAAAGGCAAAGTTACTGATGAGGAATTACAAATACAATGCCTTTGTTGAAAGAGATGCACTGGCTACCTATCTCAGCAAGATCTACTTTTTAAAAGTTATCATTGGTCCATGAATGTTTCTATCTCTGAGTCCCAGAATATCTGATCAGCTAATATCATAGAAGCTAGTAAGAGATATACATTGTTCACAGCAAGGTCTACTAGCAACCCCTTCTTTGGGGGAGGGTAGACTGGCAGTTACCTGATCCTTGGCATTTAGTACGGAACAAATTTGTGGAATTTACTATCTCAAAATTTAATTAAAAAGGGTGATTATCATCATTTTAAGACAATGGTTGAGGTCTTCCTTTAACAAAATTTCTCAGTCTATGCTGCCTGCTAGTGATGTACTAATTTAGACAGTGGCCCAAAATAGAATGGGCCTAAGTACTAAATGGGGATGTGGGGATGTGATTAGTAATAAAAATTGTCTGTTATTTTCTTTGTATTACAGATTTATTTTATCATTTAGCATGCATTTTATTTATATTTTTCATAATGGTATATGATGTCTTTCTACTCACATTGAAGTGCCATTTGGGATTTGTGGGTAATCAAGAATGAATTAATGAATATAGAAATAATGGATGTGGCATGTTAGAATCTTTACCACAGACTTGTCACAGAAAATCTGGGCTGTGATGATAGTTCCACGGAGGCATATGAATTCAATGTTTATGTCAAAACAATTGGAATTCACCCTCTTTGGCAGGGCCCTTTTTTATGCAAATTTATAAAAATGTTTTCTGTAATGAACACCTGTATGATTTTAGATTTCAAGTAAGGATGAGTACATTTAAAAATGAGTTTTGGGTGGTGGAAGGTCTTGATGTACTACATTGCACTTTTTCACTAGTGGCCCTTTTAAGATGATAGCTGGAAGCATCCTATAGGCTATGAGAGATTGGTCTGATGCTCTTGAGAGAAAAATCAATGCCAGTTCAAAGCTTGTGTTTTTTATCAAAAAGTAATGCAGCTTGCAAATGTTTATTACAATCTATGCTATTCAGGGGCCCTTTTACTAAGCCGTGGCAAAAAGTAGCCTTTGGCAGTGCGAGTGCAACTTTTGGGCGTTCGCTGGGCCTGTTTTTGCCATGTCCTGGAAAACAGGCCCTTTTGTAAGGGGGCAGGAAAATGGACATGTGGCAAAATAAAAACCAGCATGCGTCCATTTTCGGTCTGAGACCTTACCGCCACCCATTGACTTGGCAGTGAGGTCTCATACGCTACCCGGGTGGTAGGCTTGCAGCATGTGTCCACTGTTGTTTACCACCAGATAAGCGCCACTTGGTAGAAAATAGAAAATATTTTCTACCGTGTGTTTTTGGCACATGCCAAATTCAGAATTACCGCTCGGGGTATGCAGTAGCTGGGCAGTAATGCTGATTTGGCACACACTGGATGCGCGTAGGCCCTTACGCACATTTGTAAAAGGGCCCCTCAATTTGTATAAAATTGAAGAGCTTTGCATTCATTTGTACATTTTGGGAGTAATTCTGTTTGGATAGCATTATGTTAGGTGCTAGTATGATGTGTGGTAAGCATGAATTCTATAAGGGCAGTTTTGCATACAACTACCATTATAGAATGCTAGCATAAATTTCCATTTATATGCCTAATTTTAGGCACATGCATTTATGCTAGCTCCATGGCTGGTGCAAATGCTGGTGCCTAACTGTAGGCAGATAGGTGCATTAATGTTAATATTCTAAAACCTGCACACAAACTACTTGATACATCCCCAACCTGCCCATGCCCCTCCAAGGTCCATGCCTCCTTGAAGTTGTGCACTCTGGAATTTCAGCTTGCAACTTATAGAATACTGATTAAGGGCAGTTAGACATATAACTGCTAACTGGCGTCAATTAGCACCAATTAAGGCCAATTATAGTCTATTACTGTTCATTAACACCAATTATTGGCTCATTATTAATGTAAGTTACTGGTGCAACTGACCTTATTCTATAACTTGAGTGTGCAAATTTGTGCGCTAGTAGCAAATTTGGGCACATAACTTCTTTATAATTAGGTGATTAGTCTCTTATTATTGTAGTCTTATCATTATATAGTACTTGCTATGGTAACCTAATGTACGCTGCTTTAAAATGCATAATTCTGGGGAGGAGTCAAGATGACAGTGTGAACTCTGTGAGCATTTCTGCTTGCTGCTTTCTTAAGTATTGTTTCCATTTAATATTTGCTTTGGGAAATCACCTTCCAAATGCAAAGGCAAGTTCTGGGTTTATCCCTCATTGACTCTGACCATTGTTGCTGTACAGCAGCAGATAGATTGCTAAGTCAGATGGTTTCAGATTTGGTGTGCTTGTGCCTGATCCTGGTGAAGGAGCATCTGTACAGATAGGCTGGCTATATCTCTTTCATCACCAGTTTGCAATCTACCACCATGTCTGGTTGTGTCCTCACTAGTGCATACAGGAGTGGAGGGTGCAGAAGGTACTTGCTTGGCAGCCCCTAGAGCAGGGCCGTGCCTAGGGTCTCTGGCGCCCCCCTGCAGACTATCAGTTGGCGCCCCCCCCTGCAGACTATCAGTTGGCGGCGCCGCGCCCCCCCCCCCCCCCCGTGAAAATGATCGCTCACCACTTGCCACATTGACAGGAATTGTCAGCAATATTCTTAGAAACAAATTGCTATACATTGCAAAATAAGATAGCAGATGTAAATTCTCAAAGTGGACATATTCCAAACACTAAAATGAAAATAAAATGATTTTTTTCTACCTTTGTTGTCTGGTGACTTTCTTTTTCTGATCATGCTGGCCCAGTATCTGATTCTGCTGCTATCTGTCCTCTTAACTCCGTTTCCAGGGCTTCCTTTCCATTTATTTCTTTCCTTTCCTCTTCATTTCTGGTCCTCAGCTTCTGCCTATTTTCTTCATCCATGTGCAGTTTTTCTCCTCTCTTCCTTTTCCCTCATTTCATCTCCTTCATCTTTCTTCCCTCCCCTCTATGTCCAGCAATTTCTCCTCTCTCCCTGAGCCCTGCCCTCCCATCCATGCTCCTCTGTCCCCTGCCCCCTCCATTCATCCTTTTCCAGCAATTCCTCTCTCTCCCTGAGCCTTGCCCTCCCAATCCATGCCCATCCATGCTCCTCTGTCCCCTGCCCCCTCCATTCATCCTTTTCCAGCAATTCCCCTCTCTCCCTGAGCCCTGCCCTCCCAATCCATGCCCATCCATGCTCCTCTATCCCCTGCCCCCTCCATTCATCCTTTTCCAGCAATTCCCCTCTCTCCCTGAGCCCTGCCCTCCCAATCCATGCCCATCCATGCTCCTATGTCCCCTGCCCCCTCCATTCATCCTTTTCCAGCAATTCCCCTCTCTCCCTGAGCCCTGCCCTCCCAATCCATGCCCATCCATGCTCCTCTGTCCCCTGCCCCCTCCATTCATCTTTTTCCAGCAATTCCCTTCTCTCCCTGAGCCCTGCCCTCCCAATCCATGCCCATCCATGCTCCTCTGTCCCCTGCCCCCTCCATTCATCCTTTTCCAGCAATTTCCCTCTCTCCCTGAAACCTGCCCTCCCAATCCATGCCCATCCATGCTCCTCTGTCCCCTGCCCCCTCCATTCATCTTTTTCCAGCAATTCCCCTCTCTCCCTGAGCCCTGCCCTCCCAATCCATGCCCATCCATGCTCCTCTGTCCCCTGCCCCTCCATTCATCCTTTTCCAACAATTCCCCTCTCTCCCTTCCATGACCCCCCCTCGCATCCATGCTCCTCTCTCTCCCATGTCCCAGCCTGGCCCGCCCTCTTCTTCCCCCCCTTCGCATCCATGCCCCCCCCTTCGCATCCATGCTGTCGTTTCTCCCCTGCCCTCCCGCTTCCATTGTTCAACTGCCCACCCTCTTCTCTCCCCCCAACATCAGAAGAAGGCGGAACACAGCGAAGGGAAGGCTAGCGACGTCGGGAGCGCCGCCTCCTTCACTGACGCTGCGCTGCCGGAACCGCTACGGAGGTACATTTAAAAAGGAAAAAAAAAGAAAAGGGATGTTGGGGGGAGGGCGAGCGAGGTGAACATGGTGCGGCGGCGCCCCCCAGAGGGAAGCGCCCCCCTGCCATGCTTACCTCGCTTACCGTGTTGGCACAGCCCTGCCCTAGAGAGAGAAGTCCTGGTGAAAACTACTCTGGAATTGAATGTGGGACGGCAGTCTAAGAATTGTTCCAAGGGTTAGTGAAGAACACTGTTTCCTTTGACGCTGTTCCTCCATTAAATAAGTATATGTGAGTGTGTGTGTATGTGTGTGTGTATATCCTATATAATAAAACGCACCTCCACTGTTCTGAAGCCGAGAAAGTGAAGCCTTCAAGCCTTGAAGCATTCCTGCAATATTCCAGAACTACATGTTGTCAATTGAGGAGATGGAGCCTTACAGAGCAAACGAATGCTTCAAGGCTTGAAGGCTTCACTTTCTCGGCTTCAGAACGTTGGAGGTGTGTTTTATTATATAGGATGTGCTTGGTGCTTTTCTGTAGCACATGGGGGGAATTTAATATATGCTAATTAAAGTGGAGGAGTGGCTGGAGGGGGGGCAGGGGAAAGAGGAGAATCGCTGGGTGGCTGGAGGGGGGGCAGGGGACACAGGAGAATTGCTGGGTGGCTGGAGGGGGGCAGGGGAGATAGGAGAATCGCTGGGTGGCTGGAGGGGGGAAAGGGGAGAGAGGAGATTCGCTGCGTGGCTGGAGGGGGGCAGGGAACAGAGACTCGCTGGGTGCCTGGAGGGGGAGCAGGGGGCACAGGAGACTCGCTGGGTGGCTGGAGGGGGGCAAGGGACACAGGAGAATTGTTGGGTGGCTAGAGGGGGGGCAGGGGAGAGAGGACAATCGCTGGGTGGCTGGAGGGGGGCAGGGGAGAGAGGAGAATGGCTGGGTGGCTGGAGAGGGGGCAGGGAATAGAGGAGACTCGCTGGGTGGCTGGAGGGGGGCCGGGGACAGAGGAGATTCACTGGGTGGCTGGAGGGGGGGCAGGGGAGAGAAGAGCATCGGTGGGTGGCTGGAAGGGGGCAAGGGAAAAAGTAGAATTGCTGGGTGGCTGGAGGGGGAGCAGGGGAGAGAGGAGAATCAGTGGGTGGCTGAAAGGGGGCAAGGGAAAAAGTAGAATCGCTGGGTGGCTGGAGGGGGGACAGAGGAGACACACTCGCACCCAGCAGTCTCACTCTCTCTCTCTGTCACACACACACACTCTCACACATTCACTCTCTCTCTCACACACAGTCAATCTCACACATACTCTCTCAAACATACACACTCCGAGGAAAACCTTGCTAGCGCCCGTTTCATTTGTGTCAGAAATGGGCCTGTTTTATATATATATATGCCAAAAATTTTGGATTTATCCTGACATTGCAAGAGCTATATGGGAGAGGCATAAAGCTTTTTATGGTGATGAGACAAAGATTTGAGACTTTGATGCCTCCTTTTTATTAAAATAAAGATTTTAAAAAAAGATATCAGTGCAAATGCTATATCCAGTACAATGGGACCAAATGTTTTTTTTTCCCTTCCAGAGCAATTGAAAATCTTCCTAGATTCTATGAAAATATCTTCTGTTCCATCTAGCTTTGGATTGCTTAGTATTAATTAGGGGATTATCCATTATAGCCATTTCCTAATTTGTTTCTTGTATAATTTACTCCTGAATGATTTCCTGATATCTTGCAAACATTTGTCTTTTTTCATTTCTTTCTAAGGCCCCCTTTTACTGCCATTGGTAAAAGGCGTATTTGTTTTTAAAAGAAAAGGCTGTGTGGTAAGTTAAATTCTTGTTGTTCGGCCATTTCCTGGAGGATCCCTTACCACCTCCTATTTAGGAAGCGGTAAGGGCTCCCACTGTAGCCCCCCTCAACCAAAAAATACAAAACATTTTTTATCACACTGGTAGTGTTTGCATGTTTGGGGCTTTCCACAGGACACCTGAGCACATCCTGCAGTAAGCCGTTTTAATCTTTCTGCAGCTTTATAAAAGGAATCCAATATAAAGCATGCATGTATATCATGACTCCCCTTATATTTCACCCAAACTCCACCCCAGATCATACCTACATAGAACATGCATACTTTTATATGTGGGGTAATTTTAGAGGATAGATTATATGCACATTTGCATATACGCAGGAAAATGACTTTATAAGATGTATAAAATTACCACCTTTATGTATGCATACCCACATGTAATTTTATAATTGCAATTTTCTGCACGGAGAAAGCTTTATAAGATTACCTTCTATATATGCGTGCATTTTTCTGTGTTAAAGGGTGCTAACACTGGGTGCAGCACCCAATGGGTGTAGTATTCCTTACCAAACAGGAATACTACACCCACCTGACTAATTCTCTCAGCTCCAACCCTCGTCGCCACTTCGCCACCCTTAACGCCCTCCTCAAAGTGCCCTCCGCTCCCACCCCCCCTCACTCTCTCCTCAATGTCTAGCCAATTACTTCCGCGACAAGATGCAAAAGATCAACCTTGAATTCGCTACCAAGCCACCTCCTCCTCTTCACCCTTTAACCCACTCCCTCAACTATCCAACCCAAGCCTCCTTCTCCTCTTTTACTGATATCACCGAAGAGGAAACAGCCCAATTTCTCTCCTCCTCAAAATGCACCACCTGTCCCTCTGAGCCCATCCCCACCAATTTACTTAACACCATCTCTCCCACTGTCACCCCCCCATCTGTCATATCCTCAACCTCTCTCTCTCCACTGCAACTGTCCCCGACTCATTCAAGCATGCTGTTGTCACACCGCTCCTCAAGAAACCTTCACACGACCCTACCTGTCCTTCCAACTATCGCCCCATCTCCCTCCTACCCTTCCTCTCCAAGATACTTGAACGCGCCGTTCACAGCCGCTGCCTCGATTTTCTCTCCTCTCATGCCATCCTTGACCCGCTTCAGTCCAGTTTTCGCCCTCTACACTCGACGGAAACGGCTCTTACTAAAGTCTGTAATGACCTGTTCCTTGCAAAATCCAAAGGTCACTACTCCATCCTCATCCTCCTTGACCTATCCGCCGCCTTTGATACTGTTAACCATAATCTACTTCTTGACACACTATCTTCACTTGGGTTCCAGGGCTCTGTCCTCTCCTGGTTCTCCTCTTATCTCTCCAACTGCACCTTCAGAGTTCACTCTCATGGCTCCTCCTCCACTCCCATCCCGCTCTCTGTTGGGGTTCCTCAAGGATCTGTCCTTGGGCCCCTTCTTTTTTCAATCTACACCTCTTCCCTGGGCTCACTGATCTCCTCTCATGGTTTCCAATATCATCTTTATGCCGAAGACACTCAGCTTTATCTCTCCACACCAGACATCACCGCAGAAACCCAGGCCAAAGTATCGGCCTGCTTATCTGACATCGCTGCCTGGATGTCCAACCGTCACCTGAAACTGAACATGGCCAAGACTGAGCTCATTGTCTTCCCACCTAAACCCACTTCTCCTCTCCCTCCACTCTCTATCTCAGTCGATGGCACCCTCATCCTTCCCGTCTCATCTGCCCGCAATCTTGGAGTCATCTTTGACTCCTCCCTCTCCTTCTCTGCCCATATCCAGCAGACAGCCAAGACCTGTCGCTTCTTTCTCTACAACATCAACAAAATTCGCCCCTTCCTCTCTGAACACACCACCCGTACTCTTATCCACGCCTCATTTCCTCTCGCCTTGACTACTGCAATCTGCTCCTCACTGGCCTCCCACTTAACCACCTATCCCCCCTTCAATCCGTTCAGAACTCGGCTGCGCGTCTCATCTTCCGCCAAAACCATTATGCGCACATCACCCCCCTCCTCAAGTCTCTTCACTGGCTTCCGATCAGACACCGCATACAATTCAAGCTCCTCCTACTAACCTACAAATGCTCTCAATCTGCAGCCCCTCACTACCTCTCCACCCTCATCTCCCCGTACGCCCCTACCCGTAACCTCCGATCACAAGGCAAATCCCTCTTCTCGGTACCCTTCTCCACCACCGCCAATTCCAGGCTCCGCCCTTTCTGCCTCGCCTCACCCTATGCCTGGAATAGACTCCCTGTGCCCATACGCCAAGCACCCTCACTGTCCATCTTCAAATCTCTACTCAAAACCCACCTCTTCAATGTCGCTTTAGGAACCTAACATTGTACCTAGTAACCTAGACTGTTCCAACTATTGATTGTCTACTCCAATTATTGCTTGTCTGCTCTCCTTGTCCGTCTTGTCCTCTAGATTGTAAGCTTCTTTGAGCAGGGACCGTCATTCTTTGTTTATTGTACAGCGCTGCGTAACCCTAGTAGCGCTCTATAAATGTCAAATAGTAGTAGTAATGTAAAACATGCAAATGCAGCTAAAGCTGCTCTTTATTATCTAAATCCCATACTGCAGATTGTGGTGTGCACTGGGAGCACCCTGCAAGTTGCAGTATAGCATATAAAATAATCCCAAGTAAAGTTTGGGGTTATTTCACTCTCCACTCAGAAGCCCTGCCCCCAAGGCTCTCTGCTACCCTCCCAAAGACTCCTGCACACCTATTAGACCCCAGGGAATTTTAAAGAATGGGTGTTGAAAATTTTTGGGATGGTGGGGAGGAGCCCTGGAGAGCCATTATTGGCTTAAAGGGTAGGGCCTATAAGTGGGGGGTTACACCTTAGGGAGGGGCTTTAGATGGGGAGTGGTTGTGGGGTGATCTTTGAGGGTACCATTGTGAGGGGCTGCAACTAGTGGCTTTCTGTGGTGGGAGGGGGAGGCATGTGAGAAACTACAATTTAACCTGTTGCTGGCCAAGAGATTAACTGATCTCCTCTTGGCTGATATTTTTTTTTCTGATATTTTAACACTGCTTGTGAGCTGGTTCACAAACAGCATTAGTCCTTTACCAAGGGAGAAACAACTTGCAGAACTGAGGTACTGCAGGTTGGTAATTTTTGTGATAAATCAAGGTATGATAAAAGTCCACATTTTACTGCACTTTGATAACTTCTCACCCCCCCCCCCCCCCCCCCATATGCTGTATACTACAGGTTATAATAATAATCTCTCTATATAAAACGCACCTCCAACGTTCTATGAAGCCTCTCTTAGCCAAAAGTGAAGGGGGTGAGATCGCATTGTGTCTGCCCCGCCCACGCGTCAAACGTGATGACGTCGAGGGCGGAGCAATGACACTCACCCAATCGCATCGCTCGGCAGCGAAGCGTCAGGGAAGGAGGCGGCGCTCTCGACGTCTAGCCTTCCCTTCGCTGTGTTCCGCCTTCTTCTGACGTCAAGGATGACGTCAAAAGAAGGCGGAACACAGCGAAGGGAAACCTAGACGTCGGGAGCGCCGCCTCCTTCCCTGACGCTTCGCTGCCGGAACCGCCACGGAGGTAAATTTTAAAAGAAGAAAAAAAAAAAAAAAGGGATGCATGGATGCGAAGGGGGGGGGGGAGAAGAGGGCGGGCCAGGCTGGGACATGGGAGAGAGAGGAGCATGGATGCGAGGGGGGGGTCATGGAAGGGAGAGAGGGGACTTGCAAGAAAAGGATGAATGGAGGCGGCAGGGGACAGAGGAGCATGGATTGGGAGGGCAGGGCTCAGGGACAGGGGAATTGCTGGATAGGGATGAATGGAAGGGACAGATGGGCATGGATGGATATGGATTGCAGGACAGGCCTCAGGCAGAGAGGGGAAATGCTGGATAGGGATGAATGGAGGGGGCAGATGACAGAGTAACATGGATGGCCATGGATTGGGAGGGCAGGGCTCAGGGAAAGGGGAATTGCTGGATAGGGATGAATGGAGGGGACAGATGGCCATGGATGGATATGGATTGCAGGACAGGCCTCAAGCAGAGAGGGGAAATGCTGCAAAGGGATGAATGGAGGGGGCAGGGGACAGAGGAGCATGGATTGCAGGGCAGGCCTCAGGCAGAGAGGGGAAATGCTGGATAGGGATGAATGGAGGGGGCAGGTGACAGAGTAACATGGATGGCCATGGATTGGGAGAGCAGGGCTCAGGGACAGAGGGGAATTGTTGGATAGGGATGAATGGAGGGGACAGATGGGCATGGATGGATATGGATTGCAGGGCAGGCCTCAGGCAGAGAGGGGAAATGCTGGAAAGGGATGAATGGAGGGGGCAGGGGACAGAGGAGCATGGATTGCAGGGCAGGCCTCAGGCAGAGAGGGGAAATGCTGGATAGGGATGAATGGAGGGGGCAGGTGACAGAGTAACATGGATGGCCATGGATTGCAGGGCAGGCCTCAGGCAGAGAGGGGAAATGCTGGAAAGGGATGAATGGAGGGGGCAGGGGACAGAGGAGCATGGATGGCCACACACACACACTCTCTATCACACTGTGTCTCACATACACACTTGCACACACTCTCATTCTCACACACACACTCTCTCACAAACACACTCACACCCAGACTCACTCTCTCTCTCACACACACTCACACTTTCACTCTGACTCTCAAACAGTCACTCTCACATACACTCTCCCAAACATACACACTCCGAGGAAAACCTTGCTAGCGCCCGTTTCATTTGTGTCAGAAACGGGCCTTTTTTACTAGTAAAAGCAATAATTCCAATGATTTACTAAATTCAGAGAAATTACAGACCCAAATAACAACTGTGGGAAGGGAAGTTATCAGTGTGAGCTGCTGTTACGATGGGTTATTTTACTCTTAACCCAGATTATTAGTAACTAGGGGGCCCTTTTACTAAGTTGCGTAAGCGCCTATGTGTGCCCAACACACGCCAATTCCAAGTTACCGCCCGGCTACCGCGTGGCCCTTGCAGTAATTTCATTTTTGGCGTGTGTCCGCTACACGCATCTGAAAAATATTTTTATTTTCTGGCGTGTTAGCTACGCATGCCAAGTGGCATTTGACGCACATAGGTCATTACCGCCTGGTTACCGTGTGAGTCTTTACTGCTAGCTCAATGGCTGGCGTTAAAGTCTCTGACCCAAAATGGACACATGGCAATGTTCATTTTGCCGCATGCCCATATTCGTCAAAAATTTTTAAAAAGCCTTTTATACAGGTGCACTGAAAAGTTATTCTGCATGCGCCGAAAACCCGCACCTACACTTCCGCAGGCCATTTTTCAGTGCACCTTAGTAAAAGGACCCCTAGGTCCCACTGACCAAAATGGGACCTGTGATAAAATATTATGAGTTAGTGGTAAAATAATCTATTTTAACGGTTGCTCACTGCAAACACCTTAATAAACATAAACATAAACATAAACATAAACATTGACAACTTTTCCCTTTAGTCAAATATCAACACATTATGGGTGTCTTTTACAAAGTCGCGCTAGTGATTCCTTTGCACTAAATGAGAGGAAGCCCATAGGAACTGATTGGGCTTCCTCTCAGTTGCTGCGCAGGAATCGTTAATTTGGCTTTGTAAAAGAAGCCCTATATTATATAACAAGAGAAACAGAACCCTATAATATCTGTCTCACAGTAATAACTCATCCTCCCCTCCATACACACACACGTCACACCAGGATTCTCTCGCAGTGTATAAACTTTAAGTCTTATGGGACTATATTCTATATATCATGCCCCATGGCACGAAAATGAAATACACCTAGGAGTATTCTATAAAGTACACCTAAATTTAGGTGTACTTTATAAAACAAGTCCAAATTTTGTCTCGGTTTATAGAATACGCTGAGCGCCCGTCCATGTGACTATTTAGTCGCAGGCAGTTACATCAAGTAAAACTTGGTGTGAATGTTGATGCCTAAATTACGTGTGGATCAGGTATAGTCTATAACTATATGCATAGATTTTAGAAATTCCCACAACCCGCCCATTCCTTGCCCATAGCCACTCCCCCTTTTCAACTATGCGACTTAGAATTTACATACATCACATTATAGAATATGCCTAGACAATTCTGCACGTAAAATCTATTTAATGCCAATTAGTGTCAATAATTGCTTAAGTGGTAATTATAGGCACTGATTGGCTTGTTAGGTAATTAAGTTGCATACACAAATGCAGAATACGACTTGATTTGCATGTGCAAACTAAGTTGCACTATATAGAATCTGGGGGATGGTGTCCTCCTTCAAATTATGAAATATCATATTATTTCTGAATACCTTAAAACACGATCTGAAGCCTGGGTGGACTTTGATACATCACAGCTCTGATGTTTTTCTTGAGCTTTAGCCAGCTTCTCAGCTGCTGCAATGGGACATCCAGAGAGACTGCAATTAGAGAAAACTAATTTAAAGTTGTTATCATAAGCAATTTTTTGTTCATAACACATCTGATCAAAGGATAATCCCAGGAATAATGCAAAATGTTCTTCTGTTTTTTCTCAATGAAAGTTGAGATAAAATGATATATTGCTGACTTTAACTGATATTTATCTAGATATCTACAGAAGCAACACCTAAACTTTTCATATGTACAATAAAGTGGCATTTATTAACAAATGGGTTCCTGTCCATTTTTATATAAAACATAGTGGTGGACATATTATTCCATTAATTGTGAAGAAATTAAGGTCAATAAATAAATTGTACTATATATTTTTATTATATACATTTACTAAGGGACCCTTTTACAAATCAGCATTAAAAAGTGGTCTTAGAGGACCCTTACACAGGTCTTTCCTGCGCACTAAGGCTATTTTTAGCACAATAGTAAAATGGTTGATTTTTTAATTAAGGCTATACACTAATTTGCCATTAGGGCGTTTCCATTCCAAAGATTTACATGTGAGCCCTTACTATTTTGTAGGCGGTAAGGGCTCATGCACTAATCAAGTGCTAATCACATACAAATCAATTAGTATGTGGCAATGTAGCTACACTAAGGGGTCTTTTTACTAATCTGCAGGGAACGGCAGGGGTTATTTTTCTCGCTCGCCATTGCCCTTTTTACTGCGATGCCTGATTACTGCCACGCTAGGGAAAAAAAATTCCCGAAGCACTGGAAATGGCACGCGCTCCAGCTAAAACTACCACAGAAAGCCGCGTTGGGCAGGCATTAGTTCCATGCTTCTGTATATGCTCTGTGATTTTATTCTTTATAATATTCTCTACCATTTTACCCGCCACTGACGTCAGGCTCACTGGTCTATAATTTCCTGGATTACCTCTGGAACTCTTTTTAAAAACTGGCATTACATTTGCCACCCTCCAATATTAGAGTACCATGCTTGATTTTAAAGATAAATGACATTTTACAATAGCTCTGCAAGTTCATTTTTCAATTCTATCAGTACTCTGAGATTTGGTCCAGGTGATTTGTTTCTCATCAATTTGTAAAATTGCTCTATTACATCTTCCAGGTTTACAGAGATTTGTTTCAGAACTAGGTCTAGAATTGTTGCCCCTCTTGTTGGTTCCTGGCCAGCTGCTCCATAAAGCAGTCCTTGATTTCATCAGCATGCCCTGATGTTACATGTACCCAGTCAATATTGTGATAATTGAAATCACCCATTATTATTGTGTTCTCCAGTTTGTTAGCCTCCCTAATATTTCATAACATTTCTGCCTTTGTCTGTTCGTCCTTCAGTTCCTTTTCCCCTTTACACATGGAATAACTGTCCATAGGGATTCCAAGATGTATTTTGTGCCCTGCAGAATTTTTAGTCTATTCAATTCAAGGCCCTCCTTAACATATAATGCTACCCCTCTACCCAGAGCCGTAGCGAGGGCGGCTGACACCCGGGGCAGGTCGCCGCTGCGCACCACCCCCCGGGTGCAGCACGGCGCCCCCCTCAGCGCCCCCCCCTCCAGAGCACACCCTCCCCCCCCGGAGCGCATTCTTAATTGACGAAGAAACGAAGAAGTGAGGGGCGGGCGGGAGGGCCGATCCGCCCCCGAGTCCACGTCGCTGGGAGCTGCGTCGGCTCCGTTGGTTCCTTGCTCTCTCTGCCCCGGAACAGGAAGTAACCTGTTCCGGGGCAGAGGGAGCAAGGAACCAACAGAGCCGACACCCCCCCAGCGGCGTGCACCCGGGGCGGACCGCCCCCCCTTCCTACGCCACTGCCTCTACCAATTTGATCCACCTTATCACTGCGATATAATTTATACCCTGGTACAACAATGTCCCATTGGTTATCTTCATTCCACCAAGTCTCTGAGTTGCCTGCTATCTATCTTTTCATTTAGTGCAAGATATTCTAACTCTCCCATTTTATTTCTTAGGATTCTGGCATTTGCATTGGGACATTTAAACAATGTTTGTTGTTCCTATTTACAACTTACTCAGCAGTTGACATTGATAATTTGCAATCTTTAAAATCTGCCTGCTCTTTATTTAAAGACACTCAGTGTACTATTACCTATTACAGCCTCACTATCGGATTACCCTGTCTTTCCTGTGTGGTAATATCTTTTAAAGATACCTTGTTCCAGACATGTGCTTTTAAGCAATTGTCGTCGTCCCCCCCTCCCCCACACACACACACACACACACAGTTTCTAGTTTAAACTCTGCTCTATCGCCTTTTTAAATGTTGATGCAGGAAGCCTACGAAAAAGTGTGAGAAAATACTTGCATAAGCGTTTTTCTACTTTGTTTTCTTTTTATGATTTTCTTAGAGGTACAGTAATTTCACTCAGGTTATCACTTCTATTCCCTCAATAATTGTTTGCCTCAACTGTACTATCTTAACACAGCAGGGCTACTTTTGAATTTAAAGTTAGACTTATTGTAGCCTGCTTAATTTAATTAAGGCAATGACAACCGCGCAGGAGCATGGAAACAGAGCCTAACCAAATACCACCAGACAGGGTCACTTCCACTCCAATCTATCAAACCTCCCTGATAGTGATTTGAGTGTATGGCAATGACAGCTGCGCAGGTGTGTGGAAACAAAGACCAACCAAAAGTCCTACAGTGGACTAGACAGGCTCACTTCCATTTCATTTTATCAAACCTCCTCGACAGTACACAACATAGGGCCCAGTGAACCTGAAACTCGAGGACTAGAGAACCAAAACGCAGGATTACGACTAAAGGCAAGCCGAACAACACACAAGAGCAGAACACCAGATTCCATCCCAAACTGACAGTGTTCGCGTACCCAGCCTGCCTCCTGTCCACCCCTCTTCCCACCCAGCGCAACGGGAGGCAACCGAGCCCCAACACCGGATCTGCCAACTAGCAACTCGTCCGCCGATCCCAGGGGGCAGAGGGAGTGAGGTGTCGGATCCAGCGCAGCCTCATTGGGAAGCGGAGACAAGAGGACGTGTGAGCGCTCCTGGGGAGGCAGACGGAACCGCCGAGAGCCTACAGAACGCAGCCTACTAGGAGCCCGAACTGATCTCTCACCAAAATGAATACCTTCAAATTATTCCTAGTAATTTACTCCTTATCACTGATCCACCAAACACTAACTATCCCACTCGCAGAAAACAACATCATCCCTTTACTACATTATTCCCAAAGACTGCCCAGACACACCCCGCCTCACCAAACCGATAATACCCAAAACAAAGGAAGAACATCAACATGCGGACAAACCCAACAGAAGGGAAAGAACCTCCACAACAAACCCATTATAACAAAGAAACGACAACTATCAAAAATCCACATAACACCAAACACAGCTGACCCATACCAAAATATTCAAATGGGCTACATCAACTCCAGATCCATAGTAAACAAAATGACACTAGTAACTGCCTCATCCTCTCATCCCAACACAATACGTACAAACCCACAACCTTAATCACCCCAGACCACACCCTCCCTATCTCAGACAGCCTGAAAATACTCGGCGTCACAATCAACCGCAACCTCACACTCGAGAGCCAAGTGAACTCCACAACAAAGAAAATGTTCCACTCAATGTGGAAACTTAAACGCGTAAAACCTTTCTTCCCGAGGGAAATATTTTGCAACCTAATACAATCAATGGTACTAAGCCATGCAGATTATTGCAACGGAATCTATGTGGGATGCAAAGAATAACTCACAAAGAAACTCCAGACCGCTCAAAATACAGCAGCCAGGCTGATATTTGGTAAATCGCGATTCGAAAGTGCCATACCCCTCCGAGAAAAACTGCATTGGCTTCCAATCAAAGAGCGTATTACCTTCAAAATCTGCACCCTGGTCCACAAAATTATCTACGGCCAAGCCCCAGGACACATGACAAACCTCATAGACCTACCAATCAGAAACATAACCAGATCATCTCGAACATACCTAAACCTCCACTACCCAAACTGCAAAGGCCTTAAATACAAAGCAACCTATGCATCCAGCTTCTCCTATATAAGCACACAACTATGGAACTCACTGCCAAAAGATGTGAAAACAACCTACGACCACCTAAACTTTAGAAAATCACTAAAAACCAACCTGTTCAAAAAGGCATACCCTACCGACTCAGCAAACTGGATCAGGAATTGGAGTCAATTAAAGCAGCTTCTATCACTGCACAGAATCAAACCAATTTCTCACCACTGCCTCAAAGACTAAAACCACCTAAGAATATATGGCTCAAAGTTGGCTCAGGTAGACTACGACATGTGGCACAGAAGCATCCACCCTCACAGCTGTTACCCCTATAGAATTCTTTTGCTCCATTACAGCACTGTGATGCTCCAGAAAATTGAACTGAGATAGAAAAAAAAGCAATGCAAGTGGCCCAAGAGAAAAGACACCCCCAAAGCACTAACAAAGAATCTCATATCAGAAAAATGTTGTTGCTAGGGGGTTCTATTATCAGAGGCATTATCAGAGGCATTAACTTTGAAACACAGTTCAAGGGGACCAGCACTCCCCCCGTTTTCTATTTCTGTTGATGGCTCTCTCATTCTCCCTGTCTCCTCGGCTCGAAACCTTGGGGTCATCTTTGACTCTTCTCTCTCCTTCTCTGCTCACATCCAGCAGACCACCAAGACCTGTCGTTTCTTTCTTTACAACAACCGTAAAATCCGCCCCTTTCTTTCCGAGCACTCTACCAAAACCCTCATCCACACCCTTGTCACCTCTCGTTTAGACTACTGCAATTGCTTCTTGCTGGCCTCCCACTTAGTCACCTCTCCCCTCTCCAATCGGTTCAAAACTCTGCTGCCCGTCTCGTCTTCCGCAAGGGTCGCTTTACTCATACTATCCCTCTCCTCAAGTCGCTTCACTGGCTCCCTATCCGTTTTCGCATCCTGTTCAAACTTCTTCTACTAACCTATAAATGTACTCACTCTGCTGCTCCCCAGTATCTCTCCACACTCGTCCTTCCCTACACCCCTTCCCGTGCACTCCGCTCCATGGATAAATCCTTCTTATCTGTTCCCTTATCCACTACTGCCAACTCCAGACTTCGCGCCTTCTGTCTTGCTGCACCCTACGCCTGGAATAAACTTCCTGAGCCCCTACGTCTTGCCCCTTCCTTGGCCACCTTTAAATCTAGACTGAAAGCCCACCTCTTTAACATTGCTTTTGACTCGTAACCACTTGTAACCACCTGCCTCCACCTACCCTCCTCCTTCCTGTACACAATAATTGATTTGATTTGCTTACTTTATTTTTTGTCTATTAGATTGTAAGCTCTTTGAGCAGGGACTGTCTTTCTTCTATGTTTGTACAGCGCTGCGTATGCCTTGTAGCGCTATAGAAATGCTAAATAGTAGTAGTAGTAGTAGTAGAAATGCCTTCCAGGCTCCTCAGCTACCAGGAGTACTAAGCAAATACTGACTATAATTGGAGAAGAAATTAAAGAGTCTAACATTGATGTTGTTATCCACCTGGGAACAAATGGCCTGGTCAATAATACCCCACTTGCAATGCAGAGTTTTTCAGGAGCTGGGGGAGGGGTAAAAACCTTTAGTACAAACAATAGTTCACAAAATACCAAAAATGTCAACAGGTGGCTCAAAGCCTGGTGTCATCAAGGAGGTTTTAGGTACATAGGAGGATGGGGCAATACATCGAAAAACAAAAGACGAAATTGTAACGATGGACTGTATCTCACTGTGGCAGGAAAAACATCATTGGAGAGAAATTCAGACAATAATTATCTAGGCATTTCAACTAGAAGGCAGGGATGGCATATAGAAGCAGGTCACTTCCAGTGGTCAGCCCCAGCTAAAGACAAGGTGTGACAATAGTAAAGAAAACAATGAAAACAACAATCTTTGTGAATCACTTCTTACCAACACAGCAGGAAGTGAGACTAAAGGGAAAAACTAATCAGAAGATGAGACTGGCACTGAAATGTAGCTAGAAAGCGATGACCACAAATGCTCGCAGTCTAAGCAACAACATTCATGATCTGCAAGCCCTGATGGTAAAGGCAGATTTAGACATTGTTTCTATCATGGAGACATAGCTCAATGATTCCCATAAATGGGATGCAAACATACCAGGCTACAATCTATTTAGGAAGGATAGAGATGGACGTAAAGGTGTAGGAGTAGTTCTGTATGTGAGAAACAATATCACAGCGACTGAAATGCAGGAGCCCGGGGAAAGGAAGAAAACAAATGATGGAACCTCTGTCCACATGGGTGTTGTCTACAGACTTCCAACACAATTGGAGGAACTAGATAAAGATCTGGTTATAGATATCCAAAAGTTGGGAAAGAAAAGAGAAGTGCTATTGTTGGGAGATTTCAACCTGCCGCATGAGGATTGGAAAGTTCCATCTGCAGAATCGGAAAGAAGTAGAAAGATCATGGACACCTTACAAAGTGCTCTACTCTGACAAATGGTAATAGAACCCATGAGGGAAGGAACAGCGCTAGATCTGGTGCTCACAAATGGGAAAAGTGTGTCTAATGTCCGAGTGGGTGCCCACCTGGGCAGCAGTGATCATCAAACAGTTTTGTTTGAACTAGCAGCTAAAGTGGAGGGCAGCCATTCAAAATCCTGGATTTCAAATATGCTGACTTTAGGAAAATGGGGAAATACCTGAAGAAAGAGCCGACAGGCTGGGAAGACATGTGAGACGTGGAAAGGCAGTGGTCCATGTTGAAAGGAGCTATAACCTTTTATGTAAGAAAAGTAAATAAAAGCAACGCAAAAAGGAAACCTATATGGTTCTCCAAGCAAGTGGCTGAGAAAATAAAGGCTAAAGAGTTGGCGTTCATGAAATAGAGAAAAACTCAAGAAGAGGAACACAGAGAAGAATACTGGATGAAAGTGAAAGAAGCCAAGAGAGAGGTACGTCTGGCAAAAGAGCCAACGAAAGAAACTATGGCTAGAAATGTAAGGAGAGGTGACAAGAATTTTTTCAGTTATATTAGTGAAAGAAGGAAGACTAAAAATGGAATTGTGAGACTGAAAGATGCCATGAACTCCTATGTGGAAAATGATGAGGAAAAAGCAAACGTGCTAAACAAAAACTTCTGTTCTGTGCTTACAGAAGAAAATCCTGGAGAAGGACCACGATTGACTGGCAAAGGTACATATGAGAATGGAGCAGATATAGCACCATTCATTAAAGAAAGTGCTTATGAACAACTTGAAAATTTGAAGGTGGACAAAGCCATGGGATCGAACAAAATCCATCCCAGGATATTAAGGGAGTTCAGAGAGGTCTGGCAGGTCCTGTTAAAGGTTTGTTAATAAATCCTTAGATATGGGGGAGGTTTCTTGAAATTGGAGAAGAGCAGATATGGTCCCTCCTCACAAAAGTGGTGACAGAAAAGAAGCTGGAAACTACAGGCCGGTAAGCCTCCCTTCAGTTGCTGGAAAAGTAATGGAAGCAATGCTGAAGGAAAGGATAGTAAACTTCAGGTTACAAGATCTGAGACAACAAAGTTTTACCAAAGATAAATTGTGCCAAATGAATCTGATTGAATTCTTTGACTGGGTGACCAGAGAACTGGATTGAGGAGATTGAGGACATGTGCTAGCTGTGATCTACTTAGATTTCAGCAAAGCCTTCGACACGGTGCCTCATAAGAGGCTCTTGAATAAATTTGACAGGCTGAAGTTAAGACCCAAAGTGGAGAACTGGATTAAATTTGACAAGCTGAAGTTAGGACCCAAATTGATGAACTGACAGACAGACGCCAGAGGGTAGTGGTTAATGAAATTCACTTGGAGGAAGGAAAGGTGAGTAGTGGAGTGCCTCAAGGACCAGTGCTGGGGCCGATTCTGTTCAATATATTTGTGAGCAACATTGCCAAAGGGTTAGAAGGAAGGTCTGCCTTTTGCGGATGATACCAAGATTTGTAACAGAGTGGACACTCCGGAGGGAGTGGAAAATATGAAAAAGGATCTGCAGAAGTTAGAAGAATGGTCTAATGTTTGACAATTAAAATTCAAAGCTAAGAAGCACAAAGCGATGCACTTAGTGAGTAGAAATCCAAGGCAGATGTATATGCTAGGTCAGTGATGGGCAACCTTTTGAGCTTGGTGTGTCAAAATTCGCCAAAAAACCGAGCATAACTCGGGTGGTGTGTCACTTTGAGAAAAAAACCATAATTTCGCGATATTTATAGTTTAAATAACAAAAATGTATAATTGTAATATATAACTGTATTTAATAAACCAAAACCTATTTATTTAACTTACCTGCTTAGTGACTTCTTTGTTCATCTGTCAGTCGGTTTCTTTTGTTGGTCTTGATATTATTTAACTTGTGTGGGGTGCCGTAAACTAAGATAAGTGAGGGGGAGGGGGAATTCTTTAACTAATCTGCCTATTAGTGACTTTTTTGTTGCTGAATTTCATTGGCTAAATCTTCAATTGAAGGTTGGTATTTTGTACACTTCAAGCCCAAGCAAGCACTACTAACTTCATCTTTCAATCTGTTTCTTTTGTTGGTTTTGATATTATTTAACGCTGAGAATAAGGTTTCACAAAACTACGTAGAGGGAAAAATTGTGAGTAAAGCCATTGCTATATTTTTCAGGGTGCTAAAAGTGTCTGGTAATCGGATCCAGGCACTCCAAATTTCCTGGTAACTCAGATATTCTCTTAATAATTGCATCTTTATTCTGCATATCGTGAAATAGAACTGGTGCACATCTTAGGAGAGTTTCTTTAATAAATTCTCCCTCACTGAGTGCTTTTCCATGCTGAGCTATGGAGTGAGCAATGCTCAAACTTGCAGATGTTAAATTTGTAGAACCTTTTACAAATTTAAGGATGGACTTAGATTGGCTCTTATAAAAGTGTAGCTGCCTGGAAATGTATTCCTTCCTTTCATCCTCACTTTTTTTCAAGAGCTGGGAATGATTAGTTTCAAAATGTCTATTTATATTCCACGTTCTGCTTACTACCGTTTCAGTACATAGAACGCAAAATGATCTGCCATTTTTTTCTATAATGCCATACATCTCGGTCCATGTCTCTTGAAAGGGTCGGCTACTGCTACTACCACTTCCTTTACTTAACCTTGGTTTTTTATTTTTTGGGTTCTCCATCAGGGGGGCAGTGACAGAAGATAGAATTATAGATAGCCTGTTAGCCCTGCAGGCAATTAGGGGTTAACTAGCCTAACTGACCACCTTATGTAAATTAAGATGGCTGCCGCTATTTCTAATGGCGGGAAACGGCACCCATAGCACATGCCCTCGCCTCTCCCAGCCTCCCCCTCACCTATCTCAGCAATGATGGTCAATTAAAAATCCACGACACCCCAGAACAGTAGATTGGATGATGGTTGCTGTGGTTATGTGGTAATGGCGATCACAGGGCCCCCAGAGATGCGTCCCCCACGGCATTCCGCTGCTCTCTGCTCCGCCGGCCGGAAGTGAGGTCAAAGATCCCCTAACGGCCGTGCAGGAGCCGGGGCAGAGGGAGCAGCAGGGAGGGAACAAGCGGAGGACTCGGAGGGAGCCAATAGGAGCGCACACGGCACCCCCCCAGCGGGTAAACATGCACCGGGGGGGGGGGGGTGATTTCGCTGGGGGGGGGGAGGTCACGCTGCACCTGGGGGGGGGACGCATCGGCGATCCGCCCCGGGGAACGCCGCTGCTTCTCTGTATGCGGCCACATGCGGCCGCGTGTCACCGAAAATGGCTAAGCGTGTCAGTACTGACACTCGTGTCATAGGTTCGCCATCATGGTGCTAGGTGGTGAGAGGCTGATATATGCAGACAGGGAGAGGGTTCCTGGGGTGATAATTTCTGAGGATCTGCAGGCTACAAAAGTGAGACAAGGCAGTGGCTGTAGCCAGAAGTATGCTAGGCTGTAATCAGCAGAAGAAAGTAGGTGTTGATGCCCCTGTACAAGTCATTGGTGAGGCCCCACCTGGAGTATTTTCAGTTTTAGAGGCCATATCTTGCTAAAGATGTAAGAAGACTTGAAGTGGTCCAGAGGAAGGTGACAAGAATGATATGGGGCTTGCGCCAAAGGATATATGAGAAGAGAATGTAAGACCTGAATATGTATACCCTAGAGGAGAGGAGGGGCAAGGAAGATAAGTACATAAGTGCTGCCATACTGAGACAGACCGAAGGTCCATCAAAGCTCAGCATCCTGTTTCCCACAGTGGTCAATCCAGGTTACAAGTACCTGGCAAGATCTCAAAACAGTATTATACATTTTGTGCTGCTTATTCTAGAAAAAAGCAATAGATTTTCCCCAAGTCCAGCTTAATAATGGCTTATAGATTTTTCTTTTAGGAAGCTATCCAAACCGTTTTTAAACCCTGCTAAGCTAACCGCTTTTACCATATTCTCTGGCAATGAATTCCACAGTTTAATTGCATGTTGAGTGAAGAAATATTTTCTCTGATGATTTAAATTTACTACTTTGTAGCTTCATTGCGTGCCCCCTAGTCCTAGTATTTTTGAAAGCGTAAACAAACAATACACGTATACCTGTTCCATTCCACACATTATTTTATAGACCTCTATCATCTCCGCTCAGCCGTCTTTTCTTCAAGCTCAAGAACCCTAGCCACTTTAGCCTTTCCTCATAGGGAAGTCGACCCATCCCCTTTATCATTTTCATTGCCCTTCTCTGTACTTTTTGTAATTCCAACTATATCTTTTTTGAGATGCGGTGACCAGAACTGCACACAGTAGGGTGAGGTGTGTAAGATTCTTGTATGTTGAATCCCTCAAGAACAAATGGAGGAACTGAAAGAGGAGGTGGTGAGGCTGAGGAACACTTGTGATTGATGAATATTTTAATTTATAAATTGTCTTGATTTGATATTTTGTTAATGTGCAGCACAGAAGAAAAATACTCCACAAATAAATCCAAAATGAACAAAGACAGTAGAGATAACAAAGGACAACGTGATGCTTCAGAGTCTTTAATGATCAATCTTTAAATGACTCAACACGGACCATGTTTTGGCTATAGGGCCTGCATCAGGAATCATGACTCCAAGTTAACTGGTAGAGGTTCTCAGAGAAGAGGACATTTCTCTGGGTGCCTGGAGAGTCTGTCAGTCTAAAAGGCTGTACTAGTTAGCTTGTAGTCACGACTCCTGATGCAGGCCCTATAGCCAAAACACAGCCCATGCCGAGTCGTCTGAAGATTGATCATTAAAGACTTTGAAGCATCGCATTGTCCTTTGTCATCTCCACTGGTTTGCTCATTATTAATGTGCATCACCATTTTAGATAAGTTGTAGAAATAGGAATTGAGCAAGCCAAAAAAGTAGGGTAAAGGGGTACCTTTCTAATACCATTTTGACTGGAACAGAACCAATATTCTACAAAAAGGTCTTTCGTTCATCCCAAGGTTGCCAGATGGGTGGTTTTCCCGCCTAATTGGCCGGCTTTCTGCGACCCGCTGCGGGAAATCTTTGACCGCTGCGGGTCGCGGTTTTTTGGGCGGCTTTGCGTTCGGGTGGGTGGGTTTTGTTTTGTTCTTCGGCTGCGGTTTTTGCGGCGCGGGGGGGCATGGTTAATGGCGTAGGGGGTAGAGCTGGTGATGAAGGGGTGGAGCTGGTGAAGAAGGGGGTGGAGTTGGTGACATAGGAAGTGGAGCTGTGAAAGTCGGGGGCGGGGGTGTGCGGTTTTGGGCGGGTTTAGAACTGGTTTGGGGTGGGAAAAATATTTAAATCTGGCAACCCTTCATCCCCACAGCTAAATAAAGGGCCTTATTCTATAATGGTAATACTCCTAACATTTATGCTCCTAAATTTATGCTCCTAAAATTTATGCCCCTAAATTATGAGTATAATCTTTTGGATCATAGATTAGGCTTGTAATTTAGGAGCGTAAATTTAGCAGCATATATTTTAGGAGCATAACCTTTATAGAATAAGACCAATAATGCTTTCCATACCAGGGTAGATCGGTTCAAATTTTCCAGAAAATTACAAATCATCATGCTTTTTCTAAATGTACTCTGACATAGGCGTAGTTTGACTGTTTCATTTGGGGGGGCAAAGAATGGGCGGAGCATATTAGCATATCATTTGCATATATACATATGCAAATGAATATGCTAATATGGAGGAAGGAAATGAAATTTACAGGCAAAATATCACAGATGCACATTTCAAAAAGCTGACACATTTCAATTAATAAATTATGAATAAAATACTTTTATTTACCTTTGTTGTCTGATCATTTAGTTTTTCTATTCGCTTTGTTCCCAGTGTCTTCTGTTTTATGCAGTGTCTTCTTTCCAGTAGGCTTCCCTCTGCTCCCCACCCTCCCAGTCCCATCCATCTCTTGCTCCTTCCCTCTGCTCACCATCCCTCCGTCCCATCCATCTTCTGCTCCTTCCCTCTGCTGTGCCTGACCTCTCCCAATCCCATCCATCTCCTGGTCCATCCCTCTGCTCCCCACCCCTCGCAGTCCCATCCATCTCTTGCTCCTTCCCTCTGCTCCCCACCCCTCCCAGTCCCATCCATCTTCTGTTCCTTCCCTCTGCTCACCATCCCTCCGTCCCATCCATCTTCTGCTCCTTCCCTCTGCTGTGCCTGACCTCTCCCAATCCCATCCATCTCCTGGTCCATCCCTCTGCTCCCCACCCCTCGCAGTCCCATCCATCTCTTGCTCCTTCCCTCTGCTCCCCACCCCTCCCAGTCCCATCCATCTTCTGTTCCTTCCCTCTGCTCACCATCCCTCCCAGTCCCAACCATCTCTTGCTCCTTCCCTCTGCTCCCCACCTCTCCCAGTCCCATCCATCTTCTGTTCCTTCCCTCTGCTCACCATCCCTCCGTCCCATCCATCTTCTGCTCCTTCCCTCTGCTGTGCCTGACCTCTCCCAATCCATCCATCTCCTGGTCCATCCCTCTGCTCCCCACCCCTCGCAGTCCCATCCATCTCTTGCTCCTTCCCTCTGCTCCCCACCCCCCCCAGTCCCATCCATCTTCTGTTCCTTCCCTCTGCTCACCATCCCTCCGTCCCATCCATCTCTGCTCCTTCCCTCTGCTGTGCCTGACCTCTCCCAATCCCATCCATCTCCTGGTCCATCCCTCTGCTCCCCACCCCTCGCAGTCCCATCCATCTCTTGCTCCTTCCCTCTGCTCACCTCCTCTCCCAGTCCCATCCATCTCCTGCTCCTTCCCTCTGCTTCCCACCCCTCCCAGTCCCATCCATCTTCCCTCTGCTCCCCCCCCCCCCACGAGGTCCAAGATGGTGACTCTGTTTACCCCCTCTCTTCCTCCCTCCCTCCGGTGCAGGCAACAATCTTCAGCTTTTTCAGCGTTCCTGGCAGCGGTAGCGATGTACACGCTGCCTTCGGTCTGCCCCGGAAGCCTTCTCTTCAAGTTCCTGTTCCCACCTATGCGGGAACAGGAACTTGAAGAGAAGGCTTCGGGGCAGAGCCAAAGGCAGCGTGTACAATGCTACCGCTGCCAGGAACGCTGGAAAAGACTGCTGCCTGCGCCGGAGGGAGGGAGGAAGAGAGAGGGGCATAGGCGGTCGGTGGCCCAACTGTTTGGGGAGGCTAAAGGGGGCGGGGTTAGGGGTGGAGCCAGGGGCGGAGCTTATAGCCACAATTAACACAGAAAAAAAATAAGTAAAAATAAAATAGTCACAATACCTTTTATTAAATTTAGATATTAGATATGTATCATATGTCAAAGAATAAAGTGGTTGCTCAAAGCATATACTAACCACAATCGCTCAACTGCAAAACACTATGCACAAATTTGTGCAAAAACATACTCAAACCTTACTGTACCATAACACTAGGCAGACCCTAATACACCAATATACTACCCATATAGAAAATGCAGACCGTCAACAATATGAAACAAGGGATCATAATATCACAATTCTCATGTAGAGCCACAAAACACCCTTTTAGGGTGGATAGTGTTCACAATGAGCTCCTTTTATTAACAACTATATATAGATCCTTCAAGAGGTAGTGTGTCATGATTTAGGCTCTAAAACCCTTTCTGATGTTTTGGTGCCACCTCAGTAATGCCAATACACAATCTCTCCACTGCAAAACACTATACACAAACTTGTGCAAAAACACACTCATAACCTTAGCAAACCATAACAGCACTAATTCCAAGGACAGGATGAGCTACAACCTTATGCGTGGAAAAGCAGCACTGTAATTACACCGGGCTCTAAAACACCAGTACACAACCTATTGAAACAAAAAAAAAAGGGCTGTAAATACTACACACTAGTAGAATACTGCACCTTGATTACACATGAAAAACACATGACACAACAGATATGAAGGCAAAACTGGAAAGTTACCTCAAGAAGTCAGACTCAGCATGCAGCAATACTAGAAAAATTGAAACTTACATGCAAAATATCACAGATGCACATTTCCAAAAGCTGACATATTCCAGTTAATAAATTCTGAATAAAATACTTTTTTCTACCTTTGTTGTCTGATCATTTAGTTTTTCTATTCTTTGGTCCCAGTGTCTTCTTTCCATTTGATATTTTTTCTCTCAACATGTCCACCATCCTCCTGTGTCCTTATGCGTCCTGTCTACCATCTGTAGCCCTGTCCTTATCCTTTCTCCAGTTTCAGCATCTGCCCTCAAAGTGTTCCAATCCAGCCCTTAAATTCAGCAATTTCCCCTCCATCCAAATCCAGCATGTCTCCCCTCCATCCATGTGCATGAACTTCCTCTGTCTTTCCTCCCCTCCATCCATGTCCGGCATTTCTCCTCTCTCCCTTCCACTCCATCCGTGTGCATCTCCTTCTTCCCTCCCCTCCATCCATCCATGTCTTTCTCTTCTACCCTTCCATCCAGTGTCATCCCTCTTTCTCTCTCCATCCTTCTACCCATTACCCTCTCCCAATCCTTCCGTCTATTGTCTCCCTCTCCTTCCATCCATTGTCTCCCTCTATCTCCCTTCCTTCTAAACAGTTCTCTCTCTCGACCCTTTTCCATTCAGCATGTCCTCTCTATCCCCATCCTTCCAGTGTCTTTCCTCTTTCCCTCCCTACCCTTACGTCCAGTGTCTTCCCTCTTTCTGCCCCCTCCTTCCAGCATTTTCCCTCTTTCTCCCTCCTTTCATTCAGCATTTCTCCGTCTGACAGCTAGGGTCTGCCCCAGTTTCTCCCCAGCAGCTTCTCTCTCTCTCTCCCCATCTTTCCACTAATCTCTCTCTCTCTCCTCTTCCATCCAGCATCTTCTCTCTGGCTCTCCCATGCTCTCTTCCATGTCCCCTCTTTCGCTCCCCATCTCTCTCTGGCTCTCCCCTGCTCTCTTCCATGTCCCCTCTTTCGCGCCCCATCTCTCTCTGGCTGTCCCCTGCTCTCTTCCATGTCCCCTCTTTCGCTCCCCATCTCTCTCTGGCTCTCCCATGCTCTCTTCCATGTCCCCTCTTTCTCTCCCCATCTCTCTCTGACTCTCTCCTGCTCTTTTGCATGTCCCTGGCTCTCCCCTGCACTTTTCCACTTTCTCTCTCTCTCTCCTCCAGCGTCCTCATGCATCCTACCTTTCTCTTCCCTCCCCTTCTTGCTCCCATCACTCTCACTCCTTTCTCCACCCCCCTTTTCCTATTCCCTGCCATTGCTTTCCTTCCTCCCTGTTCCCCTTAGATGTGGCACCTCACATCCTCCTCTCTCCACCCCCTTTCCCTTTGGTCTAGCAGCTGGCTGGCATAATGCATCGCTCTCCCCCCCCCCCCCGGACTAGTTCGGTATCGCTTTCCCCCTCCGCTCCTGTCATGTCTTTGAACGTCGAGGATTCCTTCCGGTAGCAGCAGAATTGGCAATGATGTAAGCGCTGCTTTCAGCCTGCCCCAGAAGCCTCCTACGCGGGAAACTGTACAGAGAGTGCTTCCGGGGCAGGCTGAAAGCAGCGCTTTTCCATGGACAGGATCTTCTAGCCACACCCCTTGAATATACGCCACGATGACGTGCGTGACCCGGCCATCCAATAGCAACGCTTTAAAAAGAAAGCAAAGAATTAGCGGATTCCCGCCCATACATATGGTATAAATACCCTTGACAGCTCAGACCAGTCAGTTTTATTTTTTCCGCGATTGACAGCGACCCGGTTTTTTCTATTTACTCAGTTAGTCAGTCAATTAATTTAAATTTATCACGTTATGTCTCAAAAGAAAACGGGGTTTAAGGCTTGCGCTACATGCCCCCGTAAATTATCTCTCACAGATACACATTTTAGATGTTTGAGGTGTTTAGGTGAACATCACGATACCAAGTCCTGTTTTGCTTGTAAAAATATGTCTCAGAAATCTTTGGACATTAGGGCGTTTAAACTACATCAGTATCTAACAGCGCCTCAGTCTGACACTCGATCGGTCAGCTCCTCTGACAAAGCTTCACCACATATGGCGGCCACAACAGCAGCAGCTTCAACGCTTCAGGATGTGGCCATTCTCCCTGCTCTCCCCCTTGCCTTAGTGCCCGGGGATCAGGAGGCGTCCATTCCTGCTCTCCCCCTTGCCTCAGTGCCCGGGGATCAGGTTGTTTCAATACAAAATGGACAGCAGACTTCGAGGAGAGAAGTCACTGACATCGAGGTCAGTTCTCGAGATCGACGTCGGCATCATAGATCTTCGAGATCAGCTGATGCTCGACGTCGTCATGACAACCCTCGACGTCGTAAAAGGTCAGCCAGCTCGACTTCGAGCAATGGATCCATGATCGATGCCAGGCAGGTTAGTGCACGGCACCATCGACATTCCTCAAGATATGAGTGTTTTCCTCGAGGCAGAAGCACTGTCCAATCCAGTTCTTCTTCTTCTTCTTCTGCTTCTCCTCACAAAAAGCGATGCAGAAGGCAGGCTCGATCACCCTCCCGCTCTGTTAGATGCAGGGGATCGACTCGGTCTATTTCTCATGCCTCCTCTAGAGGGCGTTCTTCCACTTCTTCCACTACACAATTGAAAATAGTGGATTTGCTAACGAAGTTGTTAGAAAACCAGCAAAAAATACAGCAGCCTGCAGTTCATTCTGACTCAATTTCTCTACCTCATTCACCTCAGAGGCAGCAATTATGTGCCTTTTCTCCTTCACCTTTGGTGCAAGACGAATTGTCAGTGAAGTCATTAGTAAATTCACCACCTCCTTCAGTGGATTCTTCGCATCATTCACACAAGACTACCACAGGACAAGATTTACCTGTGCTTCCACCTATTCCTTCCACGTCTCAGGAAGAGACTCTTCCTGTTCAAGATGAGTCTTATACAAAATTTTTACACAAATTAGTGACTACTTTGCATATACCCCTTACATCTCAAGGGGAGATTTCTGAAGGTAAAAGATCTGTCACTAAATATTTAAATTTAGTCAAGCAATCAATAGCCTTGCCTATACCGCAGGTGCTTCAAGATCATCAAAAATTAGTTTGGTCCACACCTTATTCAATTAGACCTACACAAAGGTCGTTAGATAATAAATATAAGGTTCAGGATTCTCTGGGTCATGAAAAGTTGCAACTTCCTCATGCATCTTTGGTAGTCAAATCAGCCATGAGACGAAGTAAGTTACAGAAAGATATCACCAACCATCCACCACCAAAAGATTTGAAATTTATGGACATTCTAGCACGGAAAACTTTTCAGTCTTCCATGTTGTCAGCACGTATTGCAATTCACATGTTCCATCAGATTGAATACCTTTATACCATCATGGAAGACTTATCTAAATTACAATCATTGATTCAGCAACAGAACATGCCACTTTTTCAGCAAATTCTGCTGAATTTAGAAGACAGTTCTAAACAAATGATCCGAACTATTCATGATCAGTTTGACACTTCGGTCAGAACTGCGGCTACTTCTATTGCATCCAGACGTTTGTCATGGCTAAGAGCGTCGGCATTAGGAGAAGATGTTCATGACAAAGTAGCTGATGCTCCTTGTCTTGGGGATTCTTTGTTTGGAGATAAAGTAAAACAGTTAATTGAGGGTCTTAAAGAAGATTGTACAACGTTAGATACGTTAGAGCAGGATAAACAACAACCTTCAAAATCAAACTATAAACGCTTGCCTTATTTTAATACTAAGAATAGATTTTTTCAAAGGAAATCTTTTCCTCCTCAACGGTCAACTTCTCATTTTAAATCTCAGTATCACCGATACAATTTTCATCCTAGACCGGTTAGAGAAAGGCGTTCTCAGAAGCCTATTCAACCACATCAGACGCAAAAGCTTACACCATCTTTTTGACCCTTCCCAGACCCAACATCCGGTGGGGGGCAGGATTCAACATTTTTTCCCTGCTTGGAGATCAATAACAACAGACAAGTGGATTCTGGAGATTGTTCAACATGGTTATTGTCTGGTATTTTCACAAACCCCACCTTTTCGATCATCTACACATCTCCATGTCCCCAGTTCTCAACTGTTTCAATTACGTCAAGAAGTATGCAGACTTCTTCAACTCAATGCTATAGAGATTGTACCTGCTCACGACATAAACAAGGGCTTTTACTCCCGATTTTTTTCTCATTCCCAAAAAAGATGGAGGTCAAAGAGCGATACTAGATCTCCGGCATCTCAACAAGTTTCTCCCAAAACAACGATTTCGAATGACATCGTTACAAGTCATTCTCCCTCTATTGAATCAGGGAGCATGGTTTTCAGCCATAGACCTACAGGATGCTTACCTACATATTCCTGTTCATCCCTCTTCAAGACGATTTCTTCGGTTTGTCTGTCAAGGGCAACATTACCAGTACAAAGTTCTGCCTTTTGGTCTAACATCAGCTCCAAGGGTGTTCTCGAAGTGTGTCATAGCACCAGTGGCTCAATTACATCGACAAGGAATTGTCCTTTTCCCATATCTCGACGATTGGCTGATTGTAGCACAGTCTTCTCAGCAGAATCTTCAAGATTTACAAACTACCATTGTGCTTCTCGAAAAGTTAGGTTTAGTGATCAATTACAAAAAATCACATTTGATCCCAACACAAAGATTGACTTTCATCGGAGCGGATCTGGTGTCATACGAGTCTCTAGCGAAGTTACCGCTCCTTCGAGCTCAATTGCTTATCCAATTAGTTCACTATCTTCAATCACTGAAAATCATAACAGCTCGGGTTCTTCTCATTCTGTTAGGTCATATGGCATCAACAGTTGCAGTACTTCCACTAGCACGCCTGCACATGAGACCTTTACAGTGGTATTTAAAGAACAGGTGGATTCAGTATCAAGATCCACTTACTTCAAGGATTCTTCTATCCTCCCGAATCAAACGTCAGCTCTCTTGGTGGACACATCAACACAATCTCTTGGTAGGAGCACCTTTCCAGTCACCTCTTCCAACAAAAGTTCTTACCACAGACGCATCCAAAGTGGGATGGGGAGCGCATATCGACCACTTCTCGACACAAGGCTGCTGGACCACTCAAGAGAAGAGTTATTCCATCAATCTTCTAGAATTGAGGGCAGTCAGATTAGCTATTCAAACTTTTCACCATCTTCTTCGATCCCAAGTGATACAAGTTCGTATAGACAATCAAGTAGCAATGTTTTACATCAACAAGCAAGGAGGTATGGGTTCTCTTCATCTATGTCAAGAAGCTGTCACACTCTGGAACCTAGTTCTCTCCCTCAATTCGGTGATTCAAGCAATTTATCTACCAGGTCGGGAGAATCAGATTGCAGATGTGTTAAGCAGGAGTCTTCAACCTCACGAATGGTCACTGAAGACCATAATTATTCACGATCTGTTCCAGATGTGGGGCTGGCCTCTAGTAGATCTTTTTGCCTCCCCACAGAACAACAAATGTCAGAGATTTTGTTCAAGGTGGCCTGCAAAGAACAGAATAGCAGAGGACGCATTTGCTATCCGTTGGACAAATTCTCTTGTTTTATGCATTCCCTCCAATCCCTCTTATTCCAAGAGTGTTGCAGAAAGTTCTCCAAGACAAATCATCACTCATTCTAATAGCGCCGTATTGGCCGAGACAGGTGTGGTTTCCTGTGCTAACCCAGTTAACTATCCGACCACCACAATTTCTGCCTCTAGTTCCAGACCTTCTTTCACAGAACAATGGTCAGCTTCTACACCCAAATCTCAACCACCTCCAGCTCACTGCGTGGTATCTTCAAATCAATCATTAGTTTTTTCTCAACCAGTTCTTGCAGTCTTGTTGGCTTCCAGGAAGCACTCGACTCGAATGGTTTATGCCTCAAAATGGAGAAGATTTTGTCATTGGTGTACAGCACATCAACTTGACCCAGTGTCCTGTTCAATTTCTTCCTTATTGGAATATTTCCTTTCTTTATCTAATTCACAACTAGCTGCATCTTCAGTAAAGGTACATGTTGCGGCGATTTCTGTTTTTCATGATTCAATTGATGGTTGCACTGTCATGTCACATCCCATCACTAAACGATTTTTGAAAGGGTTATTTAACCTTAAACCTCCGATTCAATTACCTCCAGTAGTTTGGGATTTGAATTTAGTTTTAGAAAAACTTATGGAACCTCCTTTTGAACCTCTTCAAGAAACAACCCTTCAATATCTTACCTGGAAAACCCTGTTTCTTATAGCTATTACTTCAGCTCGAAGAATTGGGGAATTACATGCACTGGTATATTACAGTCCTTATACTCAAGTTTTACATGATAAAGCGATACTACGTCCTCATCCGAAGTTTCTGCCAAAGGTAGTTTCTTCGTTTCATATAAATCAATCTATTGTTTTACCAGTGTTTTTTCCTCCTCCACATCAATCTGTTCAACACAGTAGGTTGCACACATTGGATTGTACCAGAGCATTATCCATTTATTTGCAACGTACATCAAATAGTCATAGACCTTCACAGCTTTTTTTATCATACAATAGTAAGGCTCAACAGCCAATATCAAAACGAACTTTATCATCATATGTGACTCAGTGTATAAATTTTTGTTATAAACAGCATTCATCACATCCTCATGTTACTGCTCATAAATTACGTTCAATGGCGGCCTCTACTGCATTTCTACATAGAGCACCTCTTATTGATATCTGTAAAGCAGCTACCTGGTCCTCTCTGCATACGTTTTCAAAGCATTACTGTTTGGATGCAGCTTCACGGGCAGATTCATTGTTTGGACTGTCAATACTGCGGGAGGCTATGAAACCGACAACTGTCCTCCTCCTCCTATCACAGGTAACAGATCTCCAACATGGGATTTACTTTATACTTCATGTTAATGATTGCATGTTTTGGTTACCTGTGTTGGCTTGGGAGTCTTCAAGGGGTGTGGCTAGAAGATCCTGTCCATGGAAAAATCTTAGTTTCTTACCTGTAACGGTAGTTTTCCGTGGACAAAGGATCTTCTAGCCACACCATCCCTCCCTACCCTCCCTGGTTGTCGTAGCTATATTATTAAACTGACTGGTCTGAGCTGTCAAGGGTATTTATACCATATGTATGGGCGGGAATCCGCTAATTCTTTGCTTTCTTTTTAAAGCGTTGCTATTGGATGGCCGGGTCACGCACGTCATCGTGGCGTATATTCAAGGGGTGTGGCTAGAAGATCCTTTGTCCACGGAAAACTACCGTTACAGGTAAGAAACTAAGATTTACATCATTGCCAATTCTGCTGCTACCGGAAGGAATCCTTGACATTCAAAGACGACGTGACAGGACAGGAGCGCAGGGGGAGAGCGATACTGCAGTAGTCGGGGGGGGGGGGGTGGCGGTAATGATCGCGCGGTCCACGGGAGGGAGATGTTCAAGGCAGCGGGAGCTGCACCCGGGGTGGTCCAGTCCGGTCCAGTCTGCCCTGCCTTTGCTGCACTTCTGGCTGGGGAGGCTTAGCCTCCCCAAGCCTCTTATACCGGGCGCCTATGGAGAGGGGTAGAGGTACACGCTCCTCTCCGTCCGCTTGGCTTCCCTGCCCTCTCTGTCTGCGTCCCGCCGAAAGGAAATGACGTCAGAGGAAGGCGGGACGCAGCTAGAGAGGGCAGGGAAGCCAAGCGGATGGAGAAGAGCGAGTGCCTGCATGTGGTTTTTTGTTTTTTTTTAACTAATGGCGCGGCGGCGCCTCGCGTCGTTTGGGGGGGCATTGCCCCCCCTCGCCCCCCCCCAGTCTACGCCTATGGTACTCTGACCATAGATAATCCCGTGGTCAAAAATCCCTCTACCTGGCTACCTCCTGGACCTATTGACCCCTTGATTCAGGCATTCAGTTCCCGCATGGAACAAGACCTACAGAAGACTAAACAAAAGAAAAGAAGACCACACTTCTATAATCTGACTAAATGAATAGGCAGGCATTGACATGTAAGACAGTATATTTTAACCATTTGACATAGCAGGAAGTTTCTTCCTTTTATTATTGAGTTTCCTTCACTGATCAATAAGGTTTACATTCCACAGGAGTTCACTTTATTCCAAACACACACTTATTCCTTTTTACCTGTAAATATCTCTACGTAAGAAGTTTTTGGACCGCTTAAAATTGGTTTGCAATAGAAAGAATGAGTCACTCCTGGACCTTCATATAATACATCATCAGTAATATCACTCTACCGCTTTCGTTCACGAACATGTAAGCATTCGCAGAAAGCACCCTCGCTTAACCATAGTTACTTTCAGCGCATGTGAGCTTGCTTGTTTGAAAACAGTTTTGGCGCCAAGAATGTTGTTAGCTTAGCTCTATAATTTAAGGCTTACTTCAGTCTGGTATGGTGCAGCTTTACGTTTTGGCACTGCTGGAAGCTTTCTTATGACGAGACGTTGTTTGGGTTGTGAATCTCCTTTACATGTACAGCCTATTTTTGTAGCATATTACTGGTACTATTTTTACAACTGATAGCACTGTACCTTCAGCGGTTGCTGTGTCCGAGCCACTTTTATTGACCTGCGTCACAAATTTGTTCACCCATTCCATCTCACTATTTTTTCTAATAGTACGTAACTTTTTAAATAAGGTTCTATTTATATTGTGACACCTCTGGCTAGACGAATTCTTTGGCCTGCCTTCACCTTTTATATCCGTTCCTGTTTATCCACGGCTCATTTACTCTTCTTTCTTCTGTGTTGCCCAGCAGCTGGTTTTAACACTGTTCCTGAAACACTGTTTTAATCCTTTTGCATCCGAATCGAGCTGTGCTGAGATCCTGCATGCTGCATATTGAATTACACCAAAGGTCAAGGTCAATATTTTCTTATACTCTGTTTTCAGAGGTGTTTTCAAGAGGCTTTCATATGCATTGATACAGCAGAGTTTAGTATATAACAAGCTGTGTCAGCCATTTAAAAAATATATATTTTTTTTAAATGATATTTTTTTAAAGTGTTTCTACATTTCTAGTCACATCTTGAGTTAAAATTCTATGTACAAGTGGTCTTTTGTGGGAAGCCATTATGTCCTTATGTTATATATTGTAGAACTTTTTAAAATCTATATCACTCCTCAATTTGTTTACATTTCATGTTTTTTAATGTCTCTTCAAAAGATGATATCCTATATAATCTTTTCTGAATTTACGTATGCACTTGTAATCTCTGCTTACTGTACATTATAAGTTAATATTCTTGTATAGCCTGGCCTCTTTTGAAGACTTTTTATGCTCTTATGTTAATATATTGTAAATATATATCAGCTTTTAATATTGATTCACATTTCATGGTTTTGTAAAAACATAATTTCTTTTATATACATATTTGTATACACGTTTTTTCAATGAGCATTATTTATTTAATATGTTGCCATTGTTTTTAATGTTTTGTTAAAGTTCTTAGTCATATGCTAATGTTTTAAAATATATATTCTAATTATAATATGTTTTGATATTTATATTCTTATATTGATCTATTTATAGATCTATTTGTAGACTCCTGAAGCAGGTGCTGTCACACAGAAACACAGCTGCTATGTCGAGTCTTTTGAGCAGGGTTGCCAAGTGGAAAATTTTTTTCCCACCCAAACCAGCCTAAATCCAGCCCAAAACCCGCCCAAACTCAAACCCCGCCCCTGACACCCCCACCCCCGCGTCATCACCCAGCCCCCGCCGTCATCAACCCCGCCCCGCCGTCATCAGCCCCGCCTCCCCATCATCGACCCCGCCCACAACATCACTAACCCCGCCCAAAACGTCACTAACCCCGCCCCCCGCAGCCGAAAAAACCGCCCAAAAAACAGCCCAAAAGACCAAAAAGCAGCCCAAAAAAACGCAACCCGCCGCGGGCAAAAATTTCCCGCGGCGGGTCGCGGAAACCACCCAATTGGGCGGTAAAACCGCCCACCTGGCAACACTGCTTTTCAGTCATTTTGGTGTATCTTAAATAAATTTTATATACAAGGTCCTTTTCGTGTTTCCTGTGGCCTTTGGAAGTACCTACCCCTTTACCCTACTCTTTCAGCTTGCTTACAATGTTGGTATGGATTCCTGTTCCTCCACTTTTTGTGGTTCTTCCTTTCAGTGAACTAGGAATTGAGACATACTGGTCAGCGTGTCTTAAGTTTCGCTAAAATTTTAGAACAGAATCTGCTGATCCCTTTTCTAAAATACAGGAGAAATAGACATTAATGAGCTGGGTGCGTGCATCATAAACCGCCATTTTTTAAATATAAACAGGTATAATATGGGCAGGTACAAAACCAGCACATGAACGGTTATGTGCTGACACGTTATTGGCATAATCGAACGGTGCCGGCCATCTATATGGCCGGCGCCGCAAAGCAGTCCCGAACCGTATTATCGAAAAAGATGGCCGGCCATCTTTCATTTCGATAATACGGTTGGGGCCGGCCAAATGTCAGAGATGGCCGGGTTTGAGATGGCCGGCATCGGTTTTTCGCCAATAATGGAAACTAATGCCGGCGATCTCAAACCCGGCCAAATCCAAGGCATTTGGTCGTGGGAGGAGCCAGCATTTGTAGTGCACTAGTCCCCCTGACATGCCAAGACACCAACCGGGCACCCTAGGGGGCACTACAGTGGACTTCAAAATTAGCTCCCAGGTGCATAGCTCCCTTACCTTGGGTGCTGAGCCCCCCAAATCCCCCCCAAAACACACTCCCCACAACAGTATACCACTACCATAGCCCTTAGGGATGAAGGGGGGCACCTACATGTGGGTACAGTGGGTTTGGGGGGGGGGGGTTTGGAGGGCTTAACATTTACCACCACAAGTGTAACAGGTAGGGGGGGATGGGCCTGGGTCCACCTGCCTGAAGTGCACTGTACCCACTAAATACTGCTCCAGGGACCTGTATACTGCTGTCAGGGAGCTGGGTATGACATTTGAGGCTGGCATAGCGCCTGGCAAAAAAAATTTTTTTTTGGGTGGGAGGGGACTGGTGACCACTGGGAGAGTAAGGGGAGGTCTTCCCCGATTCCCTCCGGTGGTCATTTGGTCAGTTGGGACACCTTTTTGAAGCTTGGTCCTGAAAAAAAGGGACCAAGTGAAGCCGGTGAAATGCTCGTCAAGGCTGGATTTCTTTTTTCCATTATCGGGCGAAGCCGGCCATCTCGTGACACCGCCCCATCCCGCCTTCACTACCCTACCAACACGCCCCCTTGAAGTTTGGTCGGCTCCGCGACGGAAAGCAGTTGGCGCCAGCCAAAATCGGCTTTCGATTATACCGATTTGGCCTGGTTCAGGAGGTGGCAGGCCATCTCCCGATTTGTGTCAGAAGATGGCCGGCGATCTCCTTCGAAAATAAGCTGGATAACCGGTTATGTTTCTGACTGCAAATATAATCAGTTATCTTTGTGATCTTAGAAACATAGGTCCCTGTTTACTAAGCCACGCTGTAGCTCGCTAATGTTTTTAGCATGCAGTAAAAATTAGTGCACACTAAGACTAGAGACACCCACAGGGTGCATCATAGTAAACATAGCCCAAAATCAGTTATTATTCTGACGCTGGCACAGTGACCAGTTTTTCTTGCCAGTTTGGATTTTGGGAGACAAAAACTACTGGGGGATTAAGAGGGCAATAGCCCTAATCCCTCCAGTGAAGTGTTGCTCAGTAGTAGCTAGTTCTCAAATCTAAACATTCTTGGTAGAAAGTGTATCTCCCGATATTGATCTTTTAGGACATAGACATTTAGGGCTCTGTTTACTAAGTTGCGCTAGCGTTTTTAGCACGTGCACAAAATTAGTGTTCGCACTAACTATGTAGGCGCCCATAGGAATATTGTGGGCGCCTACACAGCTAGCTTACGCTAATGGTTTGCGCATGCTAAAAGCACTAACATGCCTCTAGCGTGGCTTAGTAAATGGGGCCTTAGTCCCTTTCTGAAATGGGGACTAAGGGCTAGATTCTATATATCATGCCTAAAAAATCAGCACACAAAAAAAACCAAAAATACCTAGGGCTATTTTGTAAATCATGCCTAAATTTAGGCATGGTTTATAGAGTACGCCCAACACCCATTTTGTGCGACTATATTTAGTTGTGTCCATTTAAGTCAATGACAACCTGGTATAAAATTTGCCAGTTAAATTAGGTATGGAATGGGCATCGTGTGATCAAACAGTGTTGTTTTAAGCCTTTTAAAATGTATTGGATATTTTCCTGCATTAACTATGGGGCCCTTTTTATAAGTTGCGGTAGACTCTACGCGCGTGCAGAGCGTGCCCAAATGAGACTACCGCCAGGCCAGCGCACCCTCCTAGTTGTAATTTCAGATTTGGTGTGCGCCCATAATGTGTGGGTGAATTATTTATTTATTTCCTCCTACATGGCACTGGTTCTGGCGGCAGACTTGTACGGTCTGTGCCCTGACTAAGGCAGGTACAAATCAAGGTAAGGTTTACACATATGTTTGTCTTGTTGGGCAGACTGGATGGACCGTGCAGGTCTTTTTCTGCCGTCATCTACTATGTTACTAACCGGTCACCACGCGTGTAGTGCGTGAGCCTTTACCGCTAGATCAGTGGGTAGCATTAAGGGCTTAGGCCAGTTTTGGGCACGTGCTGGTTTCATTTTTACCGCAGGCCCTTTTCCCGTCCCGTTAAGAAAAACCTTTTTTTGTAGATGCAGTAAAAACTGGCCCAGCGTGAGCCCAGTACACGCACCTACACTACCGCAGGCTACTTTTTACTGTGGCTTCGTAAAAGGGCCCCTATGTCTTGAAGTGTATTTCTCTTATTTGGCCAGCAGGTGATGTTTTTTTGTTGTAGGCTGTTACAGAAAAAAAGAAAGAATGTTCTCTCTTTAGTTTAACACAAACAGAGGAGAAGCAGCATATTTTTGAAATGTTCTTGTTCTGGTCTCTGATTGGCCCAGGAGCTCATTTTCATTTGGAGAATACTGGCTTTTGCTCCAGTCTCAGCTAGGGAGAAAAGCGAGACAGATCTCTTTGCTGAGGCTCAGTGAATTATATGTCCTGATCTTCCCAGGTACATTTTAGAAAGTAAAACAAATGTTTAGTTAGTGTTATAATTGATCTATATTTCAGTTACCTGTTATTGTTTGCTGATTGCACTTCTTTTTGTTCATTGTTCAATATTTTTAAGATAATAAACAAGTTTCAGTTTATGGTCTCTTTGGACTGATAAAAAATACTGGTGGTTTGTATGTTGGGTCTGTGAATGTTTTCTGGAAACTGTGGAACCACTGGGAGTGTGGCTCCAATAACCTAGAAATCGCTGTGGATAATTTGAGAGCTGTTGGGACCCAGTCGGTGGGAGGAGGGTGCTATTGTATAGCACAGGTGCAGGCGGGCCTGAGCTGTGCTGGGGACAGACCCTCTAAGTGGCCATTGGGTAACCCCAGGTGGGTGGCTAGGCGTTTTGTGACAGACTTTTTAGTCCCTTTTTTTGGTAGCAGTGTGGTGAGATTGTCAGACTCAGTGCGTGGAGTGAGGGTCATCATCCACTGAGTGGTTCAGAGTATTTTTATCTGTAACGTCCAGACACAGAACAAAGTGAACAAGTGCAGCAGTAACAGGGTCCCATTCCTGTTCAGTATTTTTTTTTTGGTACTGTTAGCAGATTAGCAGCATGCTGATGGCAACTGGTAGTGACCAGCAAACACTAGATATGCCTGACCTAACACAATAGCAACCGGATAACCTCAGCAGGGAGGAGCTGCAGGACCGGCATGTGCAGAGTTCGCCTGGGGTGAGAGCAGACCCCTTGACTAACTGCCTTTGAAAAAATTTGCCGCCTCAGTGAGATTCCTCAGAAAGACTGGGTGCGCTATCTGAGAGGAAAGCTCACTAGTAGAGCACTTGAGGGTTTCAAAGACTGTCCATGGAGACGTGCTCCCAGTTTGAGAAGGTGCACAAAGTTTTGTTGAACTGTTATGCCATTACCCTCAAGACCTACAGACTAAAGTTCCGGACTTTGCAAAAGGGGGAGGATGATACTCATAGTCAGTTTGTGATCCAGCTACCAGCATCAGCGGTGGCTCAGTGGAGCTGAGGTTAAAACCCTGGAGGACTGCCAAAACCTGATTGTCCTGGAACAGTTTTTTCAGTGTTGTCATCCAGAGGTGAGGAAACATGTTCAAGATCACCAGCCCCATACTCTAGAGAAAGTGGCTGAGTTGACTGACATCTTTATGGCTAGCCATCTCTGGCTGGCAAAGAGAAACCATCCCTATCCATAGCAGCCAGGATCTAAGGGCAGCCATGGCCCTAAGCTAAATATCCCTGCATCCTCAGAGACTGTCAGCAAACCCTCTACTGTTCCCCTAAAACCTAAAGACTTTAGGCATGAACATTCTTGTTACCAGTGTGGGCATACTGGACATTTGAAAGAGGATTGCCCAGATAATCCCAAGCCTGCACTAAAGAGCCTTTCAGTTCGTGCACCTAAGCTGGTGTCCCGTCTAGGTAGTGGTGAGCCCTTAGGTTCTCTGAGGCCCGTAGGACCTCAGAGGACTGCCGCGCACCCCGGATCTTCACCCGCGGCGACCGCCGTTCACCGGAGGTTGAGCCCCCAGCTGCAGGCGGCCAGCGGGACTGCTGGAACCGCGGGGTGACAGCCGGCCTGGCTGAACACCAGCAACACAGTCCCGACTGAGTGGCTAGCAGGGACGGCTAGCGCTGCAAAAGCACAGTCTCTGGATGCGGCTAGCAAGGACGGCTAGCTGAAGGAACACAGTCTCTGAGGGTGGCTAGCAAGGACGGCTAGCGGAAGGAACACAGTCTCTGAAGGTGGCTAGCAAGGACGGCTAGCAGGACGAAGAACACAGTCTCTGAGGGTGGCTAGCAAGGACGGCTAGTGAAAGGAACACAGTCTCTGAAGGTAGCTAGCAAGGACGGCTAGCAGAACGAAGAACACAGTCTCTGAGGGTGGCTAGCAAGGACGGCTAGCGGAAGGAACACAGTCTCTGAGGGTGGCTAGCAAGGACGGCTAGCGGAAGGAACACAGTCTCTGAGGGTGGCTAGCAAGGACGGCTAGCAGGACGAAGAACACAGTCTCTGAAGTGGCTAGCAAGGACGGCTAGCAGGACGAAGAACACAGTCTCTGAGGTGGCTAACCAGGACGGCTAGCAGGACGAAGAACACAATCCCTGAAGTGGCTAGCAAGGACGGCTAGCAGGACGAAGAACACAATCCCTGAAGTGGCTTCTGACATTTGAAACGGAAGCCCCGAGCCCTCCTTGTTCCGGGGTTTAAATCCCCCGCCCGTCCATCCTCTCCCTGGAGAAGAGCCAATCCCTGTAGCCCTGACAGGCAAGGATGGCCGGGATTGGAGGAACCGCCTCGCAGGCGGAGTTCCTCCTGCCATGCACCAATCCGGCGCAAGGGGGCGGGACTTGCAATCCTCTCAGCTCCGGTCGGGGAGACAACGACGCCGCCGCCATCTTGGCCGGCGTCCTCCCTTCCCTGGGGCCGGCGTTCGTTCCCGCGGGTCGCCAGCCTTGGGCCGCCCCGTGGAAGTGCCGGCCCCGTAGGCGGCCTGTCTCTGCCGCACCGGGGCCCGCCGCGGGAGCACTGGTAAGGTCCCGAAACGGGACAGTATCCTTCCCGGATGCCTCCTTTCCCCCGGGCCCGGGTTTGGAAGGATACCGGGCGTGGAAGGCTTTGACCAACTCCGGAGCATGTACATTTGCCGCGGGCTCCCAGGAGTTGTCTTCGGGGCCAAAGTTCTTCCATGACAATAGGTAATATAACTTCCCCCGCCGCTTCTTTGAATCCAGAACATCCTCCACCTCATACTCTGGATCGGGATCTGCTTCAAGATCTTCGGTCTCCTGCCGTTGGGGGTGCCATCGAGATCCTTGAAGCTTTTCAATAGGGAAATATGGAAGGCGTTATGCACCCGCAGGGTCCTAGGCAATCGCAACCGATAAGTCACAGCTCCAATTCGAGATTGGATTGCAAACGGTCCAATATACCGAGGTCCCAATCTCCGCGAGGGTACCCGAAGTCGGAGATATTTGGTGCTTAACCAGACCTTCTGCCCTGGTTGCAAGTCGGGAGCGGGTCTCCGATGCCGATCTGCGAAGACCTTGTACTTGGTGGCTGCCTTCTGTAGTTGTTCTCGGGCCATTTCCCAAACTCTTTGCAGATCTGCCAGAGTCACATTAACCATGGGGGTCGGAGATCCAGACGGGAAAGGTGCTGGCAGTCGAGGATGTCGTCCATACACCAAGAAGAATGAAGAGTCTCCCGAGGCCGAGTGGACACTGTGGTTATATGCAAACTCGGCCCAGGGAAGTAGGGAGACCCAGTTATCTTGGCGTTTGTTGACAAACGCTCGTAGGAACCCTTTTAACGTTTGGTTCGCCCTCTCGACCATGCCATTGGTTTGGGGATGGTATGCTGATGAGAAATGGGTCTTCACCCCCAATGCTGTACACAAGGCCCTCCAGAAGCGCGAGGTGAATTGGGGGCCCCGGTCACTAATAATCCGAAGAGGCAGCCCGTGGAGTCGAAAAATATGTTGAATGAAGAGTTGAGCCAATGCGATCGCCGAAGGAAGTCCTGGCAAGGGAACGAAATGGGCCATTCGGGAAAAACGGTCAATTACCACCCAAATCACCGTATGTCCCCGGGAACCGGGGAGGTCGGTGATAAAATCCATGGAAAGTTCCGTCCAGGGCCCTGTCGGTACGGACAGTGGTTGTAGCTTCCCTATGGGGGTCCCGATCACCGGTTTGATCCGGGCGCACACAGGACAGGTGGTGACAAATTGAAGAATGTCCCGTCTCATCTGAGGCCATTGATACTGTCTGGTAATGAGCCGCAGAGTCTTTTGATACCCGAAATGTCCCCCCCATCGGGACGAATGCCCCCATTGCATTACCTTCGCTCGTTCAGCGGCCGGCACTAGTTCCTTAGCAGGAGCCACCTCCCCCACGGCCGCGCTGAGGCAGGCCGGATCCAACATGGAATGGGTTTCCTTAGTCTCCTCAGGAACCTCAAACGCTCTGGAGAGGGAATCCGCAGGGGTATTCTGAGCAGCCGCCCGAAAAACTAATTGAAAATGAAATCTGGCGAAAAACAATGACCACCGGGCTTGTCGGGGATTGAGCCGTTGAGCCTCTTGTAGATACAGTAAATTCTTGTGGTCAGTGATCACTGTGAATCGATGTTCCGCCCCCTCCAGCAGATGTCTCCATTCCTGTAGGGCTAATTTCAATGCTAAGAGCTCTCTGTCCCCTACTGTATAATTGCATTCCGCCGGGGAGAATCTACGAGAGAAGAAAGAGCAAGGCTGACGCCGGCCCTTGGAATTCACTTGCGAGAGGACCGCCCCGGCTCCCAACGCAGACGCGTCCACCTCCACAATAAAGGGTTTCTCAGGATCCGGGGCTAGCAAAATGGACGCTGATTTAAAGGCCTCTTTCACCTGGCGAAAGGCCACTTGCGCCTCGGGCGGCCAGTCCCGGACGTTGGCGTTTTTTCTAGTAACGGCCGTCAGCGGCGCAGTCAGTTGAGAATACTGAGGAATAAACTGGCGATAGTAGTTCGTGAATCCCAAAAAACGTTGTAGGGCCTTCAATCCCAGCGGCTGGGGCCACTCTCGAATTGCCCGGAGTTTGTCCGGCTCCATCTGTAGGCCCCCGGGTAACAGAATGTGTCCCAAGAAAGGTAGCGACCTCTGATGAAAAGCGCACTTACTGAGCTTAGCGAACAGGCGGTATTGCCGTAACCGTTGCAGCACGGCGCGAACATGGCTCACATGGTCGGTGGGGTCTTGGGAAAACACCAAGATATCGTCCAGGTACACAATCACTGTGGAGTTCAAAAAATCCTCAAGCACAAAATTGATAAGTCTCTGGAACACCGCAGGGGCATTACACAGGCCAAAGGGCATCACCCGATACTCGAAATGTCCCTCGTGGGTGTTAAAAGCCGTCTTCCACTCGTCCCCTCGCCGAATTTGAACAAAGTTGTAGGCCCCCCGCAAGTCCAACTTGGTAAACATCTGGGCCCCTTGCAACCTGCTGAAGAGTTCGGGGATGAGCGGTAGAGGAAAACGATCCTTTACCGTGATGGCATTCAATCCCCGATAGTCAATACAGGGCCTTAAGGAGCCGTCCTTCTTAGTAACAAAAAAGAATCCGGCCCCGGCCGGGGACGTAGAGGGCCGGATAAAACCTTTCCGCAGATTCTCCCGGATGTATTCCTGCATCGCCTTGGACTCTCCTCGGGACAGGGTATATAGGCGACCCCGTGGGCGGCACGGTGTCTGCCCTCAAGTTAATGGCACAGTCAAACGACCGATGAGGCGGTAGAACCTCCGCCTCCCTGGGATTAAACACATCTGCAAAGTCTCTATAGTCCATAGGCAGTGAGCCCAGCTCTACCTGTGCCCCTCCGGGTACCACCGCCAGGGCAGAGCAGCTGCCGGTCCGGCCCTTACAACCGTTCTCCCGACAGGCACTACCCCAAGCTTGGATGCTTCCACTGGTCCAGTCAATAACCGGGCAATGTTTCCGTAACCAGGGCAGTCCCAGGACCACTGGATGAATGGTCCGGGATAGAATCAGAAATCGGGCCTCCTCCTGATGATCCTCCCCCACCTGGAGCTGCAAATAGGGGGTGATCTCAGTGACCGGCTGCGGTAACGTCGTCCCCTGGATGGAGGTTATTTGCAGTGCCGGCCGCCGCGGGAGCGTGGGCCAGCCCATCTGTTGCAGCAGCTCGTGCCCGATGAAGTTGCCCCCCGACCCCGAGTCCACCAGGGCCCGGGTCTGAATCATGGTCTCATGCCATCGGAGGGTTACTGGTAGCGTGATCAAGGCCTCCGGCAGGGGAGCGGAATGCCCCAAGACCCCTCCCCTCAAGGTGCCTTGGGGGAGACGTTTCCCGCCCGGGAGGGACAGGCTCGAATAAAATGTCCAGCCTCACCACAATAGAAGCACAGTCCGTCCCACAGGCGTTTCTTCCTAGTGGAGGAAGCCTGCCGTTGCCGGCCCATCACCATCGGCTCCTCCCCACTCTCCTTGCCATCCCGGTTCCCACGGCGAGGAGATAGCCCCTTGGCAGTCCGGGACGTTCCCCGCGTCCACTTCTGCCGTTCTGCCCGGGCTCTGGCTCGCTCCTGGAACCGGGTATCTACTCGGATACAAAGCGAAATCAGGGCATCCAACTGGCCTGGGACCTCTCGTCCTGCCAATTCGTCCTTGATTCGTTCTTGTAACCCTTCCATAAAAATTGCCATCAAGGCCTCAGGGTTCCAACGGAGCTCCGTGGCTAAAGTCCGGAAACGGATGGCATAATCGGCCACCGTCCCCTCCCCCTGATGAATTCGCAGCAGTTCCGAGGCCACAGACGATGGTCTTCCCGGAAGGTCAAACACCATACGGAAACGGCGCTGAAATTCACTATAGTCATCCAGGATGGGGTCCTGTTGTTCATTCAATGGAGCCACCCAGGCCAGGGCCTTCCCTTCACATAGGCCCATGATATATCCCACTTTACTTTGGTCTGAAGCAAATGTCTCCGGTTGCATCCGGAAGGCCAAGTTGCACTGATTGAAGAATCCCCGGCAACCTCCGGGGGCCCCATCATATCGTGTCGGCTCAGGGAACCGAGGTCCCGTGCGGAACCCTCCCGAACGGGGAGCCGCTGTGGCCCCCTGGACCGCAGCGGCCTGGTTCTGTACCTGAAGCGTTGACAGTTGCGAGCATACATTCTGAAGCGCCCCTGATAGGGCGTTCAACTGCTCCTGCTGCTGCTGAAGTACCTTGGCCAGGTCCCGTAGATCAGGCTGCGTCGGTGAGCTCATGGCTTCCGTTTCCTGTCCCGTCTAGGTAGTGGTGAGCCCTTAGGTTCTCTGAGGCCCGTAGGACCTCAGAGGACTGCCGCGCACCCCGGATCTTCACCCGCGGCGACCGCCGTTCACCGGAGGTTGAGCCCCCAGCTGCAGGCGGCCAGCGGGACTGCTGGAACCGCGGGGTGACAGCCGGCCTGGCGGAACACCAGCAACACAGTCCCGACTGAGTGGCTAGCAGGGACGGCTAGCGCTGCAAAAGCACAGTCTCTGGATGCGGCTAGCAAGGACGGCTAGCTGAAGGAACACAGTCTCTGAGGGTGGCTAGCAAGGACGGCTAGCGGAAGGAACACAGTCTCTGAAGGTGGCTAGCAAGGACGGCTAGCAGGACGAAGAACACAGTCTCTGAGGGTGGCTAGCAAGGACGGCTAGCGAAAGGAACACAGTCTCTGAAGGTAGCTAGCAAGGACGGCTAGCAGGACGAAGAACACAGTCTCTGAGGGTGGCTAGCAAGGACGGCTAGCGGAAGGAACACAGTCTCTGAGGGTGGCTAGCAAGGATGGCTAGCGGAAGGAACACAGTCTCTGAGGGTGGCTAGCAAGGACGGCTAGCAGGACGAAGAACACAGTCTCTGAAGTGGCTAGCAAGGACGGCTAGCAGGACGAAGAACACAGTCTCTGAGGTGGCTAGCCAGGACGGCTAGCAGGACGAAGAACACAATCCCTGAAGTGGCTAGCAAGGACGGCTAGCAGGACGAAGAACACAATCCCTGAAGTGGCTTCTGACATTTGAAACGGAAGCCCCGAGCCCTCCTTGTTCCGGGGTTTAAATCCCCCGCCCGTCCATCCTCTCCCTGGAGAAGAGCCAATCCCTGTAGCCCTGACAGGCAAGGATGGCCGGGATTGGAGGACCCGCCTCGCAGGCGGAGTTCCTCCTGCCATGCACCAATCCGGCGCAAGGGGGCGGGACTTGTAATCCTCTCAGCTCCGGTCGGGGAGACAACGACGCCGCCGCCATCTTGGCCGGCGTCCTCCCTTCCCTGGGGCCGGCGTTCGTTCCCGCGGGTCGCCAGCCTTGGGCCGCCCCGCGGAAGTGCCGGCCCCGTCGGCGGCCTGTCTCTGCCGCACCGGGGCCCGCGGCCCCCGCCGACCATCGCTCCCCGCCGCGGGAGCACTGGTAAGGTCCCGAAACGGGACAGCTGGTGGTTTTCAGGGGTGGCTCCAGTTCCATGAAGGAGACCCACACAGTTGCAGCAGCACAAAACGTTACTGGCCATTCATCATGCAAAGAAGCAGATGGCTTTCCACAACACTACAGCACCCCAAGTGTGTATTTCCAAATATGAACATGTTCGTACACTGTAGTTGTCTTTTCTTCCATATGTGGATAGTCCAAGGTGTCTAGGAAATTCTCAGTGGGTGAATCAGACCCAGGTGGCTGGGCTTGTGGACACTAGCTCTAGCATGACTTTATTACGACCAGAGCTAGTGCCAGAATATGCTATTCTACCAGGGCGCACTGTAGAGGTAGTTCTAGCCAATGGATCCAGAGAGACTATACCCATTGCTCAAGTATTTTGGATTGGGGCATCAAGCCTGGATACAGAGAAGTAGGCATAATGAAAAACATGCTGGTACTAATGCTGTATAGGACTGACATGGGTCCAATTAACATTACCCTTGATACTGGAGTCAGCATTTCTGCTATGGTAACCCATAGTCAGGCCCGGGTGGCCCAACATCCTGAGCCAGTCCAGATGGAACCAGCTGACCAAGCAGCAGGAGGAGGCACTCTAGTGCTTCCAGCAGCACCAGTTCCAGAGATGATCGGGGCCATGAGTATGGAACAGCCTGACTTAACTGACACACCTATTGATCTGACTGTTGACCATCATTTGTCAGAGTCACCAGTAGAGACCCTTCCAAATATGGATACTGATATAGGACAGAGACATGCTATTCAGGAAGCACAGCGCTCTGACCCTGACCTGGAAGCCCTGAGACAGAGGACTTGGCAACCAATCAGCGAGACTTGTAAAGATTGTATCCTCTGTAAAGGGGGCTTGTTGTACAGAGAGACTGATCCTGTTGATCCCAATAGACCCTGGACAGAAGGCAAGCAACTTATAGTGCCCAGGGCATACAGGGAAGAACTCCTACAGATTGTACATGATATTCCACTAGCAGGACATCAGGGGGTGACACGCTCATGCACTAGATTGACACAGAACCTCTAACTTCTATTGACCAGGAGTATCTCGAGCCATATCTGACTATTGTCGAACCTGTGATGCATGCCAAAGAGTGGGTAAGACCCAAGTCACCCCCGAGCATCCCTGAAACCTTTACCCATTATCAGTGAGCCCTTTGAGAGAATAGCTGTCGATAGAGTGGGGCCTCTAGCTGTCCCTAGTCCGTTTTACAAGGGTTAAGCTTTATGTTGAAACATCCAATAATCTATCAGGTGCATACAGTGTACCATTAAGGTATTAATTTCAGAGACAGAATTAAATGGAATGATAACGGAGATATCATCAGCATAACTACACACCTAAAAAACATTATTCTCCAACATAAACCCCAATGAACGTAAAAAATAGTAAACAAAATGGAGGAAGGGGATAACCCTGAGGATCACCACTGGTATTCATCCATGCTGACGAAAAAGAGTCTTTTACCTTCACCCTGTAAGACTTGTTAAAAGCCCTGAATCCACTTCAAAACATTTCCTGTTATACCCATATCCTCTAAAATTTGTATTAAAATAGCATGATCAACCAAATCAAAAGCAGCAGAGAGACTGAATTGAAGCAGCAAAGCACTCCTTCCTTCACTTAACAAAACTCTAATATGATCCAATAAGAGCTAATTACCGTTTCTGTACTATACATTGAATGAAAACCAGATTGTGAATCATGTAAAACACTATGATTAATCAAATGACGTTCCAGCTGTAAAGTAACAAAGCCTTTTGTGAGCTTAATAAAAAGAGGTATTGAAGCTATTGGTCTGTAATTGGAAGGGAAATTTGCTGGTTGTTTGGGATCTTTTACTATTGGGGTGATTATTATTCCTCTAAGGGCTGCTGGATAGAAGCCCTCAGAAAGTTGGAATTGAATTCAGTCAAATAAATGAATATAAAACGCTCCTGTAGCCGATTGCACAAGAAAAGGGGGGGGGGGGGGGGGGGACATGATCCCATACACAATAAGAAGCACTGTACTTTTTATAAAGACAAAATCACTCAAAAGGGGAACTGAAAAAATTGACCTTATTCTATCAACTGGTATGTCATCCTTATTAGAAAAAATAGGGAGTTCTGAGACCAAGTCAAGAAATAAGATTCTGAGTTTGCTTATTTTACTCTGAAAGTAATCAGTCAATTGATCTGCAGCTGGAATGAGCTTAGCGTTTTGAGATTGTGATAAGAAAGTGTCAGTAAGAGTATTAAGAATATTAGATGAATCAGTTCTTATTTTACAAAAATAATATTTCCTGGTCATTTTTAACACCTTCTTGTAATCATGAACCGCCTTCCTCCAATTCACCCTACAATGATCAGATTTGCCCTTTACCCATTTTCTTTTGAGCTTCCTACATATTTGCTTTAATTTCAATAGGTCTGGTGTAAATCATTTATTGCTACGTCTGGGATGCTTAGGTTTTGATCAAAATGGGGCAATGTCATCATAGGCGCCTGGTATAAAAGGCTTGGAGAGGCTAAGCCTCCCCTGCTGTGCTCTGAGGGTTTTAAATTGTTGATTTACCTCCATCCTCACAGCAGGAGCTGCAGTGAAAGCCCTCTAGCCTTGTGTAACCAGTTGTAGAAATTGGAGGTGTCCTGGGTTGCCAGGGAGATATTTAACGAGGATGACTTCCTGACCTGCACTGAGGACAGATAGCAGCAGAATCAGATACTGGGCCAGCATGATCAGAAAAAGTCACCAGACAACAAAGATAGAAAAGATCATTTTATTTTCATTATAGTGTTTGGAATATGTCCACTTTGAGAATCAGGTGCTCAACATTAAACATTTATATTTATTTACTTATTTATGGCATTTTATCCCACATTAAACATGAATTAGGGTGTTTTGTGGCTCTACATGAGGATTATGATGATATGATCCCTTGTTTCATATTGTTGACGGTCTGCATTTTCCGTATGGGTGGTATATTGGTGTATTAGGTTCTGCCCCGTGTAATATTTATGGTACAGTAAGGTTCTGAGCGTGTTTTTGCACAAAATTGTGCATAGTGTTTTGCAGTTGAGCGATTGTGCTTAGAATATGCTTTGAGCAACCACTTTATTCTTTGACATATGATACATATCTAATATCTAAATGTAATAAAAGGTATTAATTGTGACTTTTATTTTTATTCATTTATTTTTTTCTGTGTGTTATCATACAATTATGGTTCAAGCTCCACCCCTAACCCTACCCCATTTAGCCTCCCCAAACAGTTGGGCCACTGACTGCCTATGAATGTCATCAAGAATTGCAGAGCTTATCCTTTGCCAATCATCAATAAACTTGGCTGAGCTGATATTAGACCAGAGCTCAAAAACCTCAGTGCTGCAGGATTAGTGACCAATAGGGGTATTCAGCCCCAAAAATTTCATTTCTTTTCATTTCTTGTGTCATTTGCAGCTTTGATTGTTTCTTTTATTAGTCTTCATTTTTGTTTCAGGAGCAATGTTGTGAAGGGTGCACATTCTTTCAAAAGAGCATGCAATCTTTTTCAATAGGGCACCCATGGATGGCATATTTCATGGTTATATTTTGAATGTCTCTGTCCACATCTTCCGTCTGTGAAGGAGGCTTGTACATCACACCAATGTAAATATGTTTCATTCATTTTTTTATAGATTTTAAATTTACATTTATGCAAGATACATAAATCATAGAATTTACAGAAAAATATAATAAGATAATAGTAATATATTTATCCAGGTAATTTATATAATTTCAATTAGTCCACATTAAAGAAGATCCGAGAACTAGGAACTTAAAGTATTTATATCACAATTACATTTGTGTAGGAAAACATTTGCTAAGGGATGGAAGGAATTAGAGTTAACGTAGCTGATATAGCGTATGAACCAGGGTTAATGTCCGGCTACTCTTTACTAACAATAAATTCAAGCAACTTTCCCAGATCAAAAAATATATAATTATTAGATTCCAAAGAAATATAACATTTACAGGGGAACTTAAGTATAAAGGTCCCTCCCAAATGGAGGACCCTTCCTTTCATTTCATTTTTTACAGACTGACCCCCAGTGTCTGTTCCTTATCTTGTACGTCCTTCAATTTTGTGGCTTTAATATTATCTTTAACATATAATGACACTCTCCGTCCCTTTCTTCCTACCCCGTCTCTCCTGAACAGATTATAGCCTGGTATAGCTATATCCCTGTCATTGTTCTCTGTGAACCATCCCATTTGTGTAGAGGTATTTAATGGTTCTCTTACCTGAGTGCTTATACTTACCTGGGGGCTAGATTCTAGTAGCTTAGCTAGTCTGCTGCTGAAGACACTTCTTCCTTTCTTTGATAGTCCATCTATCAGGTATTTTAACTTTCTTCTGCTTGAGGGTCATCTTTAGAGGGGAAAACCTCTGTCATCTCTTTGCTTTTAAGTGTTAAGGACCCGATATTCAGTTCGTGACGGTATAAGCTGCTGAATTAAGCCCAAATATTCAATGCTGGGGCATATCTGGCCTCTGTCTTTGAATATCTGGGTTACTGAGGCAACCCAGAAGTACCAGCCAATATTCAGATCAGTGCCTGGTTAACTCAGTGGATAAAGTTAGGACAGTTCTTTTTGCTACCCTAACTGTTACTGCTTACTTAGCTGGTTAGCGTTCTTAATATTACTGCTAACTGGCTAAATAGTGGCTTCACCTAAACTCCACTTCCAGACTGCCTAGCCAGTTAGGGAATGGCCAGTTAGAGCCGATATTTAGTGGCACCACCTAGTTATATGTCACCGAATATCGGTGGCTGCCCAGCTGAGTAATATCAGGTCCAATATTCAAAGGATCTATGCTCCTAACACTGAGAGTTCAAACTGTGAGGAGTATTTTTGGAGTAGGTTGGTTTTATGTTATTAGATTTGGTTTTGCGATTGTATATTTTGTAAACCGCTTAGATCAGTCATTTATGTATATTGTGTAGTGGTATATAAGAATTTTAATAAACATAAACAAGGCTGAACGCTTAAATTTATACTTAATATTTCACTAAACTCCTAAATTTAGGAACATAAAAAGTGGGTAGCAACTGGAATGAATTTGAGTTGGAGAAAAAAACTTGGGAATTTAGCACTGATTATCAGCAATAGGGTTTATAAATTAAGCTCACAAATATAGGCAAATGAATGGCAGGCCTACCTCTATAAGCATAACTTTTAAGCTCCTAAATTAATAGGAATTTTCAGCAGAAGATTTAGTCCCCTAAGTTTGGCTGAAAATAGGCCGCAAATTTAGGGGCCTAATTTAGGAGCATAAATGTTGGTTAGGCATCCATAGTCATAGCAATTTAATCAGGCAGGAGAGCTCCCTGCCCAGTTAAATTGCTTGTACCTGCCTATCCACTGATATTCAGTGGCACTTAAATGTACAATGCCATTTAATATCAGCACTAATTGCCCCTGCACTGTCCTGTTCATGCTGGGGCATTCTTGGCTAGGTACTATTTATTTATCGCCTTTTTGAAGAAATTCATTCAAGGTGGTGTACGGTAAGAATAGATCAAACATGAGCAATAGGCAATTGCAGCAGTAAAAATATTCAACTAACAATACAAAGTATGGCATGGTTAAATACATGGTTGGTAGAACACAAGCACAGGATCCAAAAAGAGAAATTGTATATGCCCCTAGTAAAACATTGTGTCAATAATAGTCATGCCAACCCGCACAGAAGGTGTTTTTTCCACAGCAGAGCAATGAAGCAAAAACAACAGTGGATCCAAAAAACCTCTCAGATGGTGTCTTCTTAAACAAGTTCTTTATTGTAAAGTGAATAAAAATGAATAAAAACAACAGCCCGACACGAAATCGTGTTTCGGCCGTATAGGCCTGCGTCAGGGGTCTATAAATGAACATAAATACAAATCAATATACATTCAGATTACATGTGGAACACACAAAAATAAAAATAAAAATAAAAACATATATATGTATCTTAAAAATGAGGTATAAATATCTATACATAGAGGAACATACCTATTTCCTTCCAATCAAGAAAGAAATATGTAGATAAAATTAGCTGAACAAATTTCTGCAAATTGAAATGCTCTGTGATAAAAAGATAACAAAAAACAAATTACATATGACATAAGCAGATAAAATATAAAATATAAATATAACACAAAATCATGTATCTATGTTTTTTGAGCGTCAAACTTGTATTGTTAATACATTCAGAAGGAGGGAAGTATAAATACTAATAATAAATGTTAATTAAATGCTGATGTATATATATCTGTACAATCTTTAACTACAAACAAAAATACAAAAACCAAAGAATCAAAAACAAAATAACACAAATTAAATGATAATATTATAATGAATATGAGAAAGACAAGACACAGATCTATATGCAAAGCCCAAAAAAAAGGATGAAATGTGTAAAAAATATATATATATATATTCCATGTATATAGATGACAAGAGATGCATGTAATGTATTAAAATTATATCAAAAAATTTTTTATATATAAAATATATATATATAAAAAGTGTAGAAAAAAACAAATAAAAGCCAGGCATATGACTCCAAAAATATTTATAAGCAACGCTAATTTAAAAAAAGAAAAGAGAATATAAAGGAGCGCATGCATATGACTTCAAAAAAATTTTTTTAAAACCGCAATTGGAACTATAGACCGCACTGGTATGAAAAGGCAACTGAAGAACGAGGCATGATAATGCAATAATTGCCCACCAGTTTATAAAAATGAGGGTCAACGGCATCGAACTTAAGAGGAATGAAATTTATAAAAAAACTAAATGTGGAGACCGGCCAAAACGTAGCTACTATGTAAAGGAGGAACATTTCCGTTTTTTTGTAACGTCACTTTTTTTTATATATATGTATACATTCAAATTTAAGCCCTAACGTCTCTAAACCCATAATTGTATATCTGTAGGCGCTTGTAAAGGCACTATTATAAAAGTAACATCCATTTAAGGTAGCCGAAAAGTGGAATATAATAAATCACCGAAACGTGACTGCTATGTAAAAAATGAACGCTTTCGTGATTTATACAACGTCACTATTTCTATATATATATACATTCAAATTCAAGCCCTGACATCTCAAAACCCATAATTGTATATCTGTAGGCGCTTGTAAAGGCACTATTATAAAAGTAACATCCATTTAAGGTAACCGAAAAGTGGAACATAATAGATCGCCGAAACGTAACTGCTATGTAAAAAAGAACGCTTTCATAGTTTATACAACGTCACTATTTTTATATACATGCAAGTTATAGCCTTAATATATCTGGTCAAGTAATTGTATATCTGTGGGCGCTTGTAAAGGTAATCATGTAGAGGTAACATCCGTCTAACGTAACCGAAAAGTTAAGTATAATAAATCGCCGATTAGAACTTTCCTGTGTTGGGAGCACTATGTGCTTTCACAAAAACTAAATCTCGAAATAAATTTTGGATTTTACCACTTACCGATTCAAGGATACTGCCACATAAACTTTCCTGTCAAGCCAGTGATTACACAAATGTAAAAGCGGAAACAGACCCGCAGTACTCCAAAGGGATTTTGAAACATAACAACGGAAATGACGTCACTCCAATCTCATGAAAGTATATAAATAACGTATCTAAAAGAGGAGTAGTTGTGCGCAACTCAAAAAAAGGAGAAAACATATTGTGAACAATGAGCTAATAAACAGATTGACACAAGAAAAATAAAATAAATATAAATAAAAATAAAAATTCCAAATAGATATTGTGAAGTAACATAAAAATAAAAATAAAGCAAGTATGCTGGTATGAAAAAGTATGCAAACTGCCGGCCCTAAATACATCGGTTAAACACATTAATAAAAAATCAAGATACTAATTTTAAAGGCACAAACCACTACGTGGTTATGTAAATCTGTATAAGTATAAATGACAGAACTTATTGCAATATCTATACATTAAAATACGTTAAAATACGTAAGAACTGATTAAAATGATCTGTGCACATAAAAATGAAAAAAATTATTATATATATGGTTTGGGTATGTGAAATAAACTCTTGTACACTTAAAGAAAGAGGACGGGGGGGGGGGGGAAAGGGAAGGGGGAAAAAAAGGGGGGAGGGGGAAGGGGGAAGGGGTGAGGGAAGGAAAGAAGGGAAGGGGAGGGGTGGGAAAACAGAAAAAAGGGAGGGGGGGGGGAAGGGGGGAAGGGAAGGGGAAGAAAGGGAAAAGGGGATAATTTGACCATATGGGCTCTAAAATGGTCAATATAAAAGATATTAAAAATAAAATTAATCCAAACTATAAAGAATATATATATAATTGGATACTAATTAGACTATAAAAAGTAAATATATTAACATGACCCAAAGTAACAGGATATGCATATATTGATCTGTGTTGCCATCATAAAACCTATCTTACAAGAAAAAACTCCAAACTTACAAAAAGGAACTTAAATCCGTGTCAGTGTTTAGACCATTTGGTATAACTGTATTAAGAGTATATATTGTTCTTTGTTCTTCTCTTAACAACTTAACATCAATATTTCCTCCCCGCCATGACATATATAACTTCTTATATACAAAAAACTTAAGATCTTCTATAGTGTGATTCTTTTCGGCCCAGTGTGGAACCAATGGGGCACTTTGCACCTGTCTTGTTAAACAGCTCCTATGTTCTATTATTCTTGTTTTCACTGCCCTTTTAGTTTTCCCCACATATAACAAGCCACAGGGGCATATAATAATATAAATTACACCCACAGTATTACAATCTGAAAACTGTTTTAAAGGATAGTTTTTTTGATTGTTTCGACAATAAAATGATGTTAGAGTCAAAGAGTGTTTGCATACTGAACACCTACCACAAGGGATGTGACCATTACCTCCATCTATAGTTGAACTGGGACCTGGAAGGGTAGACGGTACCAAAAACTCTTTCAAATTACGGTTGCGTGAATATGCTATCACTGGTACTAAATCAGTAAAGCACTTTTCTGTTTCTAAAATGTGCCAGTGTTTTTTGATAATTTTCTTGATGCCTCCTGAAAAATGTGAAAATTTGAGCGTACAAACTAAGTCTGGGCTGCGTCTGTCTGTCTTCTCATATAAAAGATCTTGTCTATCCTTCCCAATGGCCTTTCTTAGACTTTTCTTTACGCATTCTTGTAATTATTCTTGTCTGTAGACTTCCTATAGATCGTTGTTTTAAAGGAATAAGTAGTTTTTTTAAAAAGTTTTTGAAAGAGCATCAATATAAAAAAGAAATAAGATTGTACAAACGTTACATAGATGATATTTTCATCTTATGGAAGGGCGACATGGAAAGTTTATTCACTTTCCTAGATTGGTTGAATACCAGGGACCCAAATTTACATTTCCAGATGCATTATCATTATCATGAGATCTCTTTTTTAGACATTATGATTAAAAAAACTACTTATTCCTTTAAAACAACGATCTATAGGAAGTCTACAGACAAGAATAATTACTTACATTTCACTAGTTTTCATAACCGGTCATTAAAAGAAAATCTACCATACTCACAATTTTTGAGGTTACGGAGACTTTGTACAGATTTTGACGACTTCAAGGACAAATCTAAATATATGGCTCATAGGTTCAACAATAGAGGTTATCCCCAAGAATGCGTAAAGAAAAGTCTAAGAAAGGCCATTGGGAAGGATAGACAAGATCTTTTATATGAGAAGACAGACAGACGCAGCCCAGACTTAGTTTGTACGCTCAAATTTTCACATTTTTCAGGAGGCATCAAGAAAATTATCAAAAAACACTGGCACATTTTAGAAACAGAAAAGTGCTTTACTGATTTAGTACCAGTGATAGCATATTCACGCAACCGTAATTTGAAAGAGTTTTTGGTACCGTCTACCCTTCCAGGTCCCAGTTCAACTATAGATGGAGGTAATGGTCACATCCCTTGTGGTAGGTGTTCAGTATGCAAACACTCTTTGACTCTAACATCATTTTATTGTCGAAACAATCAAAAAACTATCCTTTAAAACAGTTTTCAGATTGTAATACTGTGGGTGTAATTTATATTATTATATGCCCCTGTGGCTTGTTATATGTGGGGAAAACTAAAAGGGCAGTGAAAACAAGAATAATAGAACATAGGAGCTGTTTAACAAGACAGGTGCAAAGTGCCCCATTGGTTCCACACTGGGCCGAAAAGAATCACACTATAGAAGATCTTAAGTTTTTTGTATATAAGAAGTTATATATGTCATGGCGGGGAGGAAATATTGATGTTAAGTTGTTAAGAGAAGAACAAAGAACAATATATACTCTTAATACAGTTATACCAAATGGTCTAAACACTGACACGGATTTAAGTTCCTTTTTGTAAGTTTGGAGTTTTTTCTTGTAAGATAGGTTTTATGATGGCAACACAGATCAATATATGCATATCCTGTTACTTTGGGTCATGTTAATATATTTACTTTTTTATAGTCTAATTAGTATCCAATTATATATATATTCTTTATAGTTTGGATTAATTTTATTTTTAATATCTTTTATATTGACCATTTTAGAGCCCATATGGTCAAATTATCCCCTTTTCCCTTTCTTCCCCTTCCCTTCCCCCCTTCCCCCCCCCCCTCCCTTTTTTTCTGTTTTCCCACCCCTCCCCTTCCCTTCTTTCCTTCCCTCACCCCTTCCCCCTTCCCCCTCCCCCCTTTTTTTTCCCCCTTCCCTTTCCCCCCCCCCCCCGTCCTCTTTCTTTAAGTGTACAAGAGTTTATTTCACATACCCAAACCATATATATAATAATTTTTTTCATTTTTATGTGCACAGATCATTTTAATCAGTTCTTACGTATTTTAACGTATTTTAATGTATAGATATTGCAATAAGTTCTGTCATTTATACTTATACAGATTTACATAACCACGTAGTGGTTTGTGCCTTTAAAATTAGTATCTTGATTTTTTATTAATGTGTTTTAACCGATGTATTTAGGGCCGGCAGTTTGCATACTTTTTCATACCAGCATACTTGCTTTATTTTTATTTTTATGTTACTTCACAATATCTATTTGGAATTTTTATTTTTATTTATATTTATTTTTATTTTTCTTGTGTCAATCTGTTTATTAGCTCATTGTTCACAATATGTTTTCTCCTTTTTTTTGAGTTGCGCACAACTACTCCTCTTTTAGATACGTTATTTATATACTTTCATGAGATTGGAGTGACGTCATTTCCGTTGTTATGTTTCAAAATCCCTTTGGAGTACTGCGGGTCTGTTTCCGCTTTTACATTTGTGTAATCACTGGCTTGACAGGAAAGTTTATGTGGCAGTATCCTTGAATCGGTAAGTGGTAAAATCCAAAATTTATTTCGAGATTTAGTTTTTGTGAAAGCACATAGTGCTCCCAACACAGGAAAGTTCTAATCGGCGATTTATTATACTTAACTTTTCGGTTACGTTAGACGGATGTTACCTCTACATGATTACCTTTACAAGCGCCCACAGATATACAATTACTTGACCAGATATATTAAGGCTATAACTTGCATGTATATAAAAATAGTGACGTTGTATAAACTATGAAAGCGTTCTTTTTTACATAGCAGTTACGTTTCGGCGATCTATTATGTTCCACTTTTCGGTTACCTTAAATGGATGTTACTTTTATAATAGTGCCTTTACAAGCGCCTACAGATATACAATTATGGGTTTTGAGATGTCAGGGCTTGAATTTGAATGTATATATATAGAAATAGTGACGTTGTATAAATCACGAAAGCGTTCATTTTTTACATAGCAGTCACGTTTCGGTGATTTATTATATTCCACTTTTCGGCTACCTTAAATGGATGTTACTTTTATAATAGTGCCTTTACAAGCGCCTACAGATATACAATTATGGGTTTAGAGACGTTAGGGCTTAAATTTGAATGTATACATATATATAAAAAAAGTGACGTTACAAAAAACGGAAATGTTCCTCCTTTACATAGTAGCTACGTTTTGGCCGGTCTCCACATTTAGTTTTTTTATAAATTTCATTCCTCTTAAGTTCGATGCCGTTGACCCTCATTTTTATAAACTGGTGGGCAATTATTGCATTATCATGCCTCGTTCTTCAGTTGCCTTTTCATACCAGTGCGGTCTATAGTTCCAATTGCGGTTTTAAAAAATTTTTTTGAAGTCATATGCATGCGCTCCTTTATATTCTCTTTTCTTTTTTTAAATTAGCGTTGCTTATAAATATTTTTGGAGTCATATGCCTGGCTTTTATTTGTTTTTTTCTACACTTTTTATATATATATATTTTTATATATAAAAAATTTTTTGATATAATTTTAATACATTACATGCATCTCTTGTCATCTATATACATGGAATATAT